>NC_058132.1:563912750-564032582 GCF_016433145.1 Gracilinanus agilis | reverse complement strand
TGGAGGGGATGTGGCAAAATTGGGACATTAATGCATTGCTGGTGGAGTTGTGAACTGATCCAACCATTTTGGATGGCAATTTGGAACTGTGCTCAAAGGGCTATAAAAAAATACCTGCCCTTTGATCCAGCCATACCATTGTTGGCTTTGTACCCCAAAGACATCATAGATAAACAGACTTGTACGAAAATATTTATAGCTGTGCTTTTTGTGGTGGCAAAAAACTGGAAAAGGAGGGTATGTCCTTCAATTGGGGAATGGCTGAACAAACTGTGGTATGTGCTGGCGATGGAATACTATTGTGCTAAAAGGAATAATAAACTGGGGGAGTTCCAGGTGAACTGGAGAGACCTCCAGGAACTGATGCAGAGTGAAAGGAGCAGAGCCAGAAGAACATTGTACACAGAGACTGATATAATGTGGTAAAATTGAATGTAATGGGCTTCTGTACCAGTAGCAATGCAATGACCCAGGACAATTCTGAGGGATTTATGGTAAAGAACGCTACCTACATTCAGAGGAAGAACTGCAGGAGAGGAAACATATAAGAAAAACAACTGCTTGAACGCATGGGTCGGGGTGGACATGATTAAGGATGTGGACTCGAAACTACCACACCAATGTAACTACCAACAATTTGGAAATAGGTCTTGATCAAGGACACATGACAAAACCAGTTGAAATGTGCATTGGCCATGAGTGGGGGGAGTGCAGGGGGTGAAGGGGAAAGTAGCAGCATGAATCATGTAACCATGTTAAAAATGAATATTAATAAATGTTTAAATTTTTAAAAAAAGAGTATTACACAATTGGATTTCTAAAAGAAACCTCTTTTTTGGAGTTGAATAAGAGTATTGGGATATAAGTTTATTAGTCTTTTGGTTCACTGAAAACATCCTCAGAAAAATTCAAGTAGCAGATTGCAACAACGATGACATGGAACTCATCCTGTTTCCATGATTTTGTTTCCTTGGCCAATTCACTGTACTTTAAAAGTTATAAATATTTAGGATATATTATTATGATTATTATTTCCACTTTAGTTTGTTTCTTTCCAAATCAAAAATATATACAAACTATAATTTATAGTCAATTACATATTACTATATTACCAGTTCAACAGCAGTGCTAATTTCCCTATACCAGTTTAGACTATCCTTTTGTCTGGACCCTGTTTGTCTAAAATTGCAAAATAAATGACAAGGAAAGGTGACTGCACACCAAGATCATTCCACAAAAGTGCAACTAGTTAAACTATATGGGTATTAAACTAGTTATCTCAGCTTGTTAAAACCAAATTTTATCCAAAGATAGAAGAATGTAGAAAACATCTGTGATTTTTATGTGTTATATGTGGGGAAATCAAACTGTGGGAATTCTCCCCACCAAAATGGACTTCAGGTTTTTTTCTTAGAAGATAAGTCCTAGAATATTACCTGACTATATGGAGGGTAGATGATGTGCCTGAGGTCACACAGTTAATAGGTGTCTCAATAGATATGTGAAATCAATTCTTTCTGTTTCCCAAGCCAGAAGGCTACCCCTCAAACCACAAATATATGGACATTAAGAATAAAATATTTTTCCATAACTTTTATTCCTATTGCCTCATCCCTCAATATTGAAGAGGCAATGTAGTAATGCCATTGATAAAACTAAAAGGTGATAAAAGCGTACTTTTATTGTCTTAAATATATTTGTTCTATTATGAATTCTTCCATTTTTTATTATTCACTCTTATTCATTAATTTAAGAATTAAGTTCTTAAGAACCTGTTCTTGAGTTCTTAAAAAAAAGAGTTCCTGAGATACTGCTGTTTAAAACATGCAAATGATGAAAGATAGAAATATATTCACTCATATTATTTCTCTGATACTTGAGTAGGATTTATTTTTTAAATGACCTTTAAATATTCATCTACTTTCATACATTAATCTCTAGCAGAAAACAAGAGGATTTCTTGTACTATCTTCAACTCTGTGGTCCCAGAAAGAGACTTATCACAAATGAATCTGAGACAAAAATTTCTGGGCATTATCAATTTATTACTAAGGCTAGCAATTGCCAAAAAAGTGAGATACCAAGAACCTCAGTGGTCATGGATTGCTTTAACAGCCATAGAAACCTTTTCATACAATGAAAAGATACGAGGTGCTAAAATAGTTCTGTAAGGAAAACTAAACTAAGAAAGTTATTGGCATATTTGAGGAAAAAAGAGGCAGCTTACATTTGACTTGACTCAGTAGGGGATCTTGGGGACCTTTGGCAATGGGGAAAACACAGAGTTGGTCAACATTCTTTGGAAAGTCACATGTTAGGCAACACCTATACCAAAGAACCAGTACTAGGCTTATTACTCAGCAGATTATCTTAAATGTCGAGCAAAGGTTAGAGGACGACCTTACATCTTTTGACATACCCAAAACGAATCTGGCTAGAATAACTTTCATCTTATCTAGCATATCCATCATGTCATGGTCATTCATGCAAAGTGTAATAGATTTTTGGTTCAAGACAGTCCCCAATTTTGTGCAACAAGCTCTAGACCTCTATGATTATTATAAATGGTGTTCTTTAACCCTGGCTGAGTGCATTTGTTTTATCCCAACTGCCATAGCCATAACCCTAACCATTTGGCAATTCCTAACAGTCTCAAAGAACATATGCTCTCACCTGTGGAACTATTACAATGCAATCCCAACCAAGAAAGATGATAATTCTCAGGAACTGGTAGCAAACATCAAACTACTGTTCAAAGTACTAAAACAACTAAGAGAAGGAAGGGAATTGGACAAGCACACAATTCTCCAACTAGAGATTGTGGAATCAAAATATCTAGGAAGCAATACCACTAAAAACAAACCATCCACAAATGCCATAGTCTCTCTCCTACCAATAGTAGACAGAACAATAGTGCAGCTTGGTGAAGGTGTAGTACATGTGAAAACATATGAAGCATTCACCCCAAGTGATATGGAGATCCTAAAAAGATGCCTTTCCAAGTATTTCGAAAAACTTTTCAAAAGCATCAAGGAATTAAAGAGGGTGTTTACATTATTTAATCCAAGTTTCAACAATGTGGAATTTCTTTTAGGGGAATTTTACTCTTCCTCAGAAAAGGAAAAATTCCTGAACGAAACTAAGATGAACCCCAATTTGACAGCATGGCCACTAGTTCACCAAGACTTAGATTTCACACAGCACACAAACCTTAGATACTTGATTCAGTGTAGAACAGACTTACTTGAGACAATGAGAATTCATACAAAAAGACCAAACTCTTGGCAAAAGTTTGAGAAGCTAAAACAGGGGGAAGAAGAACATCCAAGTAGTTTTCTAGATCGAGTAATTCAGGCAGCTGTGACAATCCTTGGTCTACGAGATACACATGCCCAGGACACCATAGACCACATACATAGGCAATTTTTAAAAGGAACATCAATCCCAATACAAAACTACTTTAGACAGAATTGTCCACAGTGGGAATCACTGCCACTGGAGGATGTAGGGCAACATGCTTCTTATATCCATGACTCAAAACAGAAAGAAGCAAGAATTGCAAGACAGACTGACTCAGATAAAGAAGAAATAATAGTTGATTTTAAAAGGCAATTAAAACAAATAAGGCTAGAGAAAGAAATCGAGGAGGTGAAAAATTTTGCCCTCCAAACTAGTAGGAGCCAAAATCAATACAGGCAACCTACAGTTAACACCCAGAAAATAAAATCATCTTCCCCTAGATGTTATCTTTGTGGACAGCTTGGTCACATTATTCGTTTTTGTAGATTCAAACAACAAATTGATTTCTCTGAAAACAATAACTATAATCGAAGAGACAGAGGAAATAGAAGGACCTACTATAATTCTAAGTGGTCCAAAAACAATCATGACTCAAAAAGAAATGAAGAAAGCAAACATGATGGTTCATGCTGTAACCATACATGTAAAAAATTTAGTCAATCCCCATCCTTAGATGACATGGAAAGATATATACAGATGGGAATGAAGCCAAAATCATTATGAATCAAGATTCCTAATTCAAAAAGTTCTAATCATTTCAATTTGAGTTTGACAGTGTGTAGTCTGAGTGAAAATAGTAAAATTGAATATCTGGGCAAAATAGAACAAGTGTCTAAAGCAAGCTACTCAGAATATCAACATAGATCTGAGGTAGATAATCAACGATGGGAAGAGATAATGCAGATGCGCAGAGAAATTTATGGCAATAATAAGGATGATTATGTAAGTGATCAGCTTTCTCATTCCATAACAGAAACATTGGATGAGAAGCATGAGGATCAATCAAGCAATTGCAATAGTTCACATCATGAAGCATTGTAATCTTGTTCAAAATCATCAAAAACTCAAACTCCTCTCTATTCCAAGTATAAAACAAAGGGGCAACTTGGATAAAGAACATTATGGCGAGGATTTACATTGTATTCAGAAAAGGATGCATTTAGTAACCTTGGGGAGTTAAGTGCCAAAATTCTATCCCTTTCACTTGCTTCAGACACAATGTCACAGATTGAGGTTAAAGAGCAAACAAATCAGTACGTTGGCAAAAATTTAGATTTGAAAGTGTAATCCACTGAATTACAGCTATTTAGGAAATTCCAAATCCACCCTTCTAAACCCTTAGCTGAAGAATTCTAACCAGAAGCATGGGGAAGGGAAAGGGAACAGTTGTCATCCCCAGTAACCCGTGTGGCTAATAACATCAGTAAGGAAGTTTGTTCAGTGATTGAAGACAAAAACCATCTGACTTCAGTCACACAAACTTCAGGGCAATATAGGGAACATCAGTCAGCTTCTAAGTCAATGGTCGTACCTGAGGTGTTGAAGGGAATACAATCTAACTACCATACATTTCCAGATACTACCGAGGGAAAACTTCTGATTTGGAGCATGACAGTTCTTTAAATGTCAGAGTGGACGGTGAATCAGATCAAAACTCCATTTCTGCAGCCCTCGGCAAATGCCAACATGAAGTTTGCCCAACTGATAATGACTTCCAGTTCTCGATGAGAATGAGAGAATGCTCTTTAAGCCTGCTTTCTGTTATTCTTCTGATTCTAAACTTAACTTGCCTGATGGTGCTACAGGAAGTTCGGGTTTAGATATAAATGACCATATGCAATACTGGATCAATAATAAGTGTACACACAAAACTGAGAATTCTTTATTTCCACTAGTACCACAAGTCCAATGACAGTGGAGAAATTGAGGGAGGGGGGTACACTATGAAAGACTACTGGACCTGGTGCAACTTGTTCCATTTTACACGAGGCACCCGATGGATGCCAATATCAAGGCAGTTTGAGAGTAAGAGGAGCTTCAGGGGTAGCACAACAAGTCCCGAAGCTAAAAGTTAAAATGGTAAAATTCGGACCTCTAACTCTTGAACATACCTTATTGATGCCATTATGTCCTTCAAACCTTGTGGGATGAAATCTCCTATGCAAATTGGCTTCTACCATCCAATGTCAACCGGATGGACAAATTTATCTCCAACTACCCAAGAAATCTCTAAAACATCATCCCATTTTATGTTTAGACTCATGTAGTGAGGGACCATCATACCAATCCACTGATAACATCTAAAAGGTTCCTGACAATATTCCAGATTATGTGTGGGCTAAAAATTCAAATGAGGTGGGCAGGATTTTATCAGCAGAACTAGTAAAAATAGAGGTAAAAGAAGGTTTACCTCCAAGAATTCCTCAGTTCAGACTTATCCAAGAGGTGATAGAGGGAGTGAAACCATCATAGAAAGTTTATTAAAGCAGGATATATTAAAATATTGCTTTTCACAATATAATACACCAATCATGCCTGTAAAGAAAGCCAAAATATCTCCTGATGGGAAGACTCAATGGCGTTTAGTACAAGACCTTACAGCAATAAACAACCATGTGCAAAAGACCTGTGCTGTGGTGCCAAGTCCATCACAAATCATAGTAGCAATACCACCTGAAGCTGCTTGGTTTACTGTTCTAGATCTGAGCTCTGCGTACTTCTCTGTTCCCCTGCACAGAGACAGCCAGAAGCTGTTCGCTTTCACATGGGAAGGCAAATCCATCCAATGACCTGTTTGCCCTAGGGTTTTTCAGATTCAGCTTCAGTCTTCTGTCAAATCCTACAAATAGACCTTGAGTCAATCACTTTCCAAAACAGCAAAATGGTACATTATGTTGATGACATCCTGCTAATGTCACTATCTGCTGAAGTCTGTTATAAAGATAGCATACACCTAATCAAAAAGCTAGGCAGGGGCAGCTGGGTAGCTCAGTGGATTGAGAGCCAGGCCTAGAGACGGGAGGTCCTAGGTTCAAATCCGGCCTCAGACACTTCGCAGCTGTGTGACCCTGGGCAAGTCACTTGATCCCCATCGCCTACCCTTACCACTCTTCCACCTATAAGTCAATGCACAGAAGTTAAGGGTTTAAAATTAAAAAAAAAAAGCTAGGCAAAGGGGGCCTTAAAATTTCCAAAATGAAACTTCAATTCATGATGGAAAAAGTAAATTATTTAGGATTCATTCTAGAAAAAGGCTCCAGAAGAATTTCCCAAAAGAGAACACAGGATATACAAGATTTGAGTTTGCCTAAGAACAAGAGGCAGCTCAGGGCAATCATAGGAGTAACGAGCTTCTGTAGAAACTGGATTCCAGGTTATGCTCTCATCGCTAAAACTCTGATAGAGCTAACTGGGAAGGAAATTCCAGAAATGTTAAAACTAACTAAAGACCATGTCCATGCAATAGAGAAATTAAAATAACTAACTCTATCAGCTCCAGCCCTAGGTATCCCTGATCATGACAAACCATTCCTACTTCATGTACACAAGGATAAAGGGATAGCCTCTAGTGTTCTCACTCAATCATTCATTGCCTATTATAGCTCAAAATTGGATTCAGTGATCTGTGGTATGCCATGGCCATCATGATTAGAAAAGCATCATCATCCTTGCTATTAGGGAGTGAACTAAAAGTATTTTCCCCACACCAGGTGGAATCTACTTAAAAAACACCACATTACAAGCGTTTACCTCCCAAAGACTATCACAATACCAAGCAATCTTGTTGGCTAATGAAAACTTAACTTTTCACTGGTGCAGAAACTTAAATCCTGCAACTCTGATCCCAGATTTACCTCTGGAGGGAGAAAGTCTACATATCTGTGAAGATACACTTAACATCGTGCATAAAACAAGGGCAGATTTAGACAATAAGCCCATGAAAAAAACCCAATATGACCTTATTCACAGATGGATCGTCATACACAGTAGACAGAGATATACCGGAGCAGCCATAGTGACAGCCTCTGAGACCCTTTGGTACTCATCATTACCATCTACCATGAGTGCTCAAGGAGCAGAATTAGTCGGTTTGATACACGCTCTGAAGCTTGCTGAAAATTGCAAAGCAAACATTTTTACCAATTCTAGTTATGCTTTCACAGTTGTGCATCATTCAGGTGAAATCTGGAAAAATCGAGGTTTTATTACATCCAATGGCAAACAGATAGTGTATATGAATTTAATCAATCAGTTGTTAGACGCAATCCAATTACCAGCCCAAGTATCAGTCATTCATTGCAAGGCACATACCAAGATCCAAGGGCCACTGGAATTAGGGAACAAATGTGCAGATATCACAGCCAAATATGCAGCGAGGTATGGACCACTTACAAGTCTGAACTTATCTTTGGTGGAGGAAGATGATCTCAAAAATGCATACTCCCCAAAGGAAGGGAAGAATTGGAAGAAACATCAGGGTGCATACTTAGCTAACGGAGTTTGGCTGGGGGAGAATGGAAAACCTATGTTGCCTAAATCCCTATATTTTACCTTTTGAAATGTAATACACCAAAAAGGGTATTATGGAAGTCTGGGCATGGCAGATATGCATTGGAATGCAAGGGGCATATATGGAGTTGCTATGAGAGTTTCACAGAGGTGCAGAATTTGTATGCAGTTCAACCAGACAATTACAAAAGTCCACAGTCTGGGAGGCAAACCACCATTCAAATGCTTAAAAAACTGATTACATCACTAGGCCAAAGAGTCAAGGTTACAGATATGCTTTAGTAATAGTGGATAAATTAACTAAGTGGCCAGAAGCTATTCCAGCACAATGTTGTGAAAATATTACTGAGAGAATTAATACCCAGATTCTCTATTCCATTATATATTGCTTCTGATTCAGTTACCCACTTCACTAATAAGATTTTAGCTACAGTTTATGAATCAAACAACATCTTCACTCAATATATAGACCACAGTGGAGCGGGCAAATTGAATACATGAATAAATCTTTGAAAACTCAAGTAGCCAAAATCTGTGCAGAATCCCACATGAAATGGCCTGATGCATTACCATTGGCACTATTCCACCTAAGATGCCAACCCAACAGCATTACACACTTATCACCTTTCGAAATGCTGTATGGACATCCACCTTACCATGGCAAATCACCTCAAAGCATTCACAAATTATCTGGGTATGGAATGCAAACTCTATAAATATATTAAATTACTCAAGCAACGATTAAATCAACTCCATAAATTAGGCTTGATACATCAAAGAGTACCCTTTGATTTTAGTCTACACAACTTCCAACCTGGAGATTATGTTTACATCAGAAACTTAACTAGGAAGTCTATGTTAGAACCCAAGTGGCTTGGACCATCCCTGGTAATTTTAAATACTCCTAGTGCAGTCAAAATTAAAGGAAGGGATATTTGGTTCCATGTACTAATTTGAGAGATTAGATATAATTCTCAATCAATAGTTAAAACAAAATAAAGTGGGGTATCAATTTTCAAATTCATAGAACTAATAGAATCATAGAAGGTTAAACATGGAAGTGATATTGGAGATAATTTAGTTCATGTCTCATAATTTAAACCCCAAGATATTGAGATCCAAGTGAGGGTAAATGATTTGAAACCAGTGAAATAGCAATCTAAAAGTCAAATCCGTGTCTTCCACTTTCAAACATACTATTCCACACATTTGGACATCTCTAAATCTGACATTTTGCTTTAGTAAGAACGAACTATTCTTTTCACTGACTAAGTGTCCTCATAGTTCTCCTATCCACTCCTATCAATATACTCTACTGAGTAATGATGATAAGATTCTAATAATGAGACATTGCAAATAGGATCTACCAATGACTAGATAAATGTCTTTTTGTATATCATTTAACTCCTCTATTGTTCAGCTTCTTCCACACAATATATTTCATAATCATAAGACTGCCATTAGTGATATGTCTAAAAATGATTTTTGTTCCTTGAAATTAAGTACTCCTTAATACCTAAGTTATGTTTTGTTTTAGGCTAGATATTTTAAAAAATAATCCACTATCCCAAACTTAGTTTTATTTCCTTTTGAAACTTCTTAGTAAAGGCAGTCAGAAAAAATTGGTAATTTTAGAAAATAATTTATCCATTGTTTCCAACATATCCATCCTTTCATTTATTCTTTTCCAATACTATATAGTCTAAGTTTAAAAGTATTGTTATGAAGACCAAAATGAATTGTGGTGGCATTTAACTCTGTCTTTTACAAATTCATTGAAGATATGTATAGTAGCCATGGTGGGTTCTGAATCTGGTCCCATAGATAATCCACATGAGAATGGGCAGAGGGGTAGTACCAACAGGAGTAAGATAAAATGCAAATTTAGATTGGAACTAGAAGAGAAATGGGAATTCTGATGTGAAGGAGGCTAGGGAAAAGGAGATTTAGATTATCATATCAGTGTGAGATTTTTTTTCTTTTAAATAGCTTATTATGTTTCCATTTTGATGACTCTTATTTCCCACACACTGCTTTCTTAACACATCCTTACAAATAAGAAAATGTGTTTTTCTGCACCTTTAAACTAATGATTCCTCACTCAGCAAGGCTTGCACTTATTAAAGCTTTTTATTGCTTCTTTGCTTAAAGAGGTGTTTGAACTCTAAAAGGTAGGAAAATCCAGAGGGGGGAATTATTTGAAAGTATTCATAATGGAATACAGGGATGAAAGAAAAGGAAGTCACTTTTTTTTTCTTATTCTCCAGAGATATTTGGGATTCTCCACATAGAATATAGACTATAGAAACAAGTGTTAGTCAGGACTATCTCAAAATAATGAATATTAACCAGAAAGTGATAGACATAAATGAATTAATTCATTTCCTTTAACAAAACTAATGAAAAAAGGTGGACTTTTTTACTAAAGATCAACATTATTACTTTTCAAATAATGTTTCAGGCAACGCTAAACATACAGAAAATCTGACAATCTTTTTTTTTTTTTTAACTGAAACATTTCCCTGCATCAGCTATTGTAGGTGTGTGAATAGAATTGAAAAACAACCTGTAGATGACATTTTCTTTCCTCTCAAGTGAAAATACTTTAAAATAGTCTTCTTCCTGGTAGTTGTGCTTATTGGTAGACTTCTGCATAGACTCTTGTATGGAGGCAGCTGTTTTGAGTTTGTTGAAAGCCAATATTATGTGTTTTAACTTTACATTAAGAGCCTTGAAGATCACAAAGTTTATTATTAAGTTGCCAATAGAAATATCATTGTAATCTTTCTCTTTATTATGAAATGTTTTCCTTAAGTCTTTGAGTCCTAAATAAAAGATTTATATTGGCTTTTAATTTGATTTTGAATTTCAATCAATGGTATTTTAAGTTGAATTTTTCAGCGGCTACTATTCTGGGTTCAAATTCTATCAGTAAACACCTGTGCATTCTTGAACAAGTCACTTAAACTCTTCAAATCTCAGTTTCCTCATTTGTAAAATAAAGGAGTTTAAGTAATGATTAATAAATTCTTTTTCAATCCTAAGATTCTCTGTTTAGATAGAGAACTTCTTAGGAAGAAGTACTTTATAAAATGGAACCAGTTTCCTCACAATATTGTAAATTATCTTTATTAGAAATATAAGACCAATTGCCAGGTAGTATATAGAAATATATAGAAATAATTGTTGTATCTGGGGGGCAGCTGGACAGCCCAGTGGATTGAGAGTCAGGCCTAGAGATGGGAGATCTTAAGTTCAAATCTGGCCTCAGACACTTCCCAGTTGTGTGACCCTGAGCATTCTTCTGCCTTGGAGCCAACATACAGTATTGACTCCAAGAAGGAAGGTAAGGGTTTTAAAGGGGAAAAAAAAATTGTTATCTGATAGAGCACTGGTGGTCATGAACTCTAAAGTATTCTTTTTTGTTTAAATTCATTTATTCATTTATTTAAAATATACAATTAGCTTCCACTCCTCCATCACTGAAGTCATTATTTATCAAAAAAGAGATATGTAGATAAAAAACAATAATCATGTCTTATTTATTTCTATTCATCAGTTCTTTCTTTAAAGGTAAACATACACAAATCATTCTTCAATCAACATTTCTTTAATACTATTTAATGTAGTCTTTAGTTGGAATACTCCCTAATTTAATTTAATCCTGCCTCTTACCTACCATGGTTTTAGTTTTCCATATGAAAATGTATCAATCAACTGATCAATCAGCAAGCATTTATTAATTCTTTACTATATGTCTGACACTGTGCTGATTGCTTTTGAATTGAAACTGATACCTAGTAACAATTATAAAACAGAAAGAAAGAAGAAACAAACTAAGAGAAATAATGAAATAAAAAAGCAATCTTATCTGTTCTACATCTCTTACATACCTTTTAACATGGTTGGTTTTCAGATGCAGAAATCAAAACTATCAATAATCACATGAAAAAATGTTCTAAATCCTTCCTGATCAGAGAAATGTAAATCAAAACAACTCTGAAGTACCATCTCACATCTAGCAGATTGGCCAATATTACAGTACAGGAAAACAATAAATGTTGGAGGAGATGTGGCAAAATTGTGATATTAATGTACTGCAGGTTGTGAATTGATCCAACCATTCTGGAAGGGAATTTGGAATTATGCCCAAAGGAATTTAAAAGAATTCATGTCCTATGATCCAGCAATACCACTATTCAGTTTGTACCCCAAAGAGATAGTAATGAAAAATGTTTGTACAAAAATATTCATAGCCATTCTTTGTGGTGGCAAAAAAAAAAGTGGAAAATAAGGGAATATCCCTCAATTGGGTAATGGCTGAACAAATTGTGGCATATGATGGTGATGGAATATTATTTTGCTGAAAGGAATGATAAACTGGAGAATTTGTATATGAATGGAAACACCTCCATGAACCGATGTGGAGCAAAATGAGCAGAACCAGGAGAAGATTGTACAAAGAAAGTGAAACATTGTGGAATGATCAAATGTAATTGACTTCACTATTAATAGAAATGTGAGGGATTTATGAGAAAGAATGCTATCCACATCGAGAAAAAGAACAGTGGGAGTAGAAATACAGAAGGAAAACATATGATTTATCACCTGTTTATATGGATATAGATTGTGGGGTTTTGGATTTTAAAAGATTATTACAAAAATTAATAATATGGAAGTAGGTTTTGAGTAATAATACATGTAAAACCCACTGAAATTGTATGTTGGCTCTGGGAGGGGGAGGAAAAAAACGTGAATCAAGTAACCATGGAAAAATATTTTAAAATAATAATTTATTTAAAAAAATAACATAGTTGGTTTGTCCCTAGGTTATTATACTGTTATTAGTTTCTGGCAAAGTCAAAATTGTTTAGCATAGGGCTGGCATGTAGCAGGTGCTTAATAAATGTTTATTGATCAATTATATCTATTGGCAACTAATAAAATCTTGATTATTTAAGGGAATGATTATCTATGAGAACTACCTGTTATTCTATATAGATTGACCTCCATGGCAGTGCCACGCTCTACATGGTGTCCATCAGCTTTTCTTCAGTTCTCTTTGTACTTCAGTGATGGTGAACCTTTTAGAGTGCCCAAGGTGCAACCCTCATGCCACACATGAGCTGCCCCTTTACCCCAGATGGGGCAGGGAGGAAAAGCTCCCATTGATCTGCTGGACAGAGAGGCAAATAATGTGAAAAATGTCTTCAGGTGCATGTGGAAAGGGGGAGAGGAGCAGGCCCCTCTGGCATACATGCCATAGCTTTGCCAACATGGCACTAGGTGCCTTGGAGACAATTGGCTCCTCAACTTCTTTAAGGGTACCTTCCAAAGATGTTGTAATAGAGAAAAAGTTTGAAGATTGCCAATATAAGATTGTGTCACAAAACAATAATTCCAAATTCTCCTTAATATTCCTCCTCATGTTGAGTAGAAGTACATGTGCAAACATTTCCTCCACCTTCATAAGCAATAGCCCTTTCATATGTCTATATTACAGAGTCAAACTGAGATCTATCAGTAACCCTGAAAAATGCTAATGCTTCTAGAAACAATTAAATCATCCCTATAGATACTCTATTCATAGATGTTATTCCATAATTTCTTTTCCTTAGCAGATGGTCTCCATGGACTCCTGTATTTAATAACAATAATAATAAATTTATAGGTTAACTTTTGTTGTTGAAACTCTGCATTTAGCTAGGAATATTTTGACATAACAGGTTTACCTTGACTCATTGATAAATAATTTTCATTTCTCATCGGTCAGTTTGAACAAGTGGTTGACTAGCACAGTTTGGGGTTTGAGTAGTGTTGTGATTCTGACCCAGCCCAAGTTGGCCTGCAACTCAGGTTGGGATTAGCAGTCTCTACCAAAATCTCCCACAAGTAGGTGACGGTCTTTCCACAGGATCTCTGGCAATTTGGTATCTCCTAAAGTCAGTTGCAATTTGCCCCAACCATGGAGTCTCTCTCAGAGAGCAAGAGCCACTTCCTGCTTCCCCATTCCATTTTGGAATTCTCCAGCCCTTCCTGCTAGGTCTAATACTAATATTAAGCTAATAACTAAGTAATAATCTTCCTCACAACAGTTGAAATCTCTACACTATATTGAGGTATCAGAGTAGGCCTTCAGTTGAGGTGAATTAGGTTTAATATTATTAAAATATTCCCCTTATTAAGTTATAAAGAGCTAAAAGTTCCTCTTTATGTTTTGTTTTAGGAATTGAATGCCACTGGCTAAGGGGAATTCCAACATATTTTTATTAAGATGTTATCCAGCAGCTCTTGAGTGGGGTCCAATAATTTTCCCCAGTGAGATTCTTTACCTAAGAAAAAAGAATTTGCCTGTGGCATTGGGACTCAGATCATTAAATTTATTGAATGATATTTTTTCTTTGTGGTTGTTATTTAATTTATTAAACCAGCATGAGAATAAGCTTATGTTGGCAAATTAAAGAGGAGAATCAAACATCTATTCTGAGAAACATTTTTGGCCAAATCTTTTTAATGTTTTTAGGTACAAGGTGTTTCTCCCCTGCCAGATTTTATGAAATTGGCACCTTCTTTTAAATTCATCTTTCTTATTAAAAGAAATACTTTACTGAGAAAAATAAAAAAGAAAAGAAAATGTTTTCACAATTCTTAATTCTTTTAACAATTCTTAGAATGAAGAGATAACAAAAATGAACTTTCTTTTTATAACTCCCATGCTTGACAATCTCTGTTCAATTCTCTGATTCTGTGGAGAGCTTGTGACACAGCTCAGAGGATAATACCTTAAAATTCTCTTTATTTAAGGGTTAGGTGACTACTGACTCTACAGATTTTTTCACCTTTGGCTCCTAGGTGGAAGAGTAGTAAGGGTGGGCAATGGGGATCAAGTGACTTTCCCAGGGTCACACAGCTGGGAAGTGTCTGAGGCTGGATTTGAACCTAGGACCTCCCATCTCTAGGCCTGACTCTCAATTCACTGAGCTACCCAGCTGCCCCTTTTCACCTTCTTACAAGCAGTTTTGTCCATTCCTATAGTTCTCTCCCTGATGGATGAATTCCTGACCTAAACTATCATTTCATAAATCTTCCTAAGACATCCATCTTCATTTCTCTCTTGGCTCTACTCTTGACTCTCTAGACTTTTCTATATTTTCCCAGGAATCTTTTCCTCATCACCTTCCAGGTTTCTTTAACGTGTTATCTTCCCCCAATAGACTATAAACCCCTTGAGGGTAGAGATTTGTCTTTTGGTTTAAATTATTATTCTTCATTGGGGAATAACTAAACCAGTTGCAGTATATGATTATAATGAAATACTATTGAAATATAATAACTTACAAACAAGATAATCACAAAAAACCTGGAAAGATATATATGAAATGATGCAAAGTGAAGTGAGCAGAATCGGGAGAATGTTTTCCACAGTGACAGCAATAAAGTACAATGATCAACTATGAATAACTTAATTATTATCAGCAACAAAAGGATCCAGGACAACTTCAAGGGACTCATGATGATAAAGACTATACACTGCCATAAAAAGAACTGAAGCAATTTCAATGGTATGTGCTTTTCTTCACTTTATTCCCTCCATGAATTTTTCTTTAATGCAAGCAATATTTGTCTTCTTTTACAACATGATGAATGTGGAAATATGTACTGTATAATAACACATGTACAACCTATATCATATTACCTAGCTAAAGTTGGGGTGGGACTGAGGGAGTAAACATGAATCCCAAAATATCAGGAAATGAGTATTGAAAACTGAACTGACATGTAATCTTAGGGGAAAAAAGGAAATAAACATTATTAATTCAAAATATTTTGTACTTTGAGCCTTGGATCAAAGCCTGAAACACAATAAGCAAACAGTAAAAACACTATCTCTGTCTCTCTGTATCTTTTTCTGTCTCTGAGTCCTCTTTCTTTGTCTCTCTGTCCTTCAGTATCCAGCTTTGTCTGCAAAATTGTCTGATGACAAAAACAAAATTGACAAACAAAATATTTTTCTCTGCTGCTTTTAACTCTCAGAATATAACATCCCTAGTCTCCCATTCTATAAAATGATGAATTCAAGTTAGATGGTAAATGCTTGTTTGACTACTTTTGTATTTTCCTCAATAGTTAATATCCCTTTCTCCAATAAAATAATGCTCATAGCATATGAGCAAAGATAGAAATGCAAATTAAAACAATTCTAATATTTTACCTAACAGTCAGCAGACTGGGAAAGGTGAAAAAATCCAGGAATAGACAATGTTGTAGGGGTCATGGGGACACAAGCATATAATGCAATGTTGGTGGAGTTCGGAATTAGAGAAAAAATTTTAGAAACTAATTTCTAATTACACAAAAGAAGTAATAAAAATATCCAGATCATCTGATTGTGAAATACCACTGCTGGCTATATGACTCAAGCAAATCATTGATTACAAATATACACGTGTCTGTGCATAAAAATATACACTAAAACAATATACACTTGTGAGAGCATGTGTGTATAGTAACAAAGGACTACAAATAAAGCTGATGTCTCAATTAGGTACTAAAATATTTTGTTCCAAGAACCCCTTTCAAATGCAAAGAATTTAAAAAATGTTATGGACTTATAGTAAATTTTATTATCTTATTCATAAGATGATTTTAGATTTATTAATTGCTTTCACTAAGTATATGGACATTTTTGTCTTCTAAAATGTCTAAATTCATAATTAAATAGCAATTATAAAATATAAAATTTTATTCATATGATAAAATTCATAATAGTGTTTATGAAACTGTTTGTAAAATAATTACAAGTAGATTGTGTGGAGAAATCCTGTGAGAATTAAAAGAAGTGAACCTGAAAAATCTCATATGCCTTCTAGTATCTTTAGGCTTTCATGCTAAATTCATCTATTTTATATATTTTTGAATATAAATAATATTTCAAGAAAAATACTTTAAAACTGTGAAGATGTTTAAGATAAGATAACAAATATATACATATATGTATTCGTACGTACATGTAATTTCCAAGTTGGACTTTTTGTTGAACATTTAAAAGATATTTGGCTCCACACCCTAAAAAATAGTCTTACATCTTATTTCTCATTAGATTTATTTCATTTACTCAATATACATTTATTAAGTGCCTATCATGTGCCAGGCACTGTGATAAACTGTTTCTGTATTTTGATTTAAAAATGAATAAAATGAAAAGTCTTGCTCACAAAATATGTGATAGTATCTTTGGCAAGCATAACAAAATTGTTATTGGAATACATAAATATTCATGAGGAGAAAATTAAACCCATTTAGCAGGGACTCCTTCAACTTCCTAAGCCTATACATTAAATTATTTTTTATCAATTGACTAATTCTATGCCTTTTTTATTCAAGACTTTTTTTTTCTACCTGTTGCCCCTAACCTCATCCTCTCTCACTTCCCCAAGACCTAGTCCTACAAGTTACTCCTCCCTCTTGAATCTTCTATTCTCCTCCAATGGTTTCCTCCTTTAGACTTAAATTCATGCTTGAATATACTCTATTATTTAATTAATAAATAGATGAATCTTTCACTGAACTGCTTTCCTCCTCATGCTTTCCATTCTCTCTCATTCCTTTCTTTCATTGCAAGAATTATCAAAAGTTTAATATCTACTTATCAATCTTCCACTAACTCCTAATTTCCTTTTTATTTTTTTTACATCAATAGAATTTTTAATATTCATTTTCTGACTGTTGAAATCTGATATATCCTAGAACCAAAGCCTCCCTTTCCCCAGTCTTACTGAGACTAATAGTCTCTCCCCCTTCCTTTCCACCTACTAAAACTCCAGAACAAAGCAAGTAGTTCTAATTCATAAGGCACTGTTACTTCCCATGCTGGGACCCAACAAATCCATGATGGACTGATGTTCTGGACTTATACTGTCTGTACCATATTAAGGACTATACAAGCCTCCAAAGCCAACCCCCTTAGAGTTATCCAGTTATATTGACACGAGTACCCCAACTTTAACCAATTAATGGAAACACGGGTTACCTCATCCCAGACTACCACTCTATAAAAGATTACACCCTTCTCTACCCCTATCCATCTACTGGTTGCAGACTCCCCCTTTGCCCTCCTTTCCTCTTCCCCCAAACTCTTCCCACAAAAAAGCTTTGTTATATAATTCAATCTCTCTGTCTCATTTGTCTCTGGTTGGACCCCTGTCAGCCAGATTTTACATAATCTATGTTCTCTTCCTCCCTTTCACACCTTTCCCTCCTCCACAAAAAGCAGGTAATATGATATAGGTTGAACGTATATTATCATACAATACATATTTCCAAGTTGTTAAGTTGTGAAAAAAAATAAAGATTGCTTTCCATACAGAAAATTCATGGAGGAAATAAAGTGAAGAATGGTAGGCTTCAATCTGCATTCAGACTCTGGTTGTTCTTTCTGTGGTGATGGATATCCTTTTTCATCATGAGTCCCTTGAATTTGTTCTCAATCCTTAACTTGATAATAGTTAATAATTAAGATATTTATTTGATCATCATTACCTTTGTTGTTATTGTGTACAATGTTATCCTGATTCTACTCATTTCACTTTACAACACTTCATATGCATCTTTCCAGGTTGTGATCATATTGTTCATCATTTCTTATGACACAATAATGTTCCATTACAATCTTAATAGCACAACTTGTTCATTCAGATGAACAACCCTTCTGTTTCCATTTCTTTGCCTTCACAAAAAGAGCTACTACAAAATTTTTTTACAGGTAGATTCTTTTCACCTATCTTTAATCTCTTTGGGATACAGAATTGGTAGTGGAATTGCGGGTTTAAAAGGCATTCACAATTTCATGACCCTTTGGGCATGGTTCCAAATTGTTCTCCAGAATGGTTATATCAGTTCACCACTCCACCAACATTGTATTAATGTCCCATTTTTTATATTCCCTCCAACATTTACCTCAGAGTTATTTTAATTTGTATTTTTCTACCAATAGATTATATTTTGATGAATTTCCTAGTTTCAGTGAGGTAAGTACTCAAGTCCAAAGAGCATGGATGCCAATAAAATCCCATTTTTCTCTTGCTGTGCAAATGGTGTCTGTACAGGGTCATAGATTTAGAGTTGGAAGGAACCTTGTAAACCATCTAGTAGTCTTTCTTGCCTTCATTTTGAAAATTATGACACTAAAGTAAGAAATATGACTTATCCAGGGATATACAGTTTTTAGAGGCAGAGCTAAGAGTTAAATCTAGTTCTTCCTCACTCCAAGTCTAGAACTCTGTCATTTGCTTTTCCAAAATATTGTGTTAGGCTTTATTGAGTGTCATGCCACACTGTTGAATTTTTAGTCCACTAAAACCTTCTGGGTTGTTTAAATGAACCAATTCTGTGAGTATAGCTTACTCATCCTTTATCTGTGTATTCATTTCTTTAAAATACAAAATTGAAAATAGAATACAACATAGGTGATCTTAATTTGTGGCTTTTCAGGCCAAAATAGAGTTCAACAGAATCTTTTTTTTTTTGTTTGATAATAGTGGTGAATGGGTCACCTATATTATCTATATTTAAAAGTGATTCCATAAATAGAATTAAAAGAACTTTAAAACTCATTAGCCTTGGGGCAGCAAGAGATAGAGAGAAAAGTCAAAGATAACTTTGTGGTTATAAGTCTGTGGGACTTAGAGGAAGATGGCATGATCAGTAGAAATAGAGAAGTTAATGGAAGAAATAGGTGTTAGGGTGGGGGAAAGGAGCTCATTTCCAATATGCTGATTTTGAGATGTTGATGGTCATCTAGTTTGAAGATTTGAAAGTAGAAGATGCTTGTGGATTTGGAAGTCAACTTCATGGAGAATAGCTGAAATTGGAGAAATTAATGAGAATGAAGGGAATTCATTAAGAAAGAAGATATGAGTAGAAAAAACAGAAATTTGGTGGGCATCCAATTTTAAAAGATATTTTAGAGTTGAGAACTTAGTGTATTTTTATTCAGTGATAATAAAAAAGGTTGGACTAGGCAATCTCTCAGGTCTCTTCTACCTTAAATCTGGTGATCTATTTGTAGGACAAGTGGAAGGATCCATTAAATAGAGAAAGGCTGAAAATATATTAGAGAGAAGGAATGATTGAGAGAGATAAAGGTAACAGGGGTATGAAATAGCCTTGGAAAATATGAGGAAAGAATATTTTTTTCTGCAG
The DNA here is from genome assembly GCF_016433145.1 of Gracilinanus agilis. Taxonomy (NCBI): domain Eukaryota; kingdom Metazoa; phylum Chordata; class Mammalia; order Didelphimorphia; family Didelphidae; genus Gracilinanus; species Gracilinanus agilis. The sequence continues at coordinate 564,012,572 of NC_058132.1, read as the reverse complement.
AGCAGGAAAAAAGAACCTATTGATTTACCTTAACTATCTATATAAGATGAGATCATTAAGTGAATGGAAATGAAGAGAAAGTAGAATTGAAGATTTGAAGAGAATTGAGAAAATTTAAAAATCATATGGAATAATCGAAAGATACTAAAATTGATTTGAATGCAGCAAAGAAGTAAGAAGAGGTAATATTACTTTGGTGTGGACCCAATTAACATGGTTCTTTGATTTCCTCTAACAGAATCCATAAGTTCTAGAATAGGAGAGGAAATTTATAGCATAACTTACCCATGGTTTATTGTTGAGAGAGAAATGGTGGGAGGTTAAAGGGATCAAGGAGATAGGAGAAAGCAGGAAGGTGATCTAGGCAAAGCTGAAAATCTTGCACAAAAAAGGTCTAAAAAGTTCAGGAACTTCTATTTAAAAAGAAAGTGAGACCCCTTGCCTGACCTGTGGTATGGATTGACCACAAAGAAATGAAGATAAAATATTTCCAAAAATATTTCAGTGAATATTGGAATATTTGAAGGGGAAAAACAAGATAGCAAAGGATGAATTTGTTGCAAAGAAAGGAAAAGGCAAAGCTAAAAAAACTTTATCAGATACTGAGGAGATAGATACTACACAAGAGTATCAAATAATGGAGGAGGAGGAGAACACGATATCCAGCCAAAGAAGGTTAGTTTCAGATTTAATCTCAGAGCTGGAGAGAAAGATTTTGAAAACAGATGTAGAAATGCTCTAGGATATGGCAGAAATATTAAGAAGGAGTTTTGTAAAGTCAGATTTGAAACCATTCATACTGAGAATCACTTCTGATCTCACTGTGGTGATCATATTTTTAAAACTCTTTCAAAGGCATAGGCATAAATTATAGGGGAAGGGGGGCAATTACTATGTCTTGTCTGAGGAGAAAAAGAAGGCAGGTAGAATTTTACCTGACTTCTCAGTTAAAATGTACACTATTTACATACCTGGGAGTGTTGAATCTGAAATCATCAGGTAAGGAACAGTCATACTAAAGACTTCAGAAGAACTATTACCACTTTTAGTGCCCCATAAAGGGATAAATCATCGGAAAACCCTCTTTATCTCAAATAGAAATGCCCATACATACCAGCTTGGAGGGTTCTGAATGATTTTGAATCTCTTTGTATTTAATAAACTTATATTTTGTAAAATAAAAAAAATGAATAGGGCAAGAAGTAAAGTAGTGGATTGAAGATTTAAAAAATATCTTCAATCCCTGGACCCTTAAATTCTCTCTTAGGCTATCTCCCTTGCACTAGCCACTCTTTCATGTTCTGCCCATCTTGACCACTTATTGAACCTCTTCAACTCTACACTGTCCTCCTCTCTTGATCCATTAGCCCTCTTATTGTATTATTGATTATTACCAGATTAGGTTCAACCTTAGACCACTTCTATTTGCTGCCTTAACTCCTTAATACAGACTGCTGGGTGGAGAATATCATGCAATTGTTCTAAATGTGGGGAATATAAGTTTATGTCATTCAATTTTAACTGGGCCCTCACCGCCATTAGGCAATCCTACTACATCACTATGCTGCTCTCTACAGTGACTTTTCCAAACCTTTTCATTTTTTCTAAAACCTCACATGACTTCCTCTCCACCTAGCAACTCAACCAAGAACCTTGCTTCATATTTTACAGAAAAAACAACATAGGCCATTCACTGTGGACATCTTCTGCCACTTTCTCCTCCTTTATCTCTGTCTCAGTGGCCTTACTCCTTACCAAAACTAACTTCTGATTGTTGAAGTGAACCCATTCCATCTCATTTCCTCTAATAGATTATCCCATTCTATCCTTTTTACTCTTACTTATTTATAATATATCCCTGTCCACTTCCTTTTGCCTACAAAAATGTCCTCGTCTTCTAGCTCTGAAAAAAAAAAACACTTCATTTAATCTTTTCAACTTCACTGTCATCGTATTTCTGTTCTTCCCTTTGTGCTTAACCTCAAAAAGGCCATCTGCAATAGGGGCCTCCAGTGTCTCTCACTCTCTTCTTTTAAGCACTCACAATCAGGCTTTTGATCTTATTATTCCACTGAAACAGCTCTTTCCAAAATTACTAATTATCTCTTAACTGCCAAAACCTTTGGCCTTTTCAAAATCCTTATTCTTCTTAACTTCTCCACAATCCTTGGCATTGCTGATCCTTCTCTCCTCTTTGATACTCTCTTCTAAGTTTTTTACATGTCATTCTCTCCTGGTTTTCCTCTTTCTTATTTGACAATTCCTGCTTCATCTCTTTTCTTGTGTCTTCTTCTAAATTATGCCCACTAACCATATTTGGCCCTCAAGTTCTATCCTAAGTCCTCTTCTTTTCTTTCTCTAAACTACTTCACTAAGTGATCTCATAAGTTCCTATTGGTTTAGTTACCATATCTACAATGATAATTCTAAAATCTTCCTATGACCTAACCTTTCTGTCCATCTCCAATCTCAGTATCTCCAATTGCCTTTCAGAAATCTTGCATTGTATGACCAGGAGATTTATTAAACTCAGTACGCTAAAACAGAACACATAATTTGCCCTAAACCTTCATCTCCTTCCTACATTCATTTTAATGAAGAGGGCAATGCCATCCTCTCAGTCCCTCAGGCTCACAATCCAAGAACCATCCTGTTTTCCTCAATATCTGTCATATGGCCATATCCAATCTATTGCTAGATCTGTCAATTTTACCTGAAGTCACTAAGACCAGAGTTCAAATATGCCCTCCCTGTCTGCCTCAGCTTTCTCATCTAGCAAAGGGGGATATTAAAATCACCTCCTTCCCAGGGTTGTTGATAGGATCAAATCAAATAAAATTTATAAAGTGCTTAGCAGAGAGCTTAGCATATAGTAAGTGCTATAAAATATTAGTTATGTTTATTACCATTATTATATATTTCCTATTCTATACTCAGATGTGTTCTAGAATTTTATCAATATTTAAAATCAAAGTTGCAAGCACATAATTTGAAGAATCTACTTTTCTAGGTCCCACCCCCTCCCCAGACTTGTGTATTTGTTTATCTCTAGTCCTGAAACACCTTTCTTGTTCTCTAAAATATATTAACCATAATATCCATGCTGTAGTAGTACAGAAATCACATTTTTTAAGAATTTTGTTTTGTTTTTCTTTTATTTTCCTAATCCCTTGGAAGTAGTTCGTTTAAACTGGATTACTTTTAACATCTAAGTTTAATATAAAAACAGAGATCTTCTCTCAACATCAAAAAAAATGAATTTTGGTGCATGCTTCTTGTGTTCATTCTGATTTCAAAAGCAGAATTCTAGGGTTCATAGATTTAAAGGTAATGGGCATCACACATGCCATTCAGACTTAACATCTTCATTATACTGATGAGGAAACTGAGGTATGACTTACTCAAGGCCATACAGACAATAAGAGGAATGTGAAAGATTCAAATCTGGATGCTCTAACTTCACATCCTGCCCTCTTTTCATAAGGAAGCTATTTTAATCTTTCATGGGGGGAAATGTTTTCATAAACTAATTGTGAATTTTTAATTTTAATTAACAGTATTTATTATAATAATTTTAGTACTATCTTTGCCTGGCCCTCTTAGATTTTAAGCTATTGAGTCAAAGTATTATTGTTTGAGTACAAGGAAATTATATAGAACAGTAAAAAATTCTGTAGTCCCTTTGCCATCATGACACCATTCCCTACTCCCCACCCCTGTTATTCATTCTTTGTAGAGCTTGTCACTCTTCTAGCTACTTAGAAATACTACATTGAAGGCTAGCAGAAGGGGAGTTATATTTTGATTTGTTTTCTCTCTCTTGGCTACCTCCTTTCTCTCAGATTATATACTTCTGAAAAAAAGCCATCATAGAAAGGGGTATTTCAAGGGTGACAGCAAGAATCAAATGGCTGATGAACCAGTGATTGGATTCATCATATTTATAAAGACAATAATTATAACCTCTACATGAAGTAGGCGACTTAGTCATTGCCTACTCCCACTCTTAATAGAGGGCCTGAAATCCAGCCTTAAATTTCTTTTGCATTAACTCTACCCAAAGATAACGATTACCATTTAACTTTGTGGTTACATAATCCTAGTGAAATTTTAATGTGGACATCTTGCATTAACTTTCTTTCCTTTAACAACAACAAAAAAAGGAAAAGGTGGCCCCTAAATAAATGAAACTCAATTTCACGGCACATTATCTCTCTCAATTCTTTCCTCACAGCTTTCATTTTCATTAAAATCACAGACAACCATAAATTAATAATTACTTCAGGTTGACTAAATGCAGGCCATACTATTTAGCTCTCGTTTTCTTACAGTGGCCCTTCTTGTTCATGCTGGAAAAATGTTAATTTAGATAATGTGCCTTGCCCCTTGTCATATAATTCTGTTTTGCAGTTTCACTGATCTATAATGGTCTGTTCTTATTAGATAGTATTAACTTTATCTTTTGCTCAATCAAGCTTTACATTTTGCTCTGAAGACAAGTTGTGAAATCCTGGCTGAAATGTGTTATTATCCATATATCTATTATAATTCTATCCATCTCATCATGCTATCTGTGTTTACCAACTGATTTGTGATTCTGTGCAGCTGTGAATGTATTGTCCATTAGCTTAAAGTGTATGACATACTTAAGAATAAAGAGAAACATGTGTAATTCCAGCATCCTTATAGTTATGATTATTTCAAAATGGCTTTATTGTTGCACAATTCTAAAGACATAAGCCAGCATTCGCTTAAACAAAATGTAACTAAGATTTCAGACCCAATTGTATTTGAATATATTCTGATCTTCGAAAACTTCAGATTAACCTTGCCACAAGTTATTTTATTGTTTACTTAAACCCATTTTCCTTCAGATGGCTTCATAAGATATGCTTCTAATTTTTAGAGAGATTCCACAGGGAGTGCAGTTATACAATCATGCTCCAGTAAACTGAAAATAATAAAATACAGGATATGCCAGCAAAAATAGAAGTGAACATTTCAGTCGCTGATCCTTTTGTTGGCAGTGTTACTTATGAAAAAAGGCTCACTTTCCTTAAGACATCTTAAACTAGTTTGACTCGAACCCAACTGAGTTCCCATTTTTTTTAATAGCCTCACACAATGAATTTGGGATCAAAATACTTTGAAATTAATAGATATGATTAAGTAAGGGCAACGTTGACCAATCCTTTTGGGCAAAAGTGAACAGAAACATTTGACAGCTTGGTTATAAACATATTTGGTAAAACAGCATCAGCCTTGGCTTTCAGAGAGTAGGCAATTAAGTAATTAAATTGATTATGTAGGTCAGAGAGAGGGGTTTTGAATGCACACAAAAGTATAAATTGTTTGAAGCCATTACATGAAACTCCTGACCTCTACAGGGCATTCCTCAGAGACCTGAAATATTCAGCATCTCCATGTTCTGTGATGTGCTTCAAACTTCTTCCATAAGCTACCTTTTTTGTTTGCTTGTTTGTTTTTTGGATTGGCATACATTCATACTGCCTTTTTCTAACTAACTGCACTTGTTATTAAATTTCTGATTACTTTTTTCTGATCATTCCTATTTCTTGCTTTTTGTAGGAATCTTTTAAAAATCTTGCATATTCAAAGTGCAACAGTGCATTTACTAGGGTGTGTGTGTGTATGTGTATGTGTGTGTGTGTGTGTTTGTGTGTGTAGAGAGAGAGAGAGAGAGAGAGAGAGAGAGAGAGGGCACATGGGAAGTAAAAGGGCAGGATGAAATTGGAAATACGGTTAAGAGAGAGGAATTTTACCTGGATTGTGACCATGAGGGAGTGGAGAGGATGCATGTTACCTCCCTTGATTGATAGGATTTTAGATATAAAAAGGACCTCAGGATTTAACTAATTCGACTTCCTCAATTTATAGTTATTAAAACTGAGAGAGACCCACAAAGGTTAAATCGTGATATGGCCAATGTCACTTATGTACTAAACATTAGATAATATTTGAAACCAGGTTGTCACATACCAGAGACTTTGCTTTATCCACTCTATGACACTGAGTCCTTGAGTATTTAATAGTTTTAAGGAGTAGCTATTTCTGGCAATGTGGGGTTGACTTAACTAGGTCAGGGGTCAAAAGTATAGCAGCCAAGGGGAAAAACATATTCCATGATATTATAGTTCCTTTGCTACTGATGGAAGGGGTGCTGCTAGAGACAGAGAGTTCCAAGACTCGGGCACATTCACAAAGATCTGAATTGGGACACAGGGAAGCTCTGAAACAAAGCCTCACTTCTCAATTTAGAACAATTTAAAAAGAATCAGTTAAGTGTACTCTTAATTGCCCTGTAGGTTTTGTATAACCACATTCAATATCTTATAATCATATTACATTAAGCCCCAAGATTGAAGCTTGTGGTGTTTGACTTTCCTGGCATTTCTATGTCCATCTAACACTAGTTTACTCCATGTCATCCCTGCTGATGACTATTATCCTGAGAACTTCTCTTTGTGTATCTCATCTGTTCATAAACAGGCACTGAGCTGAACCCCATAATTCAAAGAGTCCCAGAGGAAATGTCTGTAATTGGCATAGTCTTAAAACAATACAACAATTTAAAATTGATCTGGGAATCTCATTTCCTTCTTTGCACCAAAGCCCAGCTCTCCTAGCTAAAAATACTATTTTGCCATATTGACAAAATACATCAGTATTTTGAATAAGATGCTGTTTGCCTAATTATTAAACTGAGTTTTCAATGAATTTTATCTCTAAACATGTAGGCTCTGATGATATTCACTCCTATACAGAAAACAAAGGCTCACCAAGTTCTGATACATTTCAACTCTTCCCTTCCACCCATCCCAATTTTGTATATAATGGAGAAGAAAGATAAGGAGAAAAATAAGATTTTGTTATCATACTTTAATGAAGTCACATCAAGGAAGTTTAGGGTAGTCAAAAGGAAAATTTTATTTTTTCTCCTTATTTCCCAGACTACGTGATAGGAGGCTGGGAATTAATGGTAGATAAGGAAACTATGAAAGGGATTCCAAAACTAATCAAGAATCCAAATTTGAAGTTTCACTTCTCTTTGTTTTGCAAAAAGCATTTTTTTCTAGCATAAAATACTCTATGCAAGGAACCTTAAAAAGAAGTAGCTTGTCTACTTTCTGGATGAAAATTTTAAAAATCTTTATAGTCATACCATGGACCTTCCTGAACTACGTGCAAAATATGTCACAAATGTTTTATCAACATGATATAACAGTTACAAAATCCAGAAAGACAAAGGGTAACATAAATTACTTTGTGTGTATCTTACTACCCTTCACAGAGTATCTCATTTTACTCTGGTTATATGACCTAAAGGAGTTATTTAGTGCAGAGTGGAGAGGAGAAAAGAGTGTGAGCAGGAGTTAAGCAATTTATGTTATAATGTTAACTTGTGAGAAAATGGCCATAATGTCAGCTACTCAATGACTGATGTTAGCAAGTTTCAAGACCATAACTTGCAGTTTATGAAATAAACTTAAATGGTGATCAACAATAGAAAGGGCCAGACACCCATTAGCTGTGTGAACAAGGCCCAGTCACTAAGGCTTTACAAACCTGAGATTCTTGATATATAAAATAGTCATGATAGACTTTAACACATTTATTTATATTATTCTTGAGAGGAAAAATGTTTTAGCATATTAAGATATGCAACTTGAAATAAAATTACAAATATTATTATTTTCCCTTTCTAGGATTTATGTGAAAATAGAAAAAAAATTATACAAGAAGAGAAGAATGGATTGCAATCTATACTTTTCTTGAAAATAACTGCATTGATATTTGATATATTGAGCTTAATGGTAACTTTAGAAGTCAGAAGTTTTTTTTTTTTTTTTTTTTTTTTTATAATCCCCCAAATTAATATATTGTCTGTTACATAATAGATTCCTGAGAAATGCTTGGTTGTTTTCCTCGTTCCTATTGTCAACTGCCTATTGCAGTGATGGGGAACCTATTAGAGTTGGAGTGCAGGGCCTCACCCCCATTCCACCCCCCAAACTGAGTGTCGTGTCCACCCCCTCCTCCCCTCCACCTCCCACCAGAGACTGAGGGCTACATCCCCTCCATCCCCCCACCCCACCCCATTACTTCCCCAGCCTCCATCTTACCCCAGAACTGGAAGGAAGGAAGGGATTCCATTGGGCTGCTGAGGAGAGGGGTAGATGATAAGAGGCACATGTGGAGAAGCAAGGATAGTGGCCGTAGCACTCTTCTCCCCTGCCCCCCACTCCAGCTATGTGCCATTCTCTGAGCTATGCTCCCCTAAAACCTAGCTCCTCTCCAACCCCACCTTGGGAATCACCTTCACCACAGACTCCTATGCCACACCCTCATGTAGCATGTGACACCCTTCCCCCAACCCCCAACACCTTATCCCAGACAGGGGAGGGAGGAAGCAAACCCATTAAGCTTCTGGGCAGAGAGGCAGTGATGTGAGAAATATCCTCAGGTGCTTGGAGAGGGGGAGGGAAAAACTCTGCCCTGTGTTCCTCTGACTTTCTAATAATGAACTCTAACAGGTGACTGTAGGTGTGCCAGCAGAGAGGGCTCTGTGTGCCATCTTTGGCACCTGGACCATAGGTTCATCATCACTTGTCTATTGAATATCTTATACTGAGTGCCTCAGGGACAACTAAAACTCTAGAGTTAAAAAAAAGTAAAGGGACATCTCATCCCTCCCTCACCCTCTGGTTCTCTTGCAAAACTCTATCAGGTCAGAATTCCCCTGAACTTCTTATTTTCTTTCACCACCAATTTGTGACAATTACTAGTTGCCAAGTCTTGTCAGTTCTACCTTCAGAACATCTCTCAGGGCTGTCCTACCTTCACTCACAGAGGGACTGCCCTAGTACTACTCTTCATCACTTCTCTACTAATTTATTGCAAAAAATCCTTGTTAGTCTGCTTGATTTGAGTCTCTCCTCAATACATTTTCTACATAGATATCAAACTATTAACCAATGCAAAGACTTAGCCACCTAACTGTCCCCCCTTCTTCAATAAGTTATGACACGCAACTGCCTATAAGAATCAAATACAACCTTCCCCATTTGGCAGTGAGAACCCTCCTCAATCTGGCTCCTGATTTCCTTTCCAAGTTCATTATTGATGATTCCTGTTCATGAAATCTATGAACCAATAAAATTAGCATTGCTCTCCTTATGTAGTCTTCTTTCTGGCTTTTATGAGATTTTGCACATTCTTCCCAACACCTGAAATGAGCACTATCCTCACTCTTGCTTTTTAGAATACCTGTCCTCAAAGCTCCACTCAAATGCCATATCCTTCATGAAGCCTTGCTGTATTATAAAGCTTGCCTCTGCCAAATTACCTTGAATTTACTTTGTAAATATGTATATGAGGATATACATATTTGCATATCTGTGTATTCACATGTTTGCACATCCTTTGGTTTGTATATGTTGTCTCCTCTGAAGTCAGGGAATGTTCTTTTTTTGTCTTTATATTCAATTGCCTAGCACAGTTCCTGGCATGTAGTAACTTAATAAAAAAATCTTAATAAAAGATGATTGATTTATATCTTATGATAATATTGTCATTTGCCTCTAGTAACTTTAACTCATTTATGGTGAAAATGAACCAGCAAGTGCTTAACAACACAATAAATTTTAAATACTTATATTTTTCAAGAGAATGAAGAAACATTTAGAACTAAGAATGAGATATTTTTATACATGAGGAAAAGGATTCCCAGACATTTGTGTAGCTATTTTTCATTTTCCTTTAGCATTGGTATTATAAAGCATAGGAAAGCAGAAGCATTTTGCATTTTGAGATATTTCTATGGCCTGAAACTCATCAGAAAAATTAGAACTCAAGCTATAGTTTTGGGTGGGGATAGGGGCTATCTGCACAGAGTTGATAGGGGAAGATTGTTTGAATGAATGAAATTTCCAAAGGAAAAATACATATGCAGAGAAGGGTCATGGATAGAATCTTAATAAACCCTAATACCTTGAGAGATCATCCAGAAGATGAAAGGCTAATAAAAGAGACAGAATTTTTGAAGAAGTATTTGAAATATATAAGAAAATATGAACCCTATGAATGTATGAGAAAGAATCTGGAAAGAAACAACAAAGTGGTAAAGGATGATGACGTATTAAAAAGTCCATTGGACTTGATCAATGGGACACAACTGGCGACCTTTGAGAAAAGAGCTCTTGGAAAGTCACAGAAAAAAACTTTATACTGCTGCTTAAAGATAGAGATTTCCTCAGAAAATAGTTCTTCTATAGCAACAAAGAGCTAAAACTAATTTGACAAAAAAAAAATCAGAAGGCAAATCTGACTTCTGACATTTGTGCAAAAGACAAAACCAAAAATAAAAACAAATAAAAAGCATTAAATCATGCCTGCAAGAGTCCAACTGCTGGTAATTGTTTCAGCTCTGGGAAAATCTCTCTATGAGTAAGTAGTTATTAATAATCTTAAACTCACCAGTCACTCATTTTAGTAACAATAAGTTCAAAGACATTTTTCTCACTTATTTTAATTCTTTTAACATTGAGTCTTTAAATGCTTTTAAAATAGCATTACTTCCATGTCTATTATATTTCTGGTTCAGCAATGGTTTCCATCATTGGTTTTTTAGTTTTATTTTCACTTCTTCATATAGCACAGTGATTCCCAAAGTAGGTGCTACCACCCCCTGGTGGGTGCTACCTTAAAGAGGAAGGCAGTGATGGCCACAGGCGCATTTATCTTTCCTATTAATTGCTATTAAAATTTAAAAAATATTAATTTCCAGAGGGCTAAGTAATATTTTTTCTGGAAAGGGGGTGGTAGACCAAAAAAAGTTTGGGAACCACTGATGTAGCACGTTGATCTGGTCTTGTAAGAGTCCAGTGGAGGCTCCATTGCAATTCATGGAGAAGGGTCTAAGAGTAATGGAAAGGTAGATTAGAGTAGACTGTAGCACATTACCGCTGGAGAATTATGTTAAAAGCAGAAGAGGAAGGAAGTCTGCATTAAGCATTAGAGAAATGAGAAGTGGAAGTTCTTTAGTCATATAGTGAAACCAAGGAATAATCTTTAGTACACCTGACCTATATGAATAACTATATGCAACTTCAAGGCATGTAAATGAAGGCTACGTCACTTTGGGAAACAGTATGTGCACTTTTATTGGCATGCGCAGACAAGTTATATGAGATGTAATCAGTAGATTATAGCCATGAAGATGAATAGAGAACTGTATAAAGACAAGTCTGGAAGTAGCTATGTGGAGAAATAAGTATAATAACATTTTGTTCTGGGCCTGTGTTTTAAGAGCAGGAAGATGAATAGTCTTAAAAGGAAAAAGTTGCAAGGAATGTGCATTCAATCAGTGAACAAAGAGTTTATGAAGTAGCAACTATCTTATCTACTAGACAGCATCCTAGATGTTGGAAATAGAAGTAGAAAGAATAAAAATCACTAATCAAAAGGGACATAAGAACATTTATACTAATTTATGGCATAAATATAAAGTGTATACATTTTTTATAATACAAAGCAGTTAAGACAAGGCAATTTGGGAGGAAAGGAAATAGAAGTTGGAGTTCAAAGCATACCTGGAAAGATTCTGAGGTGGAGCTATCCATAAAAGAGTGTAAAATTTCATAGAATACTAATGTAAGGGGGGAAATAAGAAACTAGAGTTTTGCAACTTTTCAAACTTAGCAAAGGCATGAGTTTGCAAAGGAGGGTCTGGTCACATGCATGGATCTGAAAGGGAATTCCAGGATTTGGGGAAGATATAAAACCAAGGACCAAAGACTGTTGAGGGTCCAGTTTTCCTGTTTGGACAAGAGAATGAAGAGTTCACTTTCTGTGGCAGTTTGTAGGAAGTAACTTGTCTTTCCTGATACCTAGAGGTTCCTGTATTTTAACTAGTAAGAAGTTTCTAGAGATCCTGTCTATTCCTGTTTTGGTTAACATCTCCCAGATATATTGTGAGCTCCTGATTAATGATTCCTGAGAGGTTTCCTGACTGAGTGTGAGTGAGAGTCAGATCCTGAAAAATTCTCTTTGGACCAGAGGCCTGTAGCCATCTTTGCCTCTGAAGAATTCATCAAGTATTACAATATCTCTATTGAGACGAACTTTTCCCAGGACTATCTTTAATTTGAGGACCAGTCAGCTCAGTTTAGATAGTTAGTCTGGGTGTCTAGAGAGATCAGAGTAGTAAAGTGTAACTTGAAGAACTTGAAGAAGGCTTTGTGAGAGGCCTGTAGAATGGAGGGAAAAATATGTAGATTTTAGTTAGGGACTCCCTTTACCCTGGTCTTCCATCGTCTGTTGATTTACTATAAATACTTTACTGGTTAAAAAGAAAATCAGTGACTTTCAGGCCTACTCAGGCTTGGAGAGTGAATTCCTCTGAATATATAACATCAACAACTTTGCAAATCCAGTTGAGTCATCTTACTCACCTATTTCACTGTGAATTGGGATACTTGAAGGTCAAGATAGATTTGTAATTTGTACAAATGAGTGGATTAGGGCTTAATATTAGCTGGCATGACCCTTACAATGTGTTTTGGGACAAGGACAATCAAAAAGGATATATTTTTTCCCCTCCATGATTTATTGAATGTTTTCTATAAATGCTCATTGGGGAATGCTCTATTCCCATTCTCCCCTACTTCCACCAGCACACATAAACAAGGAATGGGGAAGAATCATTCAAACACTAAGTATTTGCTAAATACCTTCTATGAGAGCAGTATTGTACCAGATTTTATGGGGCATACAAAAGAAACAAAAGATATGTCTCTTGAAATCAAAGAGTTGTAATATAGACATGTGGTCTCTTAAGTAAGGGAAGCTCAGTCTTCAAATCAGAGCTTCAGAGAAGGTCTGAAAGAAAATCTATAGGTAAGTTGCAATTTGCCTTACAGATCTCATTATATGATATTTACTCTCAAACCAGTCCTATTTGAAACTTCCCTCTTTCTGCTGCTGTGTGTAGGATTAGGGTCAGATGGCAATGGCTCCTCCTCAGTCTCAGATCAGAGGAGAAACAGGAAAACTTAACTGAATGGGAGGGGCAGGAGCCAATGGAGTACTCCTTTACCTCCCCCCACACTGGAATCAGTTGGAAATCAGTTAACAGAATCCTTTCAGAGCTCTTTATGGAGGTTATTCAAGCTTGGTAAAATCTAGGCCAAGATGGTAAGTGAATAGAGACTGAACCCCTTGTGATAATAACTTTCTTTGTATGAATTATTCTCTCACAGGACAGAAATATATGAGGTTAAGGTCTTCTACAGATCAGACCACAGGCCCTAGGACAGAGGCAGCCCCAGCCCCAGCTTGGATGTAATACCTGGCTTGATGGAAGGAAGGTAGTAAGTATAACCCCAAGTTAACAGGATACAAGCTCTATATTTCACAAACTAAATGAATTTAATGATTTCAGGGAACAGAGTGAAGGGAATCAGTTTAAGGAAAGAGAAGGGAAGGAAATCTGGCTAAAACTGCTTAATGCAGGCTAGCAACACATTCCCCGGGGGGGGGGGGGGAGGGATGTATATTGAATGGCTGAACTTCTATCTAAGCCCCTAAATAATCTTCCTTCTAAAACCTATACTGCTAAACCAAAGGTAGACTGTGATCTTGCTTGAAGGTCTTATCTTTATGGTTAGCTATTAAGGTAAAACAGCCCTTGGCTTTCAGTGACTGAATGTCTCAGCCCAAAAGCTACACAGAGTGTGTGTGTGTGCCCAGAGCCAACAGTGAGGACTCTTGCAAGAGGGGTGACCTGGCTTTTATACCAGGTCTCCAACTGCCCCCTCTCTTAGAGTTCTGGGGGGCACTATGGAATTCTGTGATGAAGCTTGAAACCCTCTCAGAAAGATGGATATTACATGTGTTGACAAGCACTGGGGTTCACAACCTTGGTGTTCTTTTGATCTACTCACTTTTACTCACTCCATATATTTAAGCAGTTGCCAGATCTTGTCCTTTTTTCTCTAAAATATGTCTTATATAAGTCATCTTTTCTCTACTGAAACAACCACTAACAACACTACTTCAGGCTTTCATCATCTCTACCTTACACTTTTACCATGGCCTCTTAATTTTTCTCACTGCCTCTAGTCTTTACCGACCACAGTTCATCTTTAGCATAACTGCCAGCATAATTTTCCATCTCTACACTGAGAAACAAGACTCTTGTTCAAAAGTTATGAGCCATTATTTGATGTCTTTCCTGTTTATCTTCCAATTTAAAAAAAAAAGTATTTTAAAAGAAGAAATTCACTTCCTTGGCTAGCTACACTGATCAAATTAACTGAACAATTAATTACTAACAAGCAATTATTATTTAAAATTCCATTCTATCCCTCAGGACATATACAAGGATGCTAGAAAAATAATGAAATATAGTCAATCCTATTACTCTCATTAAAATATGACCATTAATAATATTTATTAAAAACAAAAATATTGTATTATTAATAAATAAAATTAAATATTTTTTTAAAATTAGCTTTTTCATTTTTATCTCATCTTTTTAAATGTCTGTTTAATAATGTACATGATATATTAGTGTAATAATACATTTATATATGGATACAAAATTAATGCATATGTATATCAGGGGTACATTATCAACTATTTTTTAATTCATAGGATATTTACCCCCCCAAATCTGGGAGACTATTGTTCTAATCAGTGAGATAAAACTTATATATACTTACATTTTAAAATAAATCATATATTCATCTGGATACTAGAACTTATAAGAACAAAAAGAGTTTGGGTGTATAGAAAAAAGAAATAATGGGCTGGAGGATTCATAGATGTCCACAGAGGTGGAAAGACTAGATTTGATCTCTTGTAGAAATGGTTTAAAGAAGTGGAGGGATAAAAGTAAAGCTTCCTAGAAGGGAGAAGAGAATAAGTAAGGGCAAGAATAAGCTTGGCTTATTTGGTGAAGGTTGAGGGGAGTAGCCCAGATTAAATAATTAACATTAAATAATATCAGGAAATGGATTTGGATATTGTAATGGGGAGATTAAACAGTAGCATCCAGGCTGCCAGGTTCACTCTAATGACCTAAGAGTTCTATAATGGAATGGAGCTGGGATTTTGAAAAGGTATAGGAGTTTAACCAAGCTGGAGGAAAGGAGGTGTTGTGGCTGTGTGGTCTAGATTTTGCCAACTTCCCAAGGAGCTGTCAGTGTGGGATACTGCTGAGAAGAATATTCTTCAAGGGAACATCATGACCTAGGTTGAGGAAAGGACTAGGTTATCTGTTGGTGGAAGCAGATCAATCTTCCTTACTCCCTGGAGTCTGCCTTGCAATATCAATACCTAAGCTAGATTGCAAAGTTTTCAAGGTTTTAGTTTTTGAATAAGGAGACATTTTATGTTCATTATCAAAGTTGTGAAATAAGGAAAGTAATGACTTAAAAGATCAGATTAGTTGTAAGATACAGAATTGAATGAAGAAGTCAAAAACTAACAGAGAAAGGAAGAGCATATAGGCAGTTTGGGGGGTAATAAAGACACAAAACAATGATGGCCCAGTCTAGGAGAGTAATGGTAAAATATAAAGGCTAAGAAACCTTTCAAGGAAGAGATAAGATTTAGTGACAGTGTAATCACAAGTGATGAAAGAGAGAGAAACACAAATATTATTCAATATTTGTATCTTAGAAGATTAGAAGAATAAAATCATTGACAGAAATTAAGTGGTTGGAAAAAGTCCCATTTTGATAGCTAGAGATGGTGCCTAAGTATAGATACATCAGGAATATGACATGCAGGTTCAGACAGATTTATTATTTCTATTGCTTAAAACTCAACTCTTTTATGTAAGAATATAAAAATCATTTACATTTATTCCTGAAAATATACTGGGCAAAATTAGTATCATTAAAGATATTGTGGCACAGTAGAAAACATTCTATGTTTTGTTAGCAGAGGGCCAGTGTTCATATCTCTTACTATTACCTTTTTTGGACAATTGGCAACCTCTTTCAAACTCATTTTTCTCATCTGTTAAAAAAAGAATGGGGTTACAGCTGGGTGGCTTAGTGGATTGAGAGCCAGGACTAGAGATGATGAGCCCTAGATTCAAATCTGGCCTCAAACACTTCTAGTTGTGTGATCCTGAGCAAGTCACTTAACTCCCATTGTCTAGATCTGCCTTAGAACTAATACACAATATAATACACAGTACAGAAAGCAAGGGTTTAATTAAAAAAAAAAAAAGAATGGGGAAGGAGAAGTAGGGGGGACTGAATTACATGGTTTCTAAGGACCCTTCCATTTCTAAATCTGTGATCTTATAATCACTGAAAGATCAATTGCAAGCTTCAGAGATATTTTAGAATTTCAAATCATAGCTATTTCACATTCAACTATTACAAGGAACAATAATTGAGCACCTATGACTACAGAGACAAGCTATAATCCTGACTTCTTGAAATATAATTTAGTAGGTAGAGAAAAAATCATCAGAGAGAGAGCTCTAATAAATACCACCAGATGTCTAAAAGGTCTTAGAACTGTTAGAAGCTAGTTAAACTTTTTTTTTTTTTTTTTTTTTTTTTTTTTTTTTTAAACCCTTACCTTCCGTCTTGGAGTCAATACTGTGTATTGGCTCCAAGGCAGAAGATTGGTAAGGGTAGGCAATGGGGGTCAAGTGACTTGCCCAGGGTCACACAGCTGAGAAGTGGCCGAGGCCAGATTTGAACCTAGGACCTCCCGTCTCTAGGCCTGACTCTCATTCCACTGAGCTACCCAGCTGCCCCCATAAACTTTTAAAGCTTAAAAAAAACTACCAAAAGATTCATGATGGAAAGAGCTATCCACCACCGTAGAAAGAATTTATGGAGCATGAATGCATATTGAAGCAAATAATTTTTCATTTCATCTCTTTAATGAATTTTTTCTTGTATAAGTGGTGTGTGTCTTCTATCACAACATGATGAACATGGAAATATGTACTACATGATAGCACATGTATAACCTATATCATATTACCTACCATCTCGAGAAGGGAGAAAGGAGAGAATACAGATTGCAAAATGTCAGGAAAAGATTATTTTAAAATTACATCTCCAAGTAATTAAAAAAAAAGGAACCTAAGATTTTGGGGGCTCTCTATACTATGGGATAAATACACATGGGCATTATAATGCCAAGTGCTAGTATAGTCATATGCAATATGACCTATATATTATATTTTTCAAAGTAAGATTTTGTATAAGAATTCCATGAACAAAGTGGCATATTACCACTAGAAATCAGAGATTTTATAATGTGTAGCTTTAGACTCTCTCATTGATATATATGTCAATCATATTAAGATGTTTTTCTCTGAACACATAGAGTCTGGATTCATTATGAGAAGTAACTCAACTGGATATATCACAAAGTTTGCTCATGAAAATGGAAAAAAATTCTGAAAAAGAACACTATTTCATTTGTTTGTTGTTTAAAATTTGATTTAAAAAGTAATTTGATTAAAAATAAAATTTCCTTCCTCTTGTTCTTGTATATTTAGATTTCATCTGTCAGTATTGTCCATAGTAGCAGCTCCAGATATAACGCATACATATAAATTCTCAGTTTAATTGTACATTTTAATTACCCATTTTCCCATTCACTTGTATAATCAGAGTTAGCTTTTCCAGTAGGACATTATTAATTTGAATGAATTCTCAGAAAGAATTATTTAATTAAAAGATTATTACATATTTTTAAGAAATGCAGTTCCCTTTTTTCTAGTGCTTACAGAAATTGAAATTACTTGATAAAGTCTTTCTGAGAAGATAGATCCAAATTAACAAAATATTTTATTTTTGGTTCTTATTGATAAGAACTGCATGTAACAAAAATGGTATAGTATATATGAACTACATTCACCACATGAAAAAACATACTAAATTATTTTATATGAAATATGCATTCAATCTTATATATATTGTCATTTAGTTATTTTGAAAATATGAAACAAAACCAATAATGTTTACAAATAGAAACTGGCTCATTTGGAAGTATAAATTGATCTTTGTTCTAAAGTACAAAGAAAATCATTTTTCAGGACTAAAAAAATGAACTTATTCTTTTTTTAACAAATTAATTAAAAATTATTATATTTACATAATAATTCATATATTTAGTAAGTGTTAGAGGCAGGACTGGAACCCAGGTCTTCATTCTAAGGCATTTATCTACTCTACCACACTAAAGAAAAATATTACTTTAACTCAATAAAAGCAGCTTAGTTTAATTTGTTTAATATCAATGAATGTGTTTTTTTTATTTGAAAAGAACAGCATTTTTGACTCCTGAATTCTAGAAATGATTTTTTTATTTTTTTAAGATTTATTAATATTCATTTTTTAGAAAGGTTAACATGGTTACATGATTCACGCTCCTACTTTCCCCATCACTCCTTGCCCTCCCCCCACCCCTGGCCAATGCAAATTTCCTCTGGTTTAGAAATGATATTTACTTGACTTTGCTTTTTTAAGTTTCTTGGCTTAATAGGTTAAGCTATATGAAAATATAAATTCTTGTTTACTTCCAAAATTTTTTAGTAAATGATTTCCTAATATTTCATATTACAAAAATACAGTGTTCCAAAAGTCTTATAAGTTTTAGCTTTAATGGAACTCTCAAAAGTCCCCTAGCCTCCTGTTCACCTGTTAGTCTTTCTCTTGGTCTCAGTTAACCAGCTGAATTCATCTGCTACTAACAATGCGATGAGAATGGAATGTCTGACTTATCCATATCCGGGTGGTAAGATTGTACATGGGAACCACTAACTCTGGAAAAGTGTATGGTTTTCCTGGAAAACAAATCCAGGAAATATATTGCTGTATAGATTGCTTTTTATGCATCTAGAATAGTATTGAACTTCTGCTATATCCATTCCTTAGCCCAAATTTAGATCATGAGTAATGGAGTCATTCAAAGTTTACTTAAAGGAACATTGTTATTGTTTAACCCATAGCTCTCTATGTTACTCAAGAGTATTTCAAACATTATTTTAAAATTGAAGGAGAAAATCAAAATATTACTATAAATTTCACCCCTTTTTTTTTCCAAAAGAGAGAGAAGAGGAATACTTTAATCTGTTATAATGGATAAAAAGTTAGCCTCAGAATCAGGAAGACCAAAGTCTGAGTTCTGTCTTTTATCTTTACTGACTGTAACCGTAGAAAAGTCATTTAACTCCTCAGTACCTATACTACTCCCTAAAATTGTAAGTAGCAAAAATGATACTACTCTGAGTTAGAAAAGATTTCCTCATTAGATATACCTCATGTCTGCGAAATCAAAGGACTGGACATTCCTCAACTTCTTCCTACAGAAATAGTAATAATAACAATGATACTTTTTACAAAAGGGATATAACATTGTATATTGTTTAATGCCAAGATAATTTACCACAAATCTTATGGTTAGAGAGAATCATGGTATAAGAATAGAGTGTAGAAGACTGCTATTACAAGTCCTGCATCTGACATATAATATCTATGTTACCCTGAGGAAGATCCTTCTCTACTCAAAGACAAATCTGTGAGATGAAAAGTTGCTGAAAAGGTACTAATGATTTTCCCAAGAAATATCCATATCAATAAAATCTCTGATCTCTATGTCTACTCCTCTATATATCTAAGTTGAATTATGGTTCTTTTTGAGTATTTTAATTTCTTTTGTCTTGTGACTTGGTGATAAAAATAATAATAATGTCTGTTTTCCTCAAAATATGATGAAAGAATGTGGCTTTATAGAAATGGTATCAGAAAGATATCAGATCCTAATGGATTGCAGGCATACTCAGGGTCATGTTTATATTTTAATAAACCTAAACATTTCATTTGCTTCTAAATCTAATATATTTGTCCTAGAAGGTGAGGAAAACATTCACATCAAGAGAATATATGTCATTGTCCATATTGTATATATTCTCCTTTCTGGATTAAAGGAAACTTTTGGAATATCAGATTAAAGCAGCAATGCCACCTTTTTAACTTGAACAGAATTCTGTTGAGTGAGGAAGGAAACTTTCAGCAATATTTACTCATTTAGGCAGCTGAGATTTATTTCTTGCAACAATAGGGGAAGGAAATACTCAACTTGGAAATAGGAGTGAGGAAGTAGACAAGAGGGCCATCCTCAATTTTCTGCATTTGACTCTTGGGAAAGGAATTGATGTAAAGTAAGGAAAGAATGTTTTAAATATTCAAGGTCGTTTCATAATCTGGCTCCAACATTCCTATGTATCTTATTTCAGATAGCCAGAAGATGAGATTATTTAACATTTTTAGAATGAACTTCTTAAATTGTATTTCTTCTTAAAGATCTCTTAAATACTCTCACACACAATAAATCAATAAAGACAATAATGTCCATATTGATTTATTGTTTCCAGAACTGATTAGAGAAATCATTTCAAGTGGAGGGGTTTCCAGAGTCAATCCAAAATTTCCTGTTCTGAGGATGTTACTTTCAAATGTGTCTCAACTGTAATAAAAGTAAATAAAGAAAAGGTAAATAAGGGGTTTTAGGTCCTTTGGTGGGAAAGGAGGGTGCAATAGTGGATTGAGGTGGTAAGGAGAGATGTAAGGGAATGGCTGAGTTTAGGGAAATAGAGGACAAGGTAGTATAATGAACAGTGAGGGAGATGATGAGGTAATTGGGGAGGCAGCTGCAACAGGGAGACCCTCAGACTAGAGACAGAGGTTTCTGGGGAAGGAAGGCTCTGGACTCTTCCAGGAAAATGGTATTTCTATAGACACAAAGGTTAGGGCCAGTCAGAAGTGGTTTGAATCTGACTAGAGGCCTTTCTAGTCAGTTTCTAAAGTCCACAAAGGAGTCCCAAGCTCCTCCCTGTAAATGAAACTGAAGGGTTTCCAGGAGGAAGTATAGAGACAACTCCTTCCTCCCAGCTTCCCTCAGGAAAATAGAGAGAATAATTCCTTTCCTCCTTCAACTCTTACTTATCCTAGACCCAATGGTTTAGCAAAGGGTTTGAATAGGTAACAATGGGGTTTATTAAAGTTTCAGGGTTGATTATCAAGGAGAGAAGAGTTCAGGGTTTCCCTAACAGCCACTAGGGAGAAGTTCAAGGTGGGGGAGGGTCACCGGAATGGCTTGGACTGAGAGAGAGAAGCCCTCTCTCAGGCAGGGGAAGTTTGGCTGCCCTTGAGGTTAGGGAGTACTAAAATAATGAAGCAAAGGATAGTTTGTATCAGGGGTAAGCCCTACTTCTCTATGGGGAACTAAATCCTCAAAGTCTAATTGCTACAACACCAAAATCCACCCTTCTCCCAAAGCCCACAGGAAATCAGGAAGGTAATAGAGGAATGATATAGGGAAGATCAGGGAAGGTCCAGAGAAGTTAGCTAAGCTCCAAAAATCCAAAGACAAAAACACAGATTCAAGGCAAGGTTTCAGCTCGAAAGCAAAGCCCAGTTCACCCCTCTACTCTTCACAAGCTTCTGGGACCAACTGACCTTTGTCAGAGTTCTAAGGCTGGCCAACTGCCAGAGGTTCTACAGTTAGGTTTTGCAAGGGTAAATGCCTTGATTGCATCTCTGCATTACACAACTCAGTGTCAGGATATTTTTTAAATATTTAATTGTATATTTCTCCCACTGAATCTAAAGTCCATCCTTTCTTGTCCTGTCACAAGTGAAAATAAGTACTTAATATTGATTGTTCTATTGTATCCTACAATATTCTTTAAGACCAAATAAAGCTTTTTTTTTTTTTGCCTTCAGGGCATATAAAACATTCTATTAACGGTTTCCCAAAGAACTATTTCCCCCCTACATTTAAAAATATTTAGCTCTTTCTCTGAAAAATAACAAAAGAACATCTATAAAACAAGCTTGTAATGATGTATAAAAGAATATCGATATATAAAAAAGATTCATGGAATTTAAAAAATTTACATAGGTGTTTTTTATTTTCAATTCAGTAGATTTCATAAGACATTAATCACACAAGTTATAAAAAAACTTTTTTTATGAAGTATTGGTCTTCATGCTCAAATTAGAGAATATTGTAATGACATCACTAAAACTGCTATACACAAATTACTTGCATAATGAATTTAAGTAAACCCTTAATAAATGCCTTTTTTGTAATCAATTATTTTACCTAAGAGGGCCATGTTGGAACCTGTGATTTTCAAAATAAGACAGATTAGAAACTCTTCCTAAAGACTGTATTCCCAAGAATGTTTTTTTCAGTGTTTCTCCATTAAACAGGATTAGTATTTTTTCTGAGAATGTATGGTTCTTATTGTTTTGAAACTCTTGAGACCTTATCCATGTCTGAATTTCTCTCTCTTCAGAGTATGTCACTATATACATTTTATGCCCCATTCTGCTCCTCATTTGACTCTTCACTTGAGGGAGAAGAAGCTTCTCCTTTGTCTAATTCCTGTTGCATCTCCTGAAGCTTCTTAACCACTTTGTCTATTGACATTATGCTAATGAGATTAAAGTCATACATGCTGACCAGATGAAGCATGAAGTTTCAACAGAGATTGGTCTTAATGATTTTCTGTCCATAATTTTCTACAAACAGCACACAGGCATGATTCATTTTATTGTCAGCAATAAACCCAGGCTTCATGACATGTAGATTCCATAATTTCATCACTTTTTACTTTCCTTCATTGATATCAGAATATTTTACATTTGAATAATGGTTTTTTTCTTAGATATTCAGGAACCTTTTCGTCCTTTTTTCAATTAAGTTTATTTAATTAAATTAGATTATTTTTCCATGGTTACATTATTCATGTTCTTTCCCTGCCCTCTCCCACCCAGCCTCTGGTAGCCAATGTGCAATTCTACTGGGTTTTAAATGTGTCATTGATCAAGACTTATTTCCATATTATTAATATTTACACTAGAGTGATTGTTTAGAGTCCACATCGCCAATCATGTCCCCATTGAACCATGTGATTAAGCAGTTGTTTTTCTTCTGTGTTCCTACTTCCACAGTTCTTTTTCTGGATGTGGGTAGTGTTCTTTCTCATAAGTCCCTCAGAATTGTCTTTGATCATTGCATTGCTACCAGTAGAGAAGTCCATTACATTCTAATGTGCCACAGTGTATCTGTCTGTGTGTACAATGTTCTCCTGGTTCTGCTCTTTTCACTCTGATCAATTCCTGGAGGTTGTTCCAGATCACATGGAATTCCTCCAGTTCATTATTCCTTTTAGCACAATAGTATTCCATCATCAACAGATGCCACAATATGTTGGGCCATTCCCCAGTCAAAGGGCATCTGCTCATTTTCCAATTTTTTGCTTCCACAAAGAGCGCGTCTAAAAATATTTTTGTACACCTATAGGGAAAACCCTATTATTTCTTTGGGGTACGAACCCAGCAGTGGTATGACTGGATCAAAGGGCAGGCAGTCTTCTTCAGGGGAAAATTTTAGTTCATTCTGAAGAAATGTTTGGAATAATACCACTGGAATTAGTATTTTTTCCTAGTAACTTTTCTGCCCGCAGCTGGGACAAAACTTACAGAAACAACAATGTCACCAGCGGATTTGGAAATTAGTATATAATTAGTATATAATGAAGCCTTTAAAACTGAAATAACCCGAATGCTGTAGACAGGTAATGTCAACATTAAAGATGACGCGAGAGGCAAAAATGAATCATCTATCAAAGAGAAATTGTAGGCTTCAATAGCAACATCAATTTTTTTTGTGTGTAAATTTCCACAGATACTGTCATTAGTATGTGCTAAGGACATTAAACACCTTGCCTTTAATGTTCAACAAATAAAAAAATAGATCTTAAAGCCAAAGTACCTGAAGTCAGCCTTCAGCTGTAAATAATATCAGCCTATAACTTTATTAATTGATATAATGTCCAGGTTTCATTTTGCCACCATTGGAGAATAATTACTATTAACAGGATTTACATAGTTATAGAAATTTTCCATCACATCACTAAACATTTCATCTGTTTCTCTGTGAAAACTGGAATTGACCATCATGATGGTTAGGATGTATGAGTCTTGGCATCTGTTTCCCTTTGTTGAAGGTATTTTAGATGCCTAATCATCTGATTCCACTATGATCACAACATTTTGGATTATTTCCATGAGGATTTGAGTTTCTTTTTTCTCTGATGATATATCTACATCTCTTTTTCTTTTTGATAAGGTAGGGTTCAGATAAAGAATGGGATAGGAAGTTGGAGGTGTGTATATGCTGAAATAAAGGAGCAATGAATTCCATTTTGAGTCCTATAGTAGAGCTCATGAAATGAATGTAATCTTGTTGAATATGGCACACTCCTGATAATTATCTCACATATAGTTGTACCTGAGACTGAGTTGAAATCCCTTGTGGGAATACCAGGTATCTGAATTACAAAGCTATTATTTGAAAGTAGGGTTGAGTCAACTAGGATGTGGATCCCAAAATGGGATGTTAGGTTATTTACAGTGATAACTGACATATCCAAGGAGTTACCATTACCATAGTTTGAAACTCCAACCCCAAATAAAAATGTCTGTTGGCCCTAATTCTCACTGTTTTATTAGATGACACTGTTCATAACATTCCACCATCCTGATTTACAAGATTTTACAAACAAGTTTATTTTCTAAACTATTGTTTCCCTTGGCTGTCACATTTCTTCTGGCAGGATGATCAAGTGTTTTAACTGAGGTGTTTCTTAGGTTTTTTGAGTTCCTTCTTTATAATAATATACACTGTTTATACTTCTGGATCAAATTTTTCCAGTCATGATCAACTTCCTTTTCTTCATGCATTTTCCTTTTTTTTTTTGGCATCTATAGCTAATTTAAATACATGGCTTTGGTATAATTTTAACCAGACACAATATCCTTTTCTCATTTTTATTTTTTCTTCTTAATTTGAATTGATGACTCAGAATGATTCCCAGATAAAAAATGCATGATTTCATATATGTTAAAATATATTAACTTTCACTTTTGTCATACTACTCCATAGTGATTGCTCAAACTACATTTCTTTACATTATTTTTTTTCCTTTTATTTTTAGGTAATACATGTATTATTATACAATATGTATTCCCATTTTCATCATGTAATGTTTGATTATTTTCTTTAATAAACTATATGCAGCAGAAAGGCACTAGAATTCAGTGAAACTCTACTCTACTTTTCCAACCTATGTTACAGGTATATATAAAATTTACATTATTTACACTATTATACATTTGTACAAGCAATAGTTCTGCATATCGATGTTAACCAGACAAGAAAATCACTTGATTTTCCTATGTGGTTAAAATCTTATGGAACTTGCAACTATTTACATTATATATATATATATATATGTATATATATATATACATTTTGTATTTACACAATCTTCAGACACTCGCTTATTTACATGAGGTCTCGACTAGATATCAGTTTTGCGTTGTGTTTTGTGTTCTCTTTATGTACTGTGCATACAAAATACTCACTCTTGTTTTCAAAGTTGTCAATTTTCTTCAAGTTGTCTGTAGATTTCTCTTGTATCTTGATGCTATGTACTGTGGTTGCATTTTCCCTAAAGTCTGAGGTTAATTTTTGTTTTTGTGCTATCGCCCCACCATAGTCTTACATAAACCATTTCCTTCCATCCTCTTTTTTGTGCAATTTTTTTGTCCATTTTTGCAAAGTTCAAAGTTCAAAAGTTTTTTCAAGTACTCTTTCTCCTTGGTGATTTTTCCAATTTCCTTTTCTTCTCTTGATGCTTTTCCCCTTCTCTGTTTCTCTGTCACATCTTGTCTTTTATCATACATGTTGTTGGATGTGCTCTCTGGTCCATATACAGGAAAAATGTGGATTGTGATGCTTTGTCAGTGATGTTAATCAATTGTGTGTGTATGTAATATGTACTTTCAGATGTTTTGCAATGATTTTGTGTTTTACAATGACTTGGCTAGGTTTTATGGATCAATATCCACTTACATATGCTTTCCTTTTGTATGGATAATGTTCTCTATTGGTGGAACTAGTAATCCAATATTGCTTTGATTTCCTTTCATATATTGTTTTCATTGCTACAGTCTACTCCACATTTTGTTTGTAATGTTTCTGTATTTAGGCTTTTCTTTAGGTGTTCTGTACTTTTAAAGGATTAGTCATCTAGTACATGTATGAAACATAGCCACTCACATCTTTCCTAAATACCTATGTCTGGTACCCTGATTACTGGTACATTTGTTTCTTGATATAGTCTTTTCATTTCCTCTTCATTATCAGAACTCATGTCATCAGAGTCTGTGTAAACAGGGTATGGTAGTGATGGCTTATTATTAATTACTAATTAATTGTTATGCTAAAATTGCTTCCATGTCCATATCTGCTAAGTCATTTTCTGGTAGCATGCTAGTCATGTGTGGTTCATTGCTTACTGTTTCTCAGTTGACTTGGCTCATGGGTTCAACTGTTTCTGTTTTTGATTCACTTCAATCATTGGATCTTCTATTTCTGTATATACCATATCCCCTTGCTGTTGTAAAGTGATTACTGTTTGTTTTGGATTTGGACTCTCAGATCGCAATGCGTTTGACCTTGCAATGCATTTGCTTCCCCTACATTGTTGTTTCTATATGGCATTAACATGTTGTTATCTTGATTGTTACCCTGGCTTGGCTGTATTATTTTCTGGATTGATTTGTTTTTCTGTGTGAGTTACTCCTCTATTTGGTTATCTCTTAAGCATATAGATTTTTCTCCAGGTGGAGGCATTCCTGAAGTAACACAAGCTTAGAAGTTTTTAAATCAAAGTTTTTCTCAGAGATTTTTTTGGCTCAAAGTCTTTTACTGTTGGGTTTACGTTTTAATATCTTAGTATGTCAATGCAATTCATTTCTCTGTTAACCTTCTCATGTGCCAACTCTCTTGGAGGTTTGCTTGTGTCAGTGGTGTAGGATAATGTTCTTTTCTTCCCCATGGTCTTTACTGTAAGTTACTTTGCATTTTCTTTCATGTCATTGCGTGTCTGTGTGCGAAACTACTCAGAACACCCATTTAAGCTTATCTCTTGAACTGTTGCATTTGGATTTGTCATTAGTTGATCTTTTGTGTATGTTCTATCTTTATGCTATGATCTTGTATATCTGGGACATTCTTGTCATTAAGTGTTGAGGATTTTAAGTTTAGAGCTGTTGATACTGGTACTTCGTATGTTGCAATTTCCCTATCATTTGTTAGTGCTATAATCATTATATTTGCTTTAAATTCTGGTGTAAATGCATTTGTATTTTTCTCCTTTCTCTTTGATTCATTGTCTTTTATCCCATAAATTCTGTTTTTTATTTCTATTACATCCCTGATCATTTGATTCTCTTCTTCTATTTGATCCCTAGATTTAATCTTTGCTCTTCCATACCTATAGTGTATTTCCATGCCCAAGTCTCTTACATCATGGTTTCTATGTCTTTTTCCCTTTGCCACACCCCTTGGGCTTTCTCTTATGTTCCTGGGCTGTTTCCTGGCATCATAAGGTATCATGTTTTTCCGTTAGTACTTGGGAATAACATGGTTTTTCACCCTGCGCTGTGTATTTTTGCATAATCTGCAGGTTGGGAGCATGCTGACTAGATGATGCACAATTGTGATTACATTTGTTTTCTTTCTTGTGAGGGTTGTATCTAGAATCTGTGTATGTCTTATTGTAATTGCTTCTTTTATTGTTGTTGCTGTTAAGTTGGGCTTTGAGGTTACAAAATTTCAGTATATGCCCTAATTTCCCACAAAGAAAACACCTTATGTTATTATGTAATTTAAGTCTTGGAACCCCAAAATTGTTTCCCTAGCTTCAACAAGCCTATATAAATATGTTGATGGGTGCTCATTTATCTCCTGTCTTAACTTTTCAAAATTTCCCCAGGAATCAGGATGCTTAGCAAAGGATGAAGCTTCTACAAGATCTTCCCTAGCTCTTCTTAAGTATACTAGGTTTTGATGACTGTTTAATTCTAGATCTTCATAATATTGTGGCCAAGATGTTAAATTTGTATTCCTACAGGTCTCCTCAATAAATTATGCTTCCTCTGCTGGTGTAAATAATTCAGAAAGAAGAATTTCAATGTATGAAAATGTAGGATCAAAAAGTCTTAATGCTTTCTTAAATACTTTTGTCGCCTTGAGAGGATTTTTGAAAAAGGCAGGCATTCTTTGTTTTAGGGTGTCTAGATCTACAGCAATGAATGGCTTATGTCTTTTTAAATGGAGAAATCCAGAATTTGGCTGTAAAATTGTGTGATCAATAATTGGTAATATTGGTAATGCTAGTGTTGTTGCCCCTTCCTCTATTTTGTTTGCTGTGTCTGTATGTGGCTCAGTTGTTTGTATTGCTATTTCTTTTTTGTTCCCTGCTGTGATGCCTTTTTCCCCTTTCAATTGAGCATTCTCTTCAATAAGTTTGCTATTTCCTTTCTTAATGTCCTTATCAATACAGTGCTATCATCCTTGTGTCCTAGCAATTTGTGCACTAAATTCTTTAAGCACCAATAGAAGTGGAGGAATGAGATGATTACTGCAATTGTGGTTGGCATGAAAGCAAAGACCAGATCTATTTCTAGATTCAACCACTGGCAGGAATCATATATTTATATGATTCCCATTGTATATCCTGGGATCACTATGATCCAGAAATTATAAATCATAGTCAAAAAGTTGTATAGTAATGTAAGGATTCCCATCATGGTACAAATTGTTTTCCCCATTGGTGCATCCATTGTACTAGTTTGAATGTAAAATTTCTATGGTACTGTGCCTTTAAATTT
Organism: Gracilinanus agilis; assembly: GCF_016433145.1. Lineage (NCBI taxonomy): Eukaryota > Metazoa > Chordata > Mammalia > Didelphimorphia > Didelphidae > Gracilinanus > Gracilinanus agilis. The sequence continues at coordinate 563,983,752 of NC_058132.1, read as the reverse complement.
TCTTTGCTTGCCTAAATTTGTCCTCTTTGCCATGCCGTAGATAGGAGAAAAATGGCTGCTGTCTGGTTCAGAGGCTTTTTTTTTTTCGCCCACAGGTGTTCTTTAGGCACTTTATCTAAGCTGGCTCTGCCAAAATCTGTAATAATAAAGGGGGCCAATAACCAATGTTTTGATAGAGGGGAGATAGAGAAAATCTATGAGGTAAGACTCTCTTCTAGCTCTCCCCTCATGCCAAATATACACTGGGAGACTTCGAGGGTGTGTCACCCTGAAACTGGGTGATCTGGATGGTCATGCTGCCTTACAGGAGTTGGGGGTGAGGTTCCCTATAAGATGAAGTATAGGGTACCCCAATCAGATTCTGAATGAGGACAGGGTTCACACAAGCCTCCCCTGAGGTCAGTCAACTTCACAGCGGGTGGTCTGGCTCTAAGATGGAGGCAGCCAGTCCAAGCTGTGGTTCCTCCTCTCCCTTGTTGCCTCTCAGGCACTCTGGAATGCTATCTGACTGAGGAATGGCTTTTAATATTCACGATTCAGGGATTTGGGAAAGGGGTGAAGGGCAGAGGGATTTTGGAGTGCCCACTTCTCTATTTCCATGGGGTCTCTCACTCCTAAGGGAACCTTTGGGGTTCCCACTCCCAAGCTTCTTCCTCATGCCCCTTCTACTTCTGTTTCTATTTCTAGTTTTCTGTTTCTATCCTTTTTCTATAATTGTAAGTTAGATCAGAAAGGGTCTCTCAGCAAGGTTGAGTAATGGGTGAAGGAGACAAAGAGATCACTCCCAAAATGAAGTCCAAAAACTTAGCTGATTCTATGGTTGAAATCTTGATGGGTGAGATGTGATGAATGGCTTTCATCAGGGAATCAGGGTTTCAATTTCCAAACGAAAGATCCTCAAGAAGCCCTCAGGACTGGATACAAGCTGGTATGGTCCTCTTCCTCTCTCCTCCTAGTCCTTGACCTGAAGCCTCTCTTCTCCTTCTTCCTCTGAAGAATCCCAGAATTCTCTCTGATCTCTCAACTGTCAGCAACTGTCAGTCTCTGGCTCCATTCATCCCATTCCCTTTGCACAAATCCCATCCTTACACATGGGATTTAACTGCTTCTACTTTAAAAGATAGATAGGCTCAGAATATGATATTCCAGAAGGCAAAGGAACTTGGATTACAACCTAGAATTATCTATCAAGTGAAAGTCAGTATAATATTTGAAGGAGAAAAAAAGGATATTGAATGAAATTGAGAACTTTTAAGAATGCCTAATGAAAAAAAAAACAGAGCTACATAAAAATTTTGAAATTAAAACAGAAGTTTCAAGATAGAAGATTCAAGAAATTAAACTAGAAAGAGAAAACAAGGATGTATTAAGATTTAAACTGTTAAACTGTGTATATTCTTATATGAAAAGATCATATTCATAACTCCTATGACTTTTTTCAATATTAGGAATATTGGGAAGAATATACATAAATAGAGGGTATGAGTATGAATTGTTTTTAATGGGAAGATAGCTCCAAAAAACACGATTAAGGGAAGAGGAAGAAGACTGCTCTGAGAGAAGAAGGAAGGGAGAGAGACAAAATGAGATGAATTATCTCACAATAAAAAGGCTAAAAAAACTACATAAAATAATGGAAGCTGGGGGATGGTAGTCAACATCTGAACCTCATTGGATTCATTGGATTTGTCTCAAATAGGAAATCTATATTTAAATATAGTTTCTATAGCTAAGGGTATAAGTTATATAATTGTTATAATCATTATAAACAATCTAATTTCAGAAAAAGAAATTGAACAAACCAATAAATTTATATAGAAACTATGTGTGTTTGTGTACATATAATATAAATAGAAATAGGTACCGTAAGATATAAAAATCTATATTACCCTAAAGGGAAGCAGAAAGGGACAGGAAAGAGGAAAAGAAAAATACAAAATACATCATTTTTAGATCAAAATGCAATAAAATTACATTCAGTAAAGATCCATGGAAATTGAGGTTAAGAAATAATTGGAAACTCAAAATTTTAATTTTAAAGAAATAGTGGGTAAAAGAACAAATCATAGAAATAATCAAGAATTTTATTAAGGAGAATGACAATAATGAGACACAATACAAAAATTTATGGGATAAATTTAAAACAGTATTTAGATACAGTTTTATATCTCTATTCACTTAAATCAATGACTCCCTTTTAACAATTGATTCCTATACATCATAACTCAGCCATGTATCCCTAGGTGATGTGTGTTGGTCAACATCATCCATGGGCAGGATTGTATTATTGTCATAAAATTCTAGATCTTTAAAAATTTTTATGGTTTGAGAGTAATTTTAGGATAAGAAATTTGCTACCTCTCAGAATCAAGAAAGTGAACTGTTTGGAGAAGGCACCATGAAGATGTCTGCAGAAACCACATATTGCACCAAAAGATCGAGAATGAACTTTGGAATATTGTGAAATTGAACTGTGGGGGGTTAAACACATTTATTTTGAATGTAAACTCTTATGCTAAAGGGGGCTGTCCCCTAATTGGCTTTTTGTCAATGTACCTAACATTGGTTTTGCTCTCTTTCTCTTTAATTTCCCTTTTATCCCCCAATTATTTTAATTTCCCCTTATATAGTGCAATATTGTATGTACTTCTAGTTAAAGATCTTTAAAGATATAAGTTGGTTATTTGAACTTATTCCATGAGGAAACTAGGCATGTAAATCTGGGAGATTTCTACATGTTCATTTTCCATCACAGGGGGACTGTGTAATTAGGATCTGATCTCCAGAATTCTCTCTCTCAGTATTCCATGTTCCTTCTCACATTATGTGCTAATGTAGGGAGGATATGAGTTTTGTGTAGCCCCACCTCGCTCTCTCTTTTCCCCATGATTGTGCTGGGATAGCTGGCTTTATGCTAGGCAGGAGAATCTACACACATATTGTATTGAAAATTCTAGAGATCAAATAGAAGAAAAAGAAATTTGAAAAGTCAATGAAGAAACAAAATGATCAAAATTTGCAGATGATATGATTATATACTCAGACAATCCTAAAGTTTCAGCTGCAAATCTAGTTGCAGTAATTAACAACTTTAGCAAATTTCCATGATAAAAAATATATCCACATTAATCTTGAGTATTTATTTATATTACCAATGAAGCCTAGCAACAAAAGATAGATAAAGAATTTCCATTTAAATTAACTGTAATAAATATAAAATCCTTGGATGTCTACCTTTCAAAAGAAACTCAGAAATTAAATTAAGTCAATTAGAAGACACTTTTCCCAATAATTGCTCATGGGTTGGCCCAGTCAATATAATAAAAATGGCAATCTGACCCAAGTTAATCTACTTATTCAGTGTCATTACAACTGAATTGCCCAAAAATTATTTTAGAGAACTAGAAAAAAATAACAAAACCCATAAGAAAGAACAAAACATCAAGAAATCAAGAGAATAGATAAAAAAATGAGAAAGAAAGTGGCCTAGGAGATGTCAAACTATATTACAAAGGTATAATCATTAAAATAGCCTGTTACTGGTTAAGAAATAGAGCAGTAGATCAGGCCAAAAGAATAGCTATACAATACACAGTAACAAACAACATAATTATTTAATGTTTGATAAACCCAAAGATCCAGGCTTTGGAGACAAGAAATCACTCTTTGACAAAAACTGCTGGGAAAACTGTAAAAAGGAATGGCATAGACTGATATATATATAATGTCTCACATGGATATATTATTTAGACATAAATGATTTTGTCATTAGCAAATTAAAGGAGCACAGAATAGTCTACCTGTCAAATCTGGGAAAGAGGGAAGAATCTATGACCAAGCAAGAGATAGAAAGCATTATAGGGTATAAAATGGATAACTTTGATTATATTAAACTAAAAAGCTTTTGTGTGAACAGAAACAATACAAACAAGATTAGAAGAAAAGGAGAAAGCAGGGCAAAAAAAATTATATCAAGTATCTCTGATAGATATTAAAATAGAAATTAAATAGAAATTGTAAAAACTCTGAGATACCACCTCACTTCTATAAGATTGATCAATATGACAGAAAAGGAAAATAATAAATGCTAGGGAGTATGTGGGAAAATTGAGACATTAATGGACTCCCTTTAGGGCAGGGGTCTGCAACCTTTTTGGCTGTGAGAGTCATAAACGCCACATTTTTAAAAATGTAATTTCGTGAGAGCCATACAATATGTTTAACACTGAATACAAGTAAATATGTGCATTTTATGTAAGAACAACATTTTTAAAGTACAATAAGTCTCTGAACTATTTTTAATAATGTTATTATATGCTAACCAATGATGAATAAAGTACTTCTTACCATTAATGTGACTTCTGGTGCTGCATGGTTTTGCTGATGGATTTGTAGTCTGGTTGATATGTGGTGAGGTTAAGCTTCATGCAGGCATTGAGGCTTCCATCTGTTAAACATGATCTTAGGTTGGTCTTAATGTTCTTTAGATGTGAGAAAGACTGCTCACATACATACACAGAGTCAAACATTGTCAGTACAGCAATAGTCACATGCTACAGTGTGTGGTATGTGACAGGAAGGGCGTTCCAAGTTTTGACAATCAGCTGATCCGCGGGTTGGAGATTTTTCATTTCTCCCCACTTGTAATTGTTCGCCAACTCTGCTTGCTGTCATGCAAGTCTTTCCAAATCTTCATTCGGTGACTTGAACTTATTCACCCACATGTCTGAGGCCTTCAGATCAGCAGCTTGAAGCTCAAAATAACTGATGGAGACACCGGGGATGTAACTCAGGTCAGCATGGTCCACTGCACACTCCTGTGGATGGGTTATGAACTTTAAAAGACGAGTGTGCTCATGAAATTCTCCAAAGCGCTCTTTAAATGACTGCAGGAGATTAGATGTGAAGCCCGCTAGTTGCTAAAGATCAAGATGTTGAGCAGGGTCACTTGTTGTGCATGCATCTTTAAACTCTTCCAGTTTTTCAAAGTGTAGTAAACGACCTGTTTCAATGTCAGTTATGAAGAATTCTAGCTTATTTTCAAATGCAAACACTGCTTGTTGAAGGGATAAGACTGTATTTCCAATGCCTTCCATTTTCACACTGAGCTGGTTTAGATGTTGAGTTATGTCTACAAGATAGTAGAACTTCAGGAGCCACTCAGTGTTGGCTAACTCAAGGATGCTCGACATTTTTCATTTCAAGAAAAGTCCGGATTTCACTCAGACAAGCTGCGAAACAGTTGAGCACCTTCCCTCTTGACAACCAAGGCACATTGCTGTGCAGAAGCAGACCAGGATAATTATTCCCAACTTCTTCTAGCAGTGTTTTAAATTGGCAATTATTTAAAGCTCGGGTAACAATAAAATTGACCACCTGAATGACCAGTGACATCACCTCACCAAGCTGCTTGCCACACATCTGAGCACAAAGTGACTCCTGATGTAGGATGCAGTGAAAACTTAGGATGGGTCTTTTTTCATGTTCACAAAGAAGTGCTACGAATCCTCTGTTTTTCCCCGCCATGCACAGAGCACCATCAGTACACACTGAAATAAGTTTATCCATCGGTAGATTTTTTTTCATTAGTGAAATCAGTGAAAGACTTGAATAAATCCTTCCCTCTTGTTATCCCTTTCAAAGGCAAAACAGCAAGACTTTCCTCACGTATTGTGTCACCAACAACATACCTTGCAATCACGCTGAACTGGGATAAATGGCTTATGTCTGTTGACTCATTCACAGTGAAAGAAAAGAATAGTGCTGCATTTATGTCCTTCAGTTGTGTTTTCTCAATTTGATTTGCCATCATTATCGTACAATTGTGAACAAATTTTGCTGACAGAGGCATGACTTTTATTCATTTGATTATCTTTTCTTTATCTGAAAATTCATCAAAAAGTTCATTGGCAACATCAAACATGAATGTTTTGGCATACTCCCTATCTGTGAATGGCTTTCCGTTTCTCACAATTGCTAAAGTAGCAGCAAAGCTAGCCGAATTCCAATCACCTTGTTGGGTCCAAACACGGAGTTGCTGTTGACTAGCTTGCACTCTGCACAGTAGCTCTTGACATGCTTTCTTCCTGCTGTCCTCTGCAGGATATTTCGATGCAAATGTAGTATGGTGTAGGTCAAAGTGTCACTTTATATTTGACTATTCCATTGATGAAATTTTTTCATTGTATATTAAACACACTGCAGAACCTGCTCTCTCCACAAAGGCGAATTCCTCTGTCCATTTCTGCTAAAAAGTACAATACTCATCAACCTTTAATACTCCTCTTCTTCTTTTAGCCATCTTCTTCGATAAAAGGGTTTCTGCAATTAGTTAGCTGACTACTTTATTAAAAGGAAGGAAAGTGCAGTTCAGTTTAATTAGAAAATTTGAAGTTAAATACCAGCAAGAGCCCGTCCCCTTCTCCAGCTGTGAAAACAAAAAGAAAGAAAAAACATCCAATTCAAGCTATTTTATTAATCAAAAAACAAGACTTAATGGGGCACTATAGTACTGATATAACTGCACACATACATATAAAACTCCTTTAGACTAAGAAAATTGCTGAAATAAAGAGAGAAAAATTCAGGGAAGAATACTTTTTCCTCTCCCTCTCTCAAGTCAGGCAACAGGAGAAGAAAAAGCTGCCTGCCTGCTGGTTAAGCCATTTGGCCACATATTTTAAGTAGGAGATCAGGAGATTACAGAAAATAACATGACTTGTGTGCAAGCATTAGTAAGTAGTGGGGGAGGAGAGTACCTTTTCATGGAAAACTGGCCAGGACACATCACACACATTTCCTGGTACAGGTGTTTATCAGTGCTGCTTACTTAATCATTCTGTATCAAATGAAACAACTACTGGGGAGAAATGCTTCTCACTAATGAAGCATATGTAAAGATGTAATCTGACTATAGTTCCCCTTTAAGAGCAGGTAAAAAAGTTAAAAACAATAACAATCCCACAAATAGGAAGTGCAGACCCCATGAATAGAGGTAACAAACAAGGTAGTGTCCTCACTGAAAAATCAATAAAGCAACCAAATAGATAAAACAAATGAGACAGTTCCAGGGATGGATTGTAAATGTATAAATACACTGAGATAAAGCCATGTAAATCAGAGGCAGAGGGGTAACAAACAAGGCAATGTCTTCACTGAAAAATAAATATAGCAAAAAATAGGTTAAAAAAAAAGTGAGACAGAATTGTAAATGTATATATGCACTGAGATAAAGCCATGTAAATCAGAAGCAGAGGGGTAGAGAATGTAGACAAAAGTGATCAATCACTATACAGAACCCCAAGATGTCAGTAACAGGTGTAGAAAGAGTAAAATGAGGGCAGAAGGAGGAAGACACAGCACACCTACCAAGCCGAACTAAAGACCAGGATTCATCTCCTGTGGCAATATCAATGAGGGAGCCTTTTATCTTAGAAGATAGTTGTGGTACCAAAAGGTATGTGACGTGTGACGTCATAACATTGATGAATCATGTGATACACGATGTCATGCTTAAACTGTTAGTTACTGTGCCGTGGTTCATCTGTCAGTGCTCACAGTGTGAGCTCCTGTAACAGCACCTGAAAAAAAATTGACTTTATGGCTCCTGCAGAAAGAGCTATATCTGGCACTCAAAAGAGCCAGATATGGCTCGAGAGCAATATGTTGCTGACCACTGACCTATATGATCTGATGCAGAGTGAAATAAACAGAACCAGGAAAACATTATACAGATCAGCTATGATAGATTTAGCTACTCTCAGCAGTGCAGTGATGTAGTACAACTCTGAGGGACTTATGACAAAGAATGCTATCCACATCCAGAGAAAGAATTGTTGGAGTCAGGATATATATTGATGCATATGCATTTTTCACTTTACTTTTCTTGGGTTTTATATGATTATTCTCTTACAAAATTATCAATATGGAAATGTTTTTATGATAATTACTTCCCAGCTCCAAAGGGGTTAGAGAAGGGAAGGAGGGAGACAATTTGGATCATATAACTTCAGAAAACTTATGTGGAAATTTGTTATTTCATGTAATTGATAATATAAAATATATTTTTAATTTTAAAAAATTACTTTGATGGCCAAGGGGAGGATGGATTGGAATGAAAGAACTTTTCTGAGTTTCAATTTTCTTGTTTATAAAGTGAAAAAGCAAGGTGAGATGGGAAGGAAGTGAAGGGAGGGAAGGAGAGAGGGAAGATAGGAAGGAAGGAGAGAGGGGAGCATAGGAAGGAATGAAGGAACAAAGAATGAATGAAGGAAAGAAGGAAGCAAGGAAACAAGGAACAGAGAAGAGATTCTTTGGAACTTAAAATTATATAATTGCTATTAAAATTTTTGTTATTATGAAGGAAGAATGGAAGATAAAAAGTAAAAAGAACTAGAAGGGAAAGTCTAGGTCAGGGTGGGTGACAATCAGAATTGACTGCCCTCTGGACAGTCCTAAGCAAAGTGCTTGTTGTGATTGGACACATAAACTAAGAGGAAGGCATAGGAAGTGACACAAAAGAAGCACTTTTAAAAGGGAGTGATAAAATAAATAATATGATCCTAAAAAAAATTTAAATAAAAGGGAGTGACAACTTCCTGTAAGTGAGTTCTCCTTCGTTTCCTTGAGCTGGAGCTCGAGTTGGAGATGCTGCTTGCTGGACTTGAGACCTTGGAGTTGATTAGACTGTTCTTAAATCACTCCCTTGGAACTACATGTTATGAGTGTAAAGACTTCCTGAATTTCTCTGAAGGAACTCTCCTTTCAAGAGAGGCTTCATGATTGAAGCTTTTGCTTCATTCATCCCCAGCCCTCAGACCAAGGCTGAGCTTTCTCTGGCTAAGGACTAATTAGCCCTGCCTGGGTTGAGCCAGGGGCCAGATCAAATTATTTAGTATGTTAGGTTAATTATCTTACCTCTGGGGTCCGCAACCTTATTGGCCGTGAGAGTCATAAACGCCACATTTTTAAAAATGTAATTTCGGGAGAGCCGTACAGTGCTCACAGTGTGCGCTCCTGTAACAGCACCTGAAAAAAAATTGACTTTTTGTGGCTCCTGCAGAAAGAGCCATATCTGGCCCTCAAAAGAACCATATATGGCTCGAGAGCCATACGTTGCTGACCCCTGCTTTAGGGTTTTGAACTGATCCAACCTTTCTGGAAAGCAATTTGCAACTATGCCCAAAGGGCTTGAAAACTATGCATACCATTTGATACAGCAACAATACTACAAGGTCTCAATTCCAAAGAGATTTTTTTTAAAGGGGAAAGAACCTGTTTATACAAAAATATTTATTGCAGTAATTTTTCTGGTATCAAAGAATTGGAAACTGAACAGAGGTCCATCAGTTGAGGAATGAATTAACAAGTTATAGTATATAATTGTAATGGAATATTACTGTGCCATAAGAAATGATGAGAGGGATGATTTTTAAGAAAAAATTGGAAAAACCTATGTCAACTGATGCAAAGAGAAGTGAGAAGAACCAGGAGAACACTGTACAAAGTAACAGCAATATTATATGATGAACATTATGAATGACTAAACTATTTTTAGCAATACAATCATGTAAGACAATCCTCAAGGACTTATCATGAAAAAAAAACCATCTGCCTCCAGAGGAAGAACCAAGGTAGCTTGAAGGCAGACCAAAACATATTGTATTTCACTTTATTTTTTTCATTTTTTTGCTTCACATTCTCTGGCACAAAATGATTAATATTGAAATATATTTTACATTATTGCTTATGTAAAATCTATATTAATTTGCTTGCCATCTCAGGGAGGAGGAAGGGCAGAGGAGGGAGAGGGAGAATTTGCCTCAATTTTTTAAATGAACCTTAAAATTGTTTTTTCATATAGTTGAGGAAAAAATAAAATATCATTATTTTTTAAAATCATATAATTCAAATTTTTCTGTTGACTAGTAATTGGATAATTATAGCCCCACACTTCTGCTCACTCTCCACTGAACACTGACACTAATATCAGAAAGGGATGAATATTACTACTTCTTTCAGTGTTTAAGAGATAATCCTAAAGGTTTGGTCTCTATAGACATACTTCCCATTTCTATCATCCAGGATTCTTCATTTGGTTTTTTATCACAGGATATTTGGTGGTGAAGTAAGAACATTTGATATAAAATACTCCTTGCAAAGTCTAGGACTCCATGTCTCACAATTAGATATGTCTATCACCAAAGGACAAACACTATTTCTAGATTTCTAGGAGTCCTTCTTTAATCCATGGTTAGAATGCTTTTCTGGCACAATATGTCTGTCACTTGCCTCTTAAAGCTACTTACCTCCTTGAATAGAATCTTTCTGTGTATGCTTGTGTTCAATTTTGTCTTTGTCTTTAACTTTACTGTATATTGAAAAAGTCATCATATCTTTTCACCAAGATTCTATTACATTAGCTGTGGTGGAAAGTGGGGTTTCCATTACAAAAAGAACTCTCATTTATAATAACAACAACTAAATTAATGGCATGATCATCCATCACCAGTACCTTGGACACAGTCTCTCCAAGAGAGTATGAAGTCACTTAGTCATTGGAACACAGATCATAGATCTAAAACTGTAAGGTACCTTAATATCCATTGGGTCTCATCTTTTCATTTCATAGGTGGATAACTGAAAAAGAAAGAGCTAAAATTGCCTGTCCAGGGTCATGGGATCAATAAATATCAAATGTGGGGTTTGAATCTAGGCCTTTCTTACTCTAAGTCTTTTGGCTTTATCCAATACTCTGTTAGGGACCAAGACTTTAAGATAAGACAGTCACTCTTCTAAGAATAGATATCATTCACTCTTCTAAGATAAGATATTGATCATAGGCCCAGCCATGCTTGGAGACAGTAAGACGCCACCAGAGATTTTCTATGCTCCCTTTCCGCGTTCCTTTCCCCCTTAGTATCTGCCGACCCCCTTCTGCCCTCAGCCTATATATTCTTGTCATAGATCTGCAATAAACGAGCCTTGCTTCCACCAAAACAACTCTGTCTGTCTTGCGCGCAAGGTCTCCCCTCTTCTTTCCCTATGGGTTCTTAGGTTGCCGTTTCCCCGGACCCCTCGGTTGTGTCCGGCTGGACCCGGACAATACTCCACCTTTCTTATAACTTTGTTTCAGTATGATACTTTTGTTTATCAGTCTAAAACTTAGTGTCCCATTCAAAGTGTATAAAGCAACATCTAAATAAAGAATCCCTGGGTTGCTTTTTTTTAGTAGTATATTTCAGGGGGGGATAGGGAAGAATTATATATTTTGTTCATATGAGACTTTACTTTTCTAATGTCAAGATGGGACCAGATGGCAAGTGGAGAAAGAAATGGTGTTGATTCGGTTGAGGTTACAATTCACAACTGTAACAAGACAGGTTACAGTAGTTCACATTACACTCACAAATCAACTGGTTTCTTTTATAGATGCAAATATAAATAACAATTATCTTTATAAATCTCTGCCAAAGAATCAGCCTATTCCTTTGGAGTAGCCTAAAATAGAAGGAAGATTTTAGAAAATCTGAAGTAATAAAACACTGAAGAATTAATTGATTAAAATAAATGTCAAAAGACATTAAAAAGAAAAATTATTTTTAAATGGAAATTTATTGAAAAGAGATATATTGTACAAAATGGGATGTCATGATGTAAAACAATGGCAAAATCAGTAAAGGCACTATGTTTGCCATTTCAAAGAAGCATAATTGCCCATGACTCATATTTTATTTAGCTTTCCAACAGATGGAAGAAAATGAGAATCACTAAGCGAAAGGTGGGAGGCATTCCACAGTTAATGACACAATGAAGACAAATATAAGTGGCTTCCTTCCTTCCTGTTTAGAAAAATAAAAAAACCCTATTTTATGAGTTATTCAACTGTGAATATTGCTTATCATTCTTACAGTTTGAGGGTTTATAGTTCCTCTTGATAATTATCCAAGTTGTAGATATTTAGAAATGTTATCAAATATGATTTCTACCAAAAAGTTTACTGCTTGAATTTTAGAAATGGTTTCCAATATTACAAATGAGATAAAAGTTATTGGAGCTTTATTGATTATTATTACTTTATTTTTAGTATTACCTTATCCTTACCACTTGCAATGCTGAACAAAAGAAACTATCCTATGAAGTGTATGGACATTTGGGTCTAGCAGAAGCTTTACCATAACATGTAAAGTTCAGGGAACTGAACTTTATCCTACTCTGTTTCCTAGTCAGTACAGTCTCAGTCAGATCTGGAATCAATCAAGGGAGGATAAAGAAAAGTCCTACATATTTCAGACAGTAATTTCCCATCAAACCATGTCAGATATAGCACATAGAGGCAAATCATAAATGCATTCCACTTGGGTACATGAATGACTAACAGACTTCAAGATATGAACCTAGATTATTTCATTCACATTATAAAATAAAATACTACTGAAAAATGTATCTGTAAAATGAACTTCTGTACCTAGAATTATATTTTCTAAAGACTTTTTGCCATATGTTTGAAGATGTTTACAGCATGAGAAAGTTTAAATATTCTAGCTCTAGTAAGTAATAAAATATAAGATAATATATTGTAGAAATATATAGTAAAAGTACAATATGAAATATATAAAAGAATATGTCATATTCTTTATGTAATCACATATTTAAGAGGAGAATTGTGAAATGTTAATTGCATTAAGATAGTTGATTACCTTAGCTTATGTTTCCATTCAAAAACAAAGTTAAAAAATAGTGTGCACTTGGAAAATTTTTTTTTAATTTTAACCTTCTGTACTATCATCAAACTTTATTAAAGGATATTGATAATTAATTAAATTTCACATGCTGTTTAACTCTAAGAAACTCGAAGCATTTATAAATTAAAATTGATTTAAAAGACTTTTTGTGACTTTAAAAAAATTGTGTATTACTTTTTTCAACAGGGTCACTTGGGCTTATATTTTCTAGTGATTAATCAAATCCCTATATAGGGGATTGGCAATCCACTTTGGACTAAAGAAATCAAGTTTTGGGGGTTAATAATCACAAGGCAAAAGACCAGGTCTAATGAAATACCAAATTGCCTATAAAGAGCCAAGTTCCAAGCATCAATAAGTGGAAAGATGAAGCAAGACTTTAGAGCTTACAAGTCTAATAAGGGAATCCTATTGTAGGGAGTGTAAGGAAATTTGACTAGTTGTCTGGCTGAACCTGATTCCCTAAAGTTTCTGTCTTTTTTTGGAGCTGCTTATGTTTTTTGGTCCACCTGTCCCTGATGTGCTAGTGTGGTCAGGCTACAATAACAGGGTCAGAATTTAAAACAACATTAGCAAACTGTAAGAAGATCAGAAATAGAAAGAAGAATGCTGAATAAGGACAAATGTGGGGAAATGTCCTCTGGAAGAAGCTGATGCACAAAGACAACATGAGAAAGTATTCATCGAGGAAATAAAAACAATTTATGAGAACACTGCCTGGATTTAATTTTTGTTCTCAAGCTATTATTAGATTCAAGAGTCAGTGAGGTGAGTAGTTTCTAAGACTATTTCAATGCACTGGCAATTTTGCCATTGTTATCCAGGGACTAGTGATGTAGGGCATTTGTTCAACATCCATTCAATAAAGATTTATTGAATACCTACTAAGTGTCCTTTTCAGTACTTAAGATGCATGGCTCTATGATTTTAATGTTCTATAGTAGGTACTCTGAGGAGAAATAAAGGTGAATGAGACATAGTCCTTGCCCTCAAGGAGCTAACAGATTCAAAAAGCTACTTCTAGCAAACAGCATTTATTAAACTCCTACTACATTAAAAAAAAAAAACTATAGTAGGTGCTAAGCATATCAAGACCAAAAACAAATATTTCCTTACCTTAGAAAGATTATATTTTATCCATCTCATGGAGGCAGTGACACACCAACAAAAAAAAAAGGAACAAGAGTTGTTATGTGGTTATATAGAGTATAAAATGTACAGTACTCATAAAAACTGAACAGAGAAACAGAGACAGAGAGGAGGGAGGAAGAGCTACCTGAAAGGAGAAGGAAGAACACCATGAATAGTGAAAAGTTAATATTAGAAATAGCCCTTGATAAATCAATAAGATTTTGCAAGTGGCTATGAGGAAAGCACAGCAGTGTTTCAAGTGGAGGCATAGGCATGAGCAAAGAATGAGAAGAGATCAAGTTTGTAAAGAAAATTCCAGAGAACATCAAATAGACAAGGTTAGTCAGATTATAGGTTTAACATGAGGAAGTCAACAACTTGCAATGGTAGGCTTAGTGTATATTATTGTACTGAACTTAATATTCCAGACTCAAAAATCATAAGGCATTTGCAGTGATATAAAATGAATTTAAAAAATGTTGAAAAATAGAGAGGGAGAGAGAAATATCAATTAATATTTTAAACAGTATTAAGCCACTGGCATTATATGTGGGTGCTATAAGGATATCAATGAAGACTGGTGGTGGACTAGAGACTAGAGAATTGTCTAAAAAAGAAGAAATAGAGAAGAAAAATAAGAAAAAAGTGTTGTTAAGCAACAGTTTATATGAAAAAGATAAAGGGGATTCAGTGGACTTCAAATTGAACAGGAATGAACAGTGTGGTGTAGCAGCCAAAACCGGGAAAAAAAAACTTTGACAGTAATTTTAAACTATTTTAATTGAAATACAATATTCAGAATGAAAGGATATCACTATTTTGCCCTGGTCAGTCTGCTTTTGAAGAATAATGTTTAGAAACAAGAGATACATTTTGATAAGGCCATTGGCAAATTGGGGCATGTCCAGAAGTAGGTAACCAATTGAGGGACCCAAAGGATTAATGAGAGTAACTGAGGATGTTTAGACTGAAGAAGACTTGGAGATGAGGCAGGGCATGATAGTTTTTTTCAAATATTTGAAAAAGGGCTACATGAAAGAGGAAATAGTTGTTTTTCCAGAGTCCCTAAGGATAGCATTATAAGCTGTCTTCCATTATTTGAATAGCTATTAAGCAGAAGAAAGATTGGATTTATTTTCTTTGGCATCATAAGGGAGAACTAGGAATAATGGAGTCTGGGAATGGCATTTTAAAAAGGCTTTTGATATCTTGGGCTGAGTCAAGAGGATGAAAAAAGACCTTTAGATGAGGCTTCAGTTGAAGGAGCTAAGGAAATGTAGCTAAAGTAAAACATGAGAGGACAAAATAAGTGTCTTTGAGCATCTGAAAGATGCATGGAAACAATATATTGGGATTATTTTTCTGGTTTGTAGGGGTAAGAAATAGGAACAATACACTGCAAGATGCAAACAGGAAAAAAATCCATGTTAAAAAACTAACTAAGAACTAACTTAGAAACTAGCTAACAAAGAAACCAGCCTCCTCTTTACATTTGGCATTGAGACACTTGGGGAAATCAGGTTAAATAAAACATTACTTAAATTTTCTAGCATTCCTTATTTCCTACTGCACCTCTGAATCCCTATTCCATCCTCCTCATTATATCAACAGTCAGGAGGATGGCAGGTTCTTAAGCACTTGGAGTGAAATTTTCCTTAAAATAAGGGATCATTTCTGTCCACTCAAAATGCTGTACATATTCATAGTCTCAAATTCTTAATATGGGATTCAGTCAAGAATATATCTATTAATTCCTGTATGAATTCTTCTAGGGAAATGTATGTACTCCTACTAGAAAGAGGTAGTAACCTACTCAGAGTTATGTATGTAACCCTGGATATGATCAAAGTTACTACATCTCTGGGTGGTAGAGTCCATGCAATACCAATAATCCTTTCTTTTGGGATTTAGAGAAGTAGCTACCAAACATTGTCAAGTCCTATTCCTGAATACATACATATATATATATATAAATATCCTCTGTTTAAGGGATTATGTTTAGGTTTCCATTCATCCAATTTTGAGACAACTAAAACAATTTATGTCACTTGTAAGTGCTTCATTGGGTTACCTCTCTCAAAGGCATTAATTTGGAAAACATTTAATCAAATTTGATAAATGGTAAAGAAGGCACAAGCATTACTAGATTATAACACAGATGGTGTACTTTATTTAATCCCTAATCCCAGCTCCTTTCAAAGGCACAAAACCTTTCTGAACTCTGTTGTCATTATGCAGTGAGTCCTGGATCATGGTTGGTAGGGACAAATATCATGCACTAAGACTTGGACTGCATGATTGTTGCTAACAATCCAGTGAAACCGTAGCTGCCGGTATACAGTTAACCCAGGTCTTGCCTGACTTAAATTGTTGAAAAAATATAAAGTCACTCACTAAATCGTAGTTACATTGACAAACATGATACAAAGCAAACTGGAAGATCTGAAAGGTGTTGACTTATGTGTTTTATGCCTATATATCCTTTGCATATATATTAATTCCTTTATTTGGAAAAAAATGTTTAATACATTTAATTACAGAGTGGTAACCCTACTATCAGAATCACTGGGCAAATGACTTAACCCCAAGTTCCTCATCCTTACTGTTCTTCTACTTTGGAACCAATGCTTAGTATTGATTCTAAGACAGAAGCTAATGGTTTTTAAAATATATGTAGATTTTTTTTCCTCTTTAGAAATAGATTTAGTAGAGTTTTTTGTTAGATTCAAGGGCGGTTTAAGGTTCAACTAGACATAATTACAGATTTGCTTTACAGAATGGCTAAACTACTTCATACCCCACTGTCCCTCCAACATTTATAATTTCTCTGTAGTTATCATATTTGTTTTAATATGTATTTGTCAAATTACTTGTCATATATTTTCTTAAAATTATTTTTGAAATATATTCTTTTATATCTCATGACCATTTGTGTAGGGGGAATGGCTTTTAAATTTGAATTTGTTTCTCTTATGATTCAGAAATGAAAGTTATATCAAAGAAATTTGCTGAATATATTTTCTCAGTTAACTATCTCTTTTCTTGTTTAGCTGCACTGATTTTGTTTCCAATATGAATGTGCAAAAACTTTTGTTATATGACAACAAAGAACTATATTCAGTGTAATGGGTAGCCATGATTCCAGAAGACTGATTATCAACTATCATCTTGTCAAAGAAGAAATGGATATAAGATGCAGAATGAGACCTTTTTCAGTTTCTTATGATCAAAATGGTTGATTGGACAAATTGCTCTGAGAAAATTGGAAATCAGTCAGAAAAAATAACTTTAGACCAGGATCTCACACTATATATTAAGAGTAACTCCAAATGGATACAAGATTAGATTAAAAATTATTGGAATAGGGGCAGCTGGGTAGCTCAGTGGATTGAGAGCCAGGCCTAGAGATGGGAGGTCCTACGTTCAAATCCGGCCTTAGACACTTCCCAGCTGTGGGACCCTGGGCAAGTCACTTGACCCCCATTGCCTACCCTTACCACTCTTCCACCTATAAGTCAATACACAGAAGTTAAGGGTTTAAAATAAAAAATAAATTATTGGAATAAGGAGTAGATTACCTCATGATGAATAAAGAAACAGTTTATGAATAATTATGGAGAACAATTTGGTACCATGCCCAAAAATTTATAAACCTGTTTATACTCTTTGACCCAGCAATTCCACTACTAGGTCTGCATACCAAAGATATTAAAGAAAATATCTAGGAAAATTTTTTTTTGTGGTGATAAAAATTGCAAATCGAGGAGATGCCAGACAATTGGGGAAGGGTTAAATAAATTGTAGCATATAATTTTATTTAAGAAATGATGGGTAAGAAGGTTTCAAAATAACTTGAGAAAACTTATATGAACTGCCACCAAATGAAGTGAACAAAGCAAAAACATAATAAACAATAACAGCAATGTTGTTGTTGGATTTTTTGCCCTTTATTTTTTTCTCAATTACATAAAAAACCCTAACATTCCTTTAAAATAATTTGAGTTCCAGATTATCTTTCTCATCTAACTATATTCTCCATATCAAGAAGGCAAGCCATTGAATATAGATTATACATATTTAGTTATACAAAATATTTCCATATTAGCCATGAGTAACAGCATCATTCTAAGAATTATCAACCCTTAAAATCTTAGCTTCTCTGATCAAGATGATGATTCTAAAAGATTCCAGAGGACCCATTATGAAAAATTCTATCAAGCTCTGAGAGAGAACTGATGAACTTTTACTGTAATTTGAATAATTTTTTAAAACTTTCTCTGTTTTTCTCATTTGTGTATGTGTTTTCTTTTATAGCATGGCAAATATGGAAATATGTTTTGCATGATTTTAATATGGCTTGATTTATCAAGGGGTGGAGAAAGGGAGGAAGGGAGAGAATTTAAAATTAATTTTAAATGAGTATACAAATTTTGTATGTAGTTGAGAAATTTTTAACAAAATAAATTTACGTTTTAAAATATGATGAACCAGAAATTAGTCACAGGATTGAATATAGGCTAATTCCCCAATATTTAAAACCAAAAGAGAGATTAAAGTCCTCCAAGAAAATGCCAATGTTCTTTACTTAAATTCCTATAGTTATTCTAGAAAACGTTGCTTAAAAGATAATTTTTACACAATTATAAGTCATTTTACAAAGGCTTATCGTGATTTTGTCAAGAAGAATTTATGATAAATTACTCTCATATACTTTTTCAAACATTTTTTATGACTATTAGTGTGTCATTTGGAATTATTGTAAACCCTGGAAGACTACCATCTCCCAGGACTCTCTCTGCTACTTCCTTTGTGGGAGATATCAGAGAAAGTATAAAAGGGAAAGTTTGGCGCCTTTTCTCTCTTGACCCTGGAAGCAGTGCTCTCCATGTTGGAAGTTCCCTGCTCCTCTCTCTACCCTGGAGGGTCTGCTCTCCAGCCGGAAGGCTCACAGATCCTGAGCACTCTCTAGGCGCCTTTTTCCTATCTACCTCCTAGCTTTCCCTAGACCTTCCCTTTCCTAATCTAAATAAAGCCTATCTATTCTAAACCCTAAGTTTGCTCTCTGATCATTCGTTTGAGCCCCAAAGGGCTCTGGGGCTGGGGACCACTACCTTCCTTTCCCTTCCTCTACCTTCCTCTCTCCTTTCTCCCATTCCATCCGCCCATCCTCCCTTCCTCCCTTCACTTCCCCCTCACATTAGGTAAATTCCACAGTCATGATGTTCAGCAAAGCACCTCTCCAAATCTCTCATGCCACCCTTGTGAATGAGGCAAGACACATGAGCAACTAAAGCAACTTGCAGAGGTCATTAATAAATCAACTTAGAGTATAATATAGATTTTTAACAAGAGCATCTATGAACTCTCTGACAATAAGTTATATAATAGTGTAATGGGAGACATGTGACAAATTGATAAAGATCTTCAAGTAGAGCCTGGATATCCAGTACTCAGGAATATTGTCAAATTTTTTCAAGTAGGGGTGGGACTAGAACACATATAGCAGTTTACCATAAGCAAAATTTCATAATTCATCCCTTTAGTAGAATTATACCTTGTCCCAGATGTGATAAGAATTTCTACTTTTTCCCCACCCCAGAGAAAAACTTTATAAAATATCCAAAGAATTCTCAATATCCCTTTACTCAAATTTACCCTCAGTTTCTTTCATGTATATCCTGTGGAACAAATGGCCCTTTCTGGGCACTAACATGCTAGTGTTAAATGAAATTGATTCTTTTTAATGTATAATTGTGTTTTAGTAAAGGAGATCTACCAGGCAATTCAAAATTGTTTTTGAATATCTACTACATTTAAAGTACTAGAATAACCATGGAAGAAAATGGGAAAAAACGGGTGAGATGATCCCTGTTGTCATAAAATAGTGATGAGAAACCCACTACATTCTAAGGTACTATAACTTAGAAACATTTCAGACTGTTAGATTCCCTGCCTTCTTATCAAGGAAATATTTTTCCCTTTGCAACTAATAGAGATATAAATTACAATCTTGAAAAAGAAATCTCCTCTTTAACATCCACCCAAATTAACATCTAGTCTTCATTTTAGAATCTTTAATAATGGTGAACTCATTATCAATGAAAATATTCTATTTTGTATAATTTGTACACAGATAAACATAATACAAAGTATTCTATTTTACAGTCAAAATAGAGGTTCAGACAATGAACTCTAGGAAAAATTTAAGGGCAAAGTAAATACTTTCACCATCAGGTGATAAAAGCATAGTTTATGAAAAAGATACTTGAGCTGAATCTTGAAAAAAGACAGGATTATAATATGGATAAGAAGAGAATTCATTCAAAATATGATAAGCATCCCATGCAAATATATGTTTTTTATGTAGATAAAGCTCAGAGAACAAATCCAACTTGAAAGACTAGAAATGTGAGTTGAAGGCCATGTTACTAAGGGTTCTAATGCTAGTTAAATGAGCTCTTCATCTTCCTTTTTCAATGATATGGGAGACCTACAGGGTGTGGGCTTGGATGACTTCTCTATATTCTTTCCCTTTGCAATCTCTTTCACTATTCCAGCTTTAGCTAGCACCTCTCTTTATATGATGCCCAAATCTCAAATTCTAGTATTAACTTTTCTTCAGAGTTTCAGAGTCAGAATATCACCAACCTTCTGGAAAGCTCTACCTGGATGGCACCTCAGATGCAACATTTCCAAAAATGAATTTGTTATTTTTTCCTCTCTGAAATCTGAAGCACATTATGATTTCACTACTTCAGTCTGAGCACTGCTATTCAATTCATTCTATCATATTTGAAATCTTAGAGCTATCATTTGCCTTTACAGTTTCCTCTACTTTTATCCATTTACCAACACCTTTCAATTTTGTCTCTGTGGCACATATGTTTTTTCCTCTGTTTTCCTATTGTGACCAACTTAATATAGCCCTTATCATCAACTACTTCAATTACTTTTAAAACTTATTAACTTTTTCAGATGTAATTTTCCCCTCCCTAGATTGTTTCCAAGTTGTCATTCAAAATTAACTGGTATAATAATTTATCTCATGGATAAATTTGATCACATTCCTCCTCTCCTCAAAACAAAACAAAATAATAATAATAATCAACTTCAATGGCCCCTTATTTATTGCCTTTAGAATGAATTTCAAATTTCTTTGACTGACACTCAATTTACTGCTCATTTTTTCTAACTTCTTCATAATACTTTTATGTACTTTCTGCTCTTATAAAACTAGGTCTACCATATTCATTCCTTAGCTTATGTTCACAATCTTTTCCTCATCCAGAATATTCATTTTTTGCTCTATTTGCATGTTGCATTCTTACCTGACATTTAAAGCCTTAAATTCCACTCCTTCATTAATTTCATTCTTATGTACACAGCTCATGACAATATGCATGCTTCTTTTTACTTCACATGATATTCTGTTTTATAAATCTTCAATGAACAAAGCATGTAAAGTGTATATTATGGTGGTCTGAGTTTATTTTTATTTTTTCAACTAGACTATGAGTTCTATGATGACAAGTGTCGACATGGAATCTAGAGTTCCCAAACTTGTAGCTTAGTGAGGTATGATGAACCCCAAGTTTAGAAATAGTTTGTAGGTTGGAGATCCCCAAAGCTTGTGCTAGTTCTCTGTTCCCCTGAGAATCCACCCTGAAGGGAATCTCAGGCTAGCAGTTGCAGACTGAATAATGGACCCCAGGGTAAATGCTAAATACCCTTTTGTCCTAGGTAGTCTTCCCCAAGGTATCAAAGACCCTTTCCAGGAAGACTACCTGGGCAGGGACCATTCCTTTAGTATCCATTGTGTAAGCAGTCCCTTTCCCCTACACCCTAGCCTCTAGCTAAGATTCCTTTCCCAAGCTTGATTGTAAATCCCATCCTTACCAGTATAATGTCAATCATCTCCCCCAGTCCCTGGATCTTCCCAAATGGTATATAAGTTCCCCAATTTCCTTTGTTCCTGGGAGTCCTCATCTAGCACAGTGGCACTCCCAGGGGGGATCAGGGAGCAGAGCGAAGCAGTGTTCATTTAGACTCTGCACAAGGTGCAGCTCTGCAAAAGAGGCCAGGTAGCCCTCATCCACCTTTCCCTTGATTAAAGAGTGGTTTTATGACTATTTAATAGTTCTGCATTTTTTTCTAAGTTAGCACAAGTGATCCCTGAGGCTTGGACAGAGAGTATATTTCAAGAATTTGTTGCACTAAACTAGGGATTTTCATGAACCAGAAGTTGATAAGACCTTGCATGAAAGACCAAGCCACTATAGAGACACTGAATAGAATGAATGTAATCCTAGCCAGATTCATCTTGGTTGTTTCAGAAGATTTGCAGTTATTCACTAATTTTGCTCTCCAAGTTATAATAAGGGAATAAAGCAAGTGGATGGGGTTTGTGGGTCCCTAGGTCAGTAAGTGGGAAAGGAGGGTGCAATAGTGGAGGTAGTAGATTGAGATGGTAGGAGAGATGTAAGGGAATGGCTGAGTTTAGGGAAATATAGGACAATGAAGTATAATGAGCGGCAAGGGGAGAGGATGAGGTAATTGGGCAGGCAGCTGCAACAGGGAGACACAGACTGGGTACACAGGCTTGAGACAGAGGACACTGAAGGGAAACAGGCTGAACCCTTCCAGGTAGGAAAGGCACTTCTACAGACAAAAGGTTAGGGCCAGTCAGAAATGGTTTGAAATTAACTAGAGGGCTTTCTAGTCAGTTTCTCAAGTTCACAAAGACAGTTCCAAGGCTCTCCGTCTGTGAAATAGATGGGCTTCTCAGAGGAAGTATAGAGATCACCACTTCCTCCAAGATGGACACCTCCAGCTCCCCTCAGGAACCAAAGAGAAACATTCCTTTTTCTCTTTAACCCTCTTTTATCATTCAACCAATGATTTAGCAAAAAAGGTTTGATTAAATAACAACAGGGTTTATTAAGTTTCAGGGTTGATTATAAAGGACAGAGGGACACAAGATTTCTCTAACAACAACCTAGGGAGAAGCTCCAGGTGGGGGAGGGACACAGGAATGGTGTGGACTGAGAAAAAGCCTGCTCTCACTCAGCCCTGGGAGGCTTTGTTGCCTTTAAGGTTAGGGAAGTAATAAACAATGAATCAGGAGATAGTTGTATCAGGGGTAAGCCCTACTTGTCTATGGGGAAAACTAAGTCTTCAAAGTTTGATTGCTACCACCCAAAATCCACCCTTCTCCCAAAACCCACAGAAAATCAGGTAAGGAAATGGGGAATGAAAATAGTGAAGGTCAGGGAGATCCAGAGGAATTAACTAAACTACAAAATCTCAAGAGAAAAGCTCAGATTCAAGGCCAGGTTTCAGCCCAAAGGCTGAGCTCAGTTGCCCCCTCTGCTCTGTCCAAGCTTCAGGGATCAACTGCCCTTAGTCAGGGTTCTAAGCCCTCTTAACTGCCAGAAATTCTGCAGTTAGCATTTTGCAGGGTTGATTGCACCTCTGCACCACACAAGGCCTATGGCTCATCTAATCCTCTTTATATATGTCTATCACTTGTTCTCTCTCTCTGGCTCTTTCTTCTATTTCTTTATCTCTATATCTGGGACCTAATTTTTCTCATGGTGCTCTGCACACAGTAGGGATTTAATAAATATTTTGAAATTAAATTAAAAGAATAAAAAATAATAGTAATAAAACTATGTTTTAAGTAGTCATGCTAAATTCAGTGTGACTTTTGTTTATATGCTAATAAATATTATAGACAGTGAATAATTCCTTATGTAAAGTGTCAGAGAAGTGGCTATAGATACAGGAAAACATATGGATATAAAAGTGATTTGTCTCGCTAATCAGTCAAAGGTGCTGAAATAAAAAATGCTTAGATATACATTGAAATTTAATTAATCCACATAATTTAATCCATTTCATTATTTATTCACTAAGAAATATAATTTAAGATGGAATATCAACTGTTCCTTGCATATTCATTTTCTCATTTCTCTATTCAGGATTTGTTTATTTCAAAACTTTCTTATGGCTTTTTCCTGATGTCCTTTCCTTTGAAGGACCACTCTTTATTTCTGTTCCAGTACAGTCTTCATTACCACATCAATAAGACCATTTGGTTTACTTTCCTTCTTAATATGATGCCTGCACCATTGTTTATATGTTTATTTTGTTGCCTTTACTAACTCCTCTGCTTGCCAATTGTGCTTTGTTTGAAGTATACATATCCTCCATCTGCTATAACATTTTGCACCCATGTCCCAGCTGTACCAGCTCTATTAATTGCATATCATTTATTGTGCTTTTATTACACACAGCATTAATCCCACGTGTTAAAGTAAGCTAAATTACTTATGAACGAATGTGTTTTTGCAGATATGATGTTTTGTGCATCTGGGTCAAAATCCCTCCTCCCCCCCATCCCCAATTCAGCATATTTTCTATTTCTTTGAATTTGGGACTTCTGTAAATCTGAAACTTCAAAAACTTGGCCCTAGAGCACTTTGCTATTTGAAGCAAAGGAATTTGGTTGCATTTACTTTTGAAACAACATATGAGTAATGATACATAAGCAAACTTTGGTAAAGGAGAAAGAGCCCTAGGCATCTAGTAAGGAAACATGTCAATTTTTGTCCACCATAACTTGTTTTGTAACACTGGATAAGGCACTTAACTTCTCTGGACCTCAGATTTCTCATCTATAAATAGGGGACTATATCACCTTTTATTTAAAAAATGATGTTATGCTTCTTTTTCACATTATATATTAAATTAGCACTACAGAAGTAAATTATGAATATTCTGAATAAGTCAATCAATATTTAAGTACCTACTCCACGCCAGATGTTCCAATTTATTCCTTATCATTAGTTTTTCTCTTTATCATCCACTTACAAATTGCTTTTCTCTACTCCTTCCTCAATCCTCCATTCCAGTGAGATTGGTAACATTACCATATACTTAAAAACAAAAATAAAGGGAAGAAAAGCAATTCATTCAATATTGTGATTGGCTCACATTCTTTTAATAGATGTCCTAGATTAGTATATATAAAATTGCTTATTTTCCTCATGGTAGATGTAGTCATTTGCAAAGTTTCCTTGACTTATCTTGATACTTGAATCAGAAATTAAGCTTTGTAAATAACTGGCTATTCACCTTAGTATAAGGTTGATAGTGAAGATAATGTAAGAATACATGAATATTTGGTTACTTGAACTTGGCATTAGTGATGAATAAAGTGTTATCTATGTCATGAAATAAAATCATTATTTTCGTTTAAAGAGTCAAATGTAATTGATGATTCCATAGCTAAATATATACTATCATTTGAATATAGTTTTTGATTAAACAAATATAAATGGAATGCCTAAAATATGCACAGTCTTTACTAAAGCCCTAATACCAAATGACATCATTTTCTGATGTGCTTGAAGATAATAATATCAGTCAATCCACATCCAGTTTGGTCCTAATGAATTAGAAATGAAGAACTCACTTTTATCTTCATAAGAGTTGGTATAGTATCATCAACAGAGGATTGGTCACCAAGGATGATCTATGATCCTGGGAGTGGTGATGACAGCATCTAAATTATAAAGCATAATAGATTCAAGGAATAATAAAGAAATGAATTTATAAGTAATTAATTACTTTTTTCAAGAATTTTATTCGTGAATGAAGAAAAATGTTTTAACAAATGTAAATAACTTTTGAAAATAACCATCTTGTATTATAAATAGCTTTTTCCAGTAGCCATCTTGTGCCAACTGTAGCAAGAGGGGGGTTCAGATTTTAGAATGCCCAAAGCTGGCATGAGACAGTGGAAGACCTTTGGAGCACTCCTATAAATAGGAGATCACACCAAGGCAAAGGGACTCAGTTGTGAGTTAGGCAGGTGGAAAGGGTAGAAGGGGAAAAGCTCTCCAGTTAAACCCAGAAGCTTCACCACAGACTTGTGTTAGCTGTCTCATTTTAGGGATCTGCTACTTAGGTCGACTGTCCAATCCTGTAAGCTGAATTATATTTGATCATCATCAACAATAATATTCATCAAAACCATCAAGAAAGTCATCTCTGAAGATCAACAGCTATTTATAACCAGCCAAGTTTAGCTTTGTCATCTAGTAGCTGAATTAGGTCAAGGCTGCCAAGCCAGAGTGTCAACATTCTGTCCAAGGTTTTTCCCCAAGGAGATCTGCCTAGTTGTTTATCAATTAGTTTTTAGTCTAGCTTAATCTTTTAAACCTATATCCTCACCCATCAATCCTTGATCCTCACACCCTCAAGATATTCCTGTTACCTTTAAATTAAAATAGTTACCTGTTGCTGAGATCTATTTCTAGTCTAGTCCATCATGTCCAAGAATTTTCTCACTGTCAAGCCTGATAGTTGGGACTCATTCCCTGGCTGGGAAGGATTTCTCAGGCTAATTATCAACTCTTGCCTGAGATTAACTCCTAATCAATTCAAGATCATCTGTATCAATTTGCAGTCAGATTATATAACCAATATTCCATCAAGAAGATACTAAAGTATATATCTTCAAGGAAACAGTGGTTTTGGCCTGTTTTCAGGTGAGAATTCTAACAGTGTCAGCCTTCTCACCCCCCCCCCCCTCCCAGGGAAACACTGTCCAGCTGCTGAACAGAGAGCAGCCTGTGAAATATTATCCTGACACAAATAGATAGATGGTTAAAAAAAAGTTCAAGGGAAGGTGTTGTTTTTTTTTTAAACTACTGACAAGGGGTGGGGCATTTCAGCTTTTATTTTGTATTTTCTATTCATATTTGAGGAGACAAATAGCTAGGAAGATATTGAGAGTGCATGAAAAAGAGGGATGCTATTGAAACAAGATCATGGAGAAGGCAAAAGAGAATGAAAATGAATTACTAGTCTTGTGAAAAATTGGGAACATACCTTCTGTGGCCAAATACATGACGCTGATAAACTATAAGAAATAGGCAGAGGGATATATTACCAGATGGTAAGTGAAGTAAAATGTAAGGGTTGTAAACTATTCACAGTACACAACCTGACCCAAGTATTGTGATATATAAAGGAAGTATTGCAAATTTAGTCTTTCATCTTGCATAAATAAATTTTTCTCCATATTTTGTTTGGCATCAGAGGGAAGATAGTTTAAGGAGGTTCCAAAGATGTAATTTAAACTTGAGGTAAAAACAAAAATAAAATCTCTTTTAAACCACCAGAACTGTCCAAAAGTAGAATGGATTACTTTAAGAAGTAGGAATTCCTCCTCCCCTTACTAAGGGTCTTCAAGTAGATTATGTATTTTACCTATGTTGTGGAGGTGATTCTTATTTGTTTACAAGTTGAAATAAATGGTCCTTGATTTTTCAGTTTTAAAAGTTTACAAATTTCTTAGAACTCATAAAGGCCATTTGCTGAAGTTTAGAAGTGTTCTCATTCATTTATTGATTCATCAAACGTATTGAGTAACTACTATGAATAGAAAATCATATCAGACACTTCAGGACACACCAAGATTAGATGTTCTGTTCTTTCTCTCATGGAACTTAGAAGATGAAAAAAGAAGTACATGCAAAGATTGCTATAATATATCAATAACTTAATTAAAGTATTTTCCTTCAAAAAGTGGTAGTTGAGGGTGAAGGTTATTATAGAATTGAGTATCAGGATAGGTTTTTTGGAAGAGATCAAATTAGATCTGACCTTTAAAAGAGAGATAAGAATTTAATACAGAAAAATAGATGTCATTCTAGGTAGAGAGAGTAAGAAATGCCATGGAGTTGGAAAAGTATAGAGAAAGAGAGGAATAGTAGTTCATTTTGCCCAGAGAGTAGATTATATAGAAGAAAGCAATGGGTGATAATATTGGAAAGGTAGTAGGATATTAAATTTTTTAAGAGCTTAAATGCTAGGTAGATTGAAAGATTGAACTCAGTAACAATAGATATAGGGGCAAAAAGTGTCTGAGAGAGAGAGAGAGAGAGAGAGAGAGAGAGAGAGAGAGAGAGAGAGAGAGTGAGAGACAGAGAGCATTTATTACTATGTTCCAGGAATTGTGCTAAGGCATAGAGAAACAATATTAAAATAGATACTACCTGCTCTCAAAGATTACCTCATAATAGATCTATGAGGGAGTTCACTGACAAATAAACTATATTAAAAAATCAGTTACAAAATCCCAAAATATTTATATTTAAAGACTATAAAAGCATCCTAATACTTAATAAAGTACTTTAGGATTCAAATCCTGAAAACCTTCCTCAAGGCAGTGAAAATTAAGTGGACATGATAATGTCACCAAGGTCTCTGCTTAGTAATGCAAGTTTCTAAAAGCCCATTCTAATAAATATAATAGAACGCTTATATTTTACTCTTCATTTAAATTAGTATTCAGTAGGGCCTCGGGCATTATATTAACTTTATACATCTGGTTACATTTAATGTTTATCTTTTATTAGAATAATGGATACTCCACTTTTTATAGAAAGCTCTGCAAACTTTTTTGCCTTTTATTTTTTCCCTTCTAATCCATTATCTCCAGATCATGTTAAGAATAATTTTATCCCATCCTCAATATTAGTGCATCTACATGCCTAGAGTCTGTAGGTTGAACTCATTCCCTTTTATCAGTGTCATTTCCTTTTACAACATCATTTTGAAAGAAAATAATATGCTTTCAAGTTTGTCACACTTTTGTTTGAAGAAGAGGTGAAGTCATCAGCCAAAGAAAGAACTTGAAGACTGCCAAAACTCAGCTCACCTTGACTTTTTCTGTACATTTGAATAATCCAAGAAGGCTTTAGATGATAGCTTGGTGGATGGGTGGGGCACTGAATTATATTTTAGTTCTCAATTTAGCTCTCAGGTTAGTTCTTAATCATATTTTATCACCAAGAAATCATTCTGTAGTGGAAGTAGAGGGAAGAAGTACACAGGAAGAGACAAAGGTATTAACCAGTTAGATGAGGATTTAAGGAATTTGCAAATTCAAAAGACTTGTACAAGTATGGAAGAGTTTACAAAAAGGAGAGAGATGTTTTGTTTGTTCCTGGTCTGCGAGAACCATCTGCTTTTTAAGCTTGTCTTGACTATACAGTGCCAGCACACTAATGAGCATCAGCCATACTAACTGTAGGCTCCGTGATTCTATTGCTTTATCAGAGTTTTCTTGAGAATGAATACTGGGTGAAAACAAATTGTATTATACTTATTATAAATAAGACAAAGCAATATATGGCAACATCTTGAAGTGCTTGGAGGATTCCTTTACCAAATTATCTGGTGACCAGATGTGTAAAACAAAACATCATTTAGTTGTTTAAAATTAGTTAGTATCTTTGGAGATTTTGTAGACATTTTTAACTGAAAAGGAACTTAAAGATTATATAATTAAACATTTCATCTTACAGGTGATGACTCTGAGATCCAGAGAAGTCAGTAAATTGCTCAAGGTCACACAGTTAAGTTAGTGGCAAAAAATCAGTCTAGAAAAATGGTTTCTCATTTCATTTTTTTCTGCTATGACCCATGACTTCACTGAATATTTAAATAATTATCCAAAATGTAAAATAATATCCTTAAAAAAGGGGAAATATTATTATGTGCTAGCCCTTAGTATCCAGGTTTCTATTTTAGATACTCACCAAATTCTCACTAAATAAAATAATTTGCATGATATATTATAGTCATTGTGGGTATTTGATCAAATAGAAATGGGAAAATTGACAAATCATTGTGATACACATGCAGAGTATGTGCATCAATTAGATGTAATATTTAGTATTCTATAAATCTTTGGGAAAGTGTACAATGATATACTATGTTTCTGAACACTGACTACCAAAAATAGTGACTGCCACCACCAACATCAGTCCCAACATCTAACTTTCTATAGAGAATATTAGAACAAGAATTAAAGGATGCTTTAAAAAATGAAATTCTAGTGATGCAAATGAAAATACTTCTTATAACAAGTTTATTTCTTATGCTAAGTAAATAATTCTTTTTTAACTGAAAGATTTATTTTGTTTTTAAATTTATTTTTAAATTAAATTTTTTTATTTTTAGAAAAATTTTCCATGGTTACATGATTCATGTTTTTACTTTCCCCTTCACTCCCTCAAGCTCCCCCACCCCATTGCTAACTTGCATTTCTACTGGTTTTAACATGTATCATCTATCAAGACGTATTTACATATTATTGATAGTTGCATTGGTGTGGTCCTTTCGGGTCTACATCCCCAATCATGTCCTCATCAACCCAAGTGTTCAAGCAGTTGTTTTTCTTCTGTGTTTCCTCTCCTGTGGTTCTTCCTCTGAATGTGGGTATTGCTCTTAATAATTCTAAATAATTCTTAAAAGGAAAAGAAAAGGGAAAACTATTTTAAGGAACAGATGTGGAGACCCAGAGAACTCAATGACTAGTAAAAATAATTTTTAAAATTCTTATATAGAAGATGAAAGCAAAGGCAAAAAACAAAGGGATGAACACAAAGACAGTTGTGATCCTGCAACAATAGTGTCAAAAGTTCCAGTGCCCAGAATGAAGTGATACTGTTGACAAAGTTAAGGATCACAAAAAGTCTAAATTCAGATGAAGAGGAATATCCAAGGAGGAGTAGGATTACAGCTCAGATTAAATGGATCAGTGATAAAGGCCAACATCAAGAAAGACAGCAATACTCATTTCTTAATTTGATTGTTTTCTTTACCAAGGAAAATAATCTTGATTGGAAAGAATAAAATGAAATATGGGTAACCTGGATTTGCAATCTGGACCATTACGCTTGTTGCTGCTTAGATATGCTTCCTCAATTGTTGGAGAAAATACTGACAATCAGAGCATCTGAGCTGTTGCTGTTATGTTCTGTTTAGGTAGGAGACAACTGTTGTATTTGGATAAAGCCAGAGATGATATACTGACTAAATTTGCAGATGACACAAATCTAGAAAGTATGACAAGAAGATGTCAAAATAATTTTACTAATACACTAGATTAATTACATTCACAGTTGACCATTCTTGCTCAAAAAAACTTCAGAAGCTCTCTAGGCCTTTAAGGATTAAAGGAAACTCCTTTGACTGTCACTTAAAGCCATACATTATCATGATCCAGTCTACCTTTCTGCACTTATTTCACATGATTATCATTCATAAATTTTACATTCTATTTGAATTGTCTATTTTCTGTTTCCTCAGGTTGATATTGATTCCTCTTTCTTTCTTATATGCAAGCTACATTCCTGATATGTACATATGAGCTTTAAAAATCTATTTGAAACAAAGATGTAAAACAATATAAGTTCTCTAGGATCCTGCCAATTATAACAATCTCTGATACTTAACTCAATATTGATTTAGGTCAGATTAAAGTGTTTTGATTTTTCTTCAATTATTATTCTCTAATCAAGTAATGGGATTCTTCTCATTTAAATTTGTATCTCTTGGAAGAAACTCTGAAGATCACAGTTCCTTTCAGAAAATTCTTAGTTAATCATATAAGGCTTGGGCCTGGAGGCTATCTGTAGAAGCTTGTTGGTGTTAAAGTCCTCTCTCTTTCTCTCTCTTCTTCTCATTAATGTCTGGTTTTAGAACTAAACATATGGATATTAGTGCCACACTGAGAACAAAAACTCTTGATCTTGTTCTGGTTCAATATCAAAATGGTGGATTTTCCTCTTCTTCCTGTTCCTGTGACTTTTCTTGTCCACCAAAAAGGAATTTGGGGAAAGACACACACAAAAAAATAATCATATGTCTCCCACTCTTTACTTTCCCCAGTCCTCCCTGTATTAGTTTTCTTTTTCTCATTCCATATAATCACAGTCAATTACTAACCACTTTTTTTTAATTGAAGGCAGCCTGCTTTTTTTTAATGGTCCCAACTGAAGAATTTTTAAAATGTAGTTTTTACAATAAAAATATATTCTAATATAAAGCACTTTGTATATTAATACTATACATTCATTTATTTACTTATATTACATATTTATAAAGTAATTTTCTCTACCCCACAATGGGAGTAGTTGATGAAAAGTACAGATGCATGAATCAGAAAACTGAGAGGAGTTAACTTCTTTTCTCTCTGTGATATCCATTCAAACCATCAGTGGATGTGGAGGTCATCAGGGCAATAGAAAAAAGGTTCCAGGGGCCTTTCCATGCCCCATTAATTTTGGAGAGGAAGGGTCCCTCATACCCTCTTACATGACTCTAGGGAACATATTATTCAGATGAATGAACAAAAATAATTAGGAATAGATGAAATTTGCATATAAAACCATCACCACAAGATTATGTAACCATATCCCATTCTTGTTGCTCAATATTTTGATTGACTGGTTTCAAAGTATTTCTATACACATAACTGTAGCAGATCAAGCACTTCATGTGGATCGATAGCAAATGCATCATGTGGTATTTGCAAGTTATATATAATAGGAAAAACTATATAACTATCATGTTGGAAAATAATATATATAATTTTTTCATGGATACATATTACATTTAGAGGTTACATGTGAACTTATATATTTTAAATATATGAAATTTACCATGTAACTTTTTTTATAACCATTTTAGAACCTTTCTATTCTAAAATATCCTCAGTAATTTAAGTCAAATTGACCTATATTTTGTATGGTCTTGCTTTCACTTTTTTTGTTTGGTTACAACACATAAACACTTGACCCCTTTCCTGGTCTTCAGTACATTTGTCCAATTCAATTCACTCTAATCTATTGAATCTTACCTCTACACATTCAAAACCTTTCAATTTCCTTTCTTAACATCTAGAATTTCTCTCACAAATTCTAGGTGGAAAAGGTCTTTTCCTCACAAAATTCTCATCATTTCCCTCCCAGAAAAATTATTTCTTGTTATTGAGAATCAAATCAAGAATAGATTTTTCCCTTTATAAGTTGATCTACATTCTGAAAGATGAAATTTTTATTAAGTCAAATGAAACAAAGTTATTATTCAGCTTTTGGCAAGGGAAAATGATGACAGTCAGCATACAAAAGTGGATTCAAGAAACTGAGTTTTACTAAGGAACAGCAAACAGTCTAGTATAACTAGGTCATAGGGTATATATGTGAGAGATCAAAATATAAGACGATAGGAAAGTTAGGAAGGGGACAGGTCTTGAAGAGTTGGAAGTGCCAGAGGATTTTATATTTGATCATTTAGGTAATAGGGAATCATTAAAGTTTAATAAGTGTGTTTGGGGGCTCAGGGAGATGAAATGATAAGAGCTGAATTCTAGGAAAATCAAAAATTTCAGGCGTGTGTGATGAGGTTAGTGGTGCTCTTGGAAGTAATAATAAATCTGGGGATGTTAAGAGTATAAGGTAAATGCTAATGAGTTGTTTAAAAAGAAATTGGTGGTGGAAGTAGAAGTGGTGATGTGGATGTGAAACCACAGGAAGAGGTTAGTGGTGTATATCTGAGAATCATATACATAGAGATAATAATTGAACTTATGGAAACAAATTAAATAACTAAGAAAGGTTGTAGAGATGGAGAAGACCCCTCCCCCCATGAAAGAACCCTTGGAAATACCTATGTACAGTGGGCATTAGATAGATGATGATGATTCAGCAAAGGAGACAGAGTGGAAGCAGCCAAACTGGAAAGAAAGCTAGGAGAACCAAGAAAATGCAGTATCATAAAAACCTAGTAAAATGATTATAACAAGGAAATCTTGATCTGCGGTATCAATGTTTAACGAAAGTTCAAGTATGAAGACTGAGAAAGAGTAGTTAAATGCAACAGGGAATCCTTGATATCTTTAGAAAATATAATTTTAATTATTTGTTTAAAAGCCATATTTCACTGAATTTAGAAGCAAGCAAAGGGAGAAGTGGTGATAACAAATTTAGATAACTTAAGAAACATCATCAAGAAGGGGAGAAATAGATGATATCCAGTGGAATGATTAGATCAAGCAATAGGCTTTAATTTGCCTAATTTCATCATTTTTCAGGATATATGAGACAGTGGTGTATTTGTAGGTAGCTTGGAAACAGTTTATAGGGAGAGATTGAAGGAAAAAATGGAGATGATTGTTGGGACAATCTATGGAAAAGAAATACATAAATGAAAGTAAAGGAATATAAAGAAGTGGTTGCTTTAGAAAGGAAAAGGATCAGTTCTTCCAAAAATGCTCCATTAAGTGTTTAACTATCCTGTTTCTTTTGAAAATCATAAACCTATCTAGACTCCTATTCAGGTAATAGATTTAATCCTAGAAAGTATCATTAGTACTGGTGATAGAGATATTTTCCTTGAAGTTAAGATTCCAATTTTCTTGTTTGTTGACTGAACTTTTATGTATAAAATGTTAAGGCTATGGATTGCATTAAAGAGCAGTTCAGGTCACTGTCATTGATAATTTCCTCTTGAGACCTCAAAAGATGTTATATCAGAGTCTGAGATCAAAGATGTATATCAGGAACTGGCAGTTTTCTCACAGGAACATGTTGAAGATCAATAATAGGAGAGAGCTTAGTTTTGCAGCTGTTTACTTCTCCAGCATTCAGAACCCTTTCCCCAATGAGTTCCCCACTTCAGAATCCTAAACCAAGATTCTGAGATCTTCCCCTGTACTTCCTGGTTTCTTCCATTCCATAAACTTCTGTATCTCCACTCTAGTTCATTATCTTCTTCCCAAATTCCTATCTATCAGTAGGGTTGTCATTTTTATTATATAACTCATCTTACTCATGAGCAATTGATGTTTTTCCAGTTGTTTAGATCTAGTTTAATTTGTTTGAAGAGTATTTTGTAGTTATGTTCATATTATTCTTAAATTTGTCTTGGCAAGTAGATTCTCTGGTAATTTATATTGTCTAGATTGATTTTAAGTGGAGTTTCTCTTTCTAACTTTTGCTAGTGGGTTTTGTTGGAAACATATAGAAATGCTGATGATTTTATGGGTTTTATTTTGTAATGTAACCCTGCAATGTTGTTAAAATTACTAATAATTTTACTAGCTTCTTAGTTAATTTTTTTGTCTTCTCTAGGTATACCATAATGTCATCTGTAAAGAGTAAGAGTTTAGTTTTCTCATTGCCTACTTTGATCTCTTCAATTTCTTTTTCTTCTCTAATTGCTACTGCTAGCATTTCTAGTACAATATTAAACAGTAGTGGTGATAATGGGTATCCCTGATTCACTACTGATCTTATTGGGAAGGTATCTAACTTATCCCCATTGCAGATGATACTTGATGATTGTTTTAAATAAATGCTGTTTATTATTCTGAGGAAAGGCCCTTTTATTCCTGTATTTTCTAGTGTTTTCAATAGGATTGGATGCTGTATTTGTCAAATGCTTTTTCTGTATCTTTTGAAATGATTATGTGATTTCTTTTAGTTTGGATGTTGATATGGTCAATTTTGAGGGTGGTTTTCCTAATATTAAAGCATCCTGGCATTCTTGGTATGAATTAGTAAATGTACCATGTACTATTGAAAAGAAGGTACATTCCTTTTTATCCCTATTCCCTTTTCTCCATTTATCTACTAACTCTATTTTTTTTCTAAAATTTCATTCACATCTCTTACTTCTTATATATTTTTTTGGTTTTAATTTATCTAGATCTGATAGAAGAAGGTTGAAGCCATCCACTAGTATAGTTTTAATATGTGTAGTTTTACTATCTGTTTCTTCCTTAAATTCAATAATTTCTCATTTAAAAATCTGAATGCTAAACCATTTGGTGTATTCATGTTGGGTACTGATATTTCTTCATTATCTATACTGCCTTTTATCAGGATGTAATTGCCTTCCTTCTCTCTTTTAATCAGATCTATTTTTGCTTTGGCTTTGTCAGATATCATGATTGTAATTCCTGACTTCTTTTGCTCAGTTGGTACCCAATAAATTCTGCTCTAGCCTCTTACCTTTACCCTGTGTGTTTACTTGCCTCATGTGTGTTTCTTATAGATAACATATGGTAGGATTTTGATTTTTAATTCGCTTTACTATCTATTTCCATTTTATGGGTGAGTTCATCCCATTCACATTCAGAGTTATGATTATCATCTGTGTATTCCTCATCATTTTGATTTCTTCTTTTAGTCCTGCCCTCTCTACTTTCACTATTTCCTTCCACATTAGTCTTTTGCTTTTAATTAATCCCTCTTTTCCTCCACCTGTATTTTATTTTCCTTCCCACCCCCTCCCATCTTATTCCCCTCCTATTTTTCTTTAAGGTCTATTAATTGCCCTTCCAACCTTTCCCTCCCTTTTAATACTCCCTGCCCCCCCCACTTTATTATTCCCTTTCAGCTTCTCTGTAGGGTAAGAAAGAATTCAAAACCCTAATCAATCTGGCTATTCTTCCCTCTCAGAACTGATTCTACTGAGAAAATGGTTTAAGTAGTACCTATTACCACTCTCTTCCTCTCCTTCTTATAATAGTATTCTTTTCCCAACCCTACATGCCTCTTCCTTCAAATTTCTCTTAGTACCATCCTCTTTTTTGCCCCCCCTCTAATTTTTTTTTACATATCATCTTAAATAGCTTAATACCACAACCTCTGCCTCTGAATATTTCTTCTATCTAGTATGATAATGAAAACAATTTTTAAGAGTTCCCAATATCATTTTTTCATATAGGAATATAATAATATAATCAGTTTGACCTTATTGAAGCCCTTAATTAATTTTTTCCCTCTTTCTTGTTTACATTTTTACAGTTCTTTTGAATTTTTAATTTGGACATGGAATTTTCTATTTAGTTTTTGTCTTTTTTTTAGGAATGCTTAGAAATCTATTTTATTAAATGCTCATATTTTTCCCTGAAATTATATAGTTGGTTTTGATGGGTAATGATTCTTGGTTGTAAACCCAGTTCTCTTGCCTTCCTGAATATCATATTCTGAGCCTTGAGGTCCTTTAGTGTGGAAGCTGCCAGATCCTATGTAATCCTGACTGGGGCACCTCAATATTTGAATTGTTTCTTTCTGGCTGTTTGCAGTATTTTCTCCTTGACCTGGAAGCTCTTGAATTTGGTTATAACATTCCTGGAATTGTCTTTTGGGAACTGAATGTAAGAGGTGATCTATGGATTCTTTCAATGTCCATTTTGACCTCTTGTTCAAGAATATCAGGATAGTTTTCTTGCATAATTTCTTGAAATATGATGTCTAAGCTTCTTTTGTTGTTATTGTTATTCCAGGCTTCCAGATAGTTCAGTGATTCTCAAATTGTCTCTCCTGGATCTGTTTTCCATTTCATTTGTCTTTTCAATGAGCTATTTCATGTTTCTTCCAGTTTTTACATTCTTTTGATATTGCTTTATTAGTTCTTGCTGTCTAATGAGATCATTAGCTTCTACTTGCCCAATTATAATCTTTAAGGACTGATTTTCAGATCTTTTGATTTTCCTTTTTGGTTTCATATATCCTGCTTTTCACGGCTTCCAGAAGGCCAATTGTGGTCTCCAATTTGCTTATTACTTCATTTGATTCCTGCTTATCTTTTTTTTCCATTTGGGCAATTAAACTGTTATTTTCTTTTTGTATTACTTTTATTTCTTAATCCCTCTTTTCTTCCCATTTTTCTTCTATTTTTCTTGGTTCTTGAATTCCTTTTTAAGTTCCTTGAGAGCTTTTGACCAATTTCCATTTTTGAGGGGTGGGGGAGTTTGAATGTGTTTGCTTGTTTCTCACTCTCTGCTGTTGCTTCTGTGTTTTTCTCTTTTTCTCCATAGAAATTTTCTAGGGTCAAGAGCATTTTTTGTTATTTTTTTTACCACTTTTGCACTGGAGGATTGGGATTCCTACATATTGGTGGTCATTGCTTTTTGTTTTTTTGTTTTTGTTTTTGTTTTTGTTTTTTTAAAACCCTTGTACTTCGGTGTATTGTCTCATAGGTGGAAGATTGGTAAGGGTGGGCAATTGGGGTCAAGTGACTTGCCCAGGGTCACACAGCTGGGAAGTGGCTGAGGCTGGGTTTGAACCTAGGACCTCCTGTCTCTAGGCCTGACTCTCACTCCACTGAGCTACCCAGCTGCCCCAGTGGTCATTGGTTTTTAAGCTTCTGTCTTATAGGATATTGCCTTGGTGCTATCTTTCCTTCCCTGTCAGAAGCCTGAGTCGGGACAGGTAGATTGCTGATATTTTTTGGATAGCGTGCTTTAAAGTGTTTTTCCTTGAGGCTACCTTCCTCAGCTGTTAAGGCTTGGGTTTTCCAGGGTACTGTGGTATAGCACTTCAAAAATGTTTTGCTTAAGGCTATCTTCTCCACCCCTGCTGCCTCTGCCTTTAGTGTAGCCAGCTGGTTACTGACCTAGCTACAAGGACCAAGATCAGAGCTCCATGTTATTTAGCCTACAGTTTCAGTCCCAAGGCCTGGCACAGCTCTCAGGGGTAAGTCTGTGGTGCTTTCAGCCAGCCCCCAAGAATTTGGAGATTGCCCTGCCCTCACTCTAACTGGTGAAGTAGGCGGTGTGAAGAAGGGGAGGTCAGCTTGTCCTTTGATTAGTGTACTTTTGCCCCCTTATACTGCGGGAATCACCACTCACTTCCTACCTTTCTCGCTGTGTCCAGATTCAGAAGGCTACTGCTACTATGCTGCCATTTTGGCTGCATCCAAAATATATTAATCTTAAGAAATCTTCAATCACTAACTTAAATTTAGCAATAATGAAGAACATATATATTTTTAATAATCAATTTTCCCCCTATTACATGTAAAACCATTATTAACATCTGTGTTCTTTTTATTGAGTCCCAAATGCTCTCTCTTTCCCCCTCATTAAAAAAGTAAGCAATTTGATATAGATTTTGCATGTGAAATCATGTAAAAACATTTTTCCCATATTAATCCTTTTGTGAAAGAAAATTCAAATAAAAATAATGAAGAAAGTGAAACATAGTATGCTTTTGGTCTGGATTCAAACTCCATCCATTCTTTCTCTGGAAGCAGCCTACATTTTTCAACAAGTCCATTGGGATTTTCTTGGATCATTGTATTGCTGAGCATAAATTATTCATGTTTTTCATCCTAAACAATAATGCTATTACTGTATCAATGTTCTCCTGCTTCTGCTTATTTCTTTCTGTGACAAATCATGTAAGTTATTCCAGGTTTTTCTGAAATACTCCTGTCCATCATTTCTTAGGACACAACAGTATTCCATTATAATCATATACCACAACTTAGCCATTCCACAGTTAATGGGTATCATCTCACTTTCCAATCTTTTAACAACATAAAAGAGCTACTATAAATGTTTTTTGTACATACAGGTTCTTTTTCTTTTTTTATCCCTTTGGGATACAGACTTAGTAATGGTATTGATTACCAAAGGGTTGTGTACTAATTTATAATTCTTTGGGCATAGATTGGAGTTGCTTTTCAGAATGGCTGAATCAGTTCACAATCTACCTAGCAGTGTATACTGTTTCCAACCTTGCTTCCAAGTTCTGTAATGTTCTCTGTTTGTTAAAATAGTCAATCTGATATGTGTGAGGTTGTATCTAATTAATAGTTATTTAGAACATTTTTTCAAGTAAGTATATAGAATTTTAATTACTTTGAGAACTGTCTGTTCATATCCTTTGACCATTTATCAATTGGGGAATGACTAACATAATTACACATTTGACTCATATCTTTATTTATTTGAAAAATGAAGAATTTATTAGAGATATGGGAATTTTTTTCACCTTTATAATTATTGTATATTACCCTCCATCTTATTACCTTCCTCTTTATCCTACTCAAAAGTGTTTTGTTCTGAGCACTGCTTCCTCCAGTTTAACCTCCTATTGTCCCTTTTCTCTTATCCCATTCCATTCTTATTTTCTTCTAGAGTAATATTTATTTCTTTGACCAAATGATTTTTTTGTACGGTTTTCCTTTTTTGATTCCAATGAGAGTAAGGTTCAAGTGCTCACCTCCCCAGCTCCTCTATCTTCCTCTCCATTGTAAAAGATCTTTTGTTCCTTTTATGTGAAATAAGGTATCCCATTCTACCACTTCCTTCCCCCTTCTCCCAATACATAATTTTTTCTCATTCCTTCATTTTATTTTTTAGATATCATCTCATTCTATTCAATTTACGTCTTTGCCCTCTGTCTATGTATATTCCTTCTAATTGTTCTAATAAGGACAGAGTTCTTAGGAATTATAAATATCATGTTCTCATATAGATATGTAAATAATTTAACCTTCTTGGCCTCATGATTTTTCTTTTCTGTTTGCCTATTTATAGTTTCCTTGAGTTTAGTGTTTGAGAGTGAGAATTTCTTTTTAACTTGTCTTTTCCTAAGGAATGCTTGAGTTTTCTCTATTTCATTGAATACCTCTTTTATCCCCTGAAGGATTGTACTCAGTTCTAATAGTTAAGTAATCCTTAGCTATAATCCCACTTTCCTTTTCTCTCTGGAATTTGGGCCCTTCAATTTTTTTTTTTTTATAAATAAGTGTGCCTATTTTAAAATAGACAGGCCTGTGTTATCCTGAGTGGCTCTATGGTATTTGAATTTATTCTTTCTGGCTGCTTGCAATATTTTTTCCATGATCTAGAAGTTCTGTAATTTGACTGATATTTCTGAGAGTTTTCACTCAGAGACTTCTTTCAGGAGATGATAAGTGTAATATTTCAAATTCCATTTTTATCTACTGGTTGTAGAATATTAGAGATATTTTCCATGATAATTTCTTTAAAGAGTATATATATCAGCTTCTTTTTTGACCATAGATTTCAGGTAGTCCAATAATTCTTAGTTGACTTCTTCTGGATCTATATTAGCTCTTAATCTTATTATTTTTAAATAGAAGACTCCTAGTCTTTTATAATCCATTTTCATTTAAAACCAAGGCAATATAGGGCAATGGCAAGATACCAGGCTCTGTAACTGGAGGGTCAATGTGTAAATACTACCTCAATCACTAGTAATTCAAAAATGAGCTAGAACAAATTGAAATTCCAGTGGTGTTAGACTAGAGTCTCTCTAAAGTCCCTTCCAGGTATACATGTATGATGTTATGGTCCATTATCTTCTAGATAATAATTGGATAAGGTA
The DNA here is from genome assembly GCF_016433145.1 of Gracilinanus agilis. Lineage (NCBI taxonomy): Eukaryota > Metazoa > Chordata > Mammalia > Didelphimorphia > Didelphidae > Gracilinanus > Gracilinanus agilis. The sequence continues at coordinate 563,942,867 of NC_058132.1, read as the reverse complement.
ATTACTGACATTGCAGAAGGTTATAAAGAGAAAGTAAAATATATTGTTTAGACTGGTTCATTTCAAAAATTAATGTTTCTCACAAAACATATTCTTCATATTTCTTGCTTAAGTATTAAATTTGTCTAAACTTGTTCTGTACCTTACCATCTTGGTTAGATGACCTGTCCAAAGTTAGGAGAGCTCAAATATAGTACTAAAATGCAAGTGCACATCTTCCTTCCCCACAGATCAGTTCTTTACTCCCTAAGCCATGCTGCCTTGGCTTTTCTATGGAAAAATCCAGCAGCCATAATTGGGATTAGTTATTTTAGAAATAATGGGAAGGGATTTAGAGTCTTATTCCATTTTTTTCCAGCACTATACTATTTCTACACAATTCCATTGAAATATTTCCCATTATTTTATTTCCTTTTTTCATTGTTTTCCACTTCAACATTATCATTGTATTCTCTTAAACTTTATTTCTTGTTTTTCTTTTCCCTTTCTTTGTTTTACTATTATTTTCTTTCTCCTTTTTCTCTGACCCCTGGTTGTGTGAATTTTTAAATTTTCCATCTCCACTTATATATCTTTTTCTTAACATACTTTCATCTATTACTAACCCTTCACCTGTAATCTCTTTTTTTTTCGTTTATATTTTGATCCAGGGAAATCTATTACAATAATTTATTTTAGAGTGACTTTTAGTTCTCATTTTATCAAATAATAAGAGCATGTTCTATTTAAATTTAGAAATCAATAAAAATAACTTTAGAAAGATATCTCATCTATTCACAAGAACATGATCATGTGTGGTGAGGGGGTGGGGGAAATCGGGCTCATAAGTCAATTTTCCATAAATATAAACAGTTTTCTTGTGTGTGGTGTAAAAAGGTTCTTAAAAGCAGCTGATCTGAAGTGGAGGTGGAAAGTTACTGTAAGTGAAGCTTGCAAATGAATCCTTGCAGAAAATGTTGGTTCTGTTTACTTAGAAAGGGATATTTGCATGATGAAATTGATCTAATACTAACTCTGCTATCAAAATAACTAAATCAGTCTCAGACACAGTGGTTTTTCCATGGAAATTGCTGTTGTAAGGGCATTTATTTATTTATTTATTTAGCCAAAATAAACTGATAGCTTTGCATGCCTATTAGATTAAAGTAATTTATTATGCTCTGAAAAACAAGAAAAGCTATAATAATTTCTAATGTATTAATTTCTTGGAAGTCTACTTTGAGGTCTTATTTTCCAATGAGATATTCTAGGGTTATTGATCTGTATGCACTCCCCTTAAAATTCTCAAGTGCACAAAGTGTTCTGAAAACACAATACTTTAAAAATCTTATGTTTTATTTAGTGTGCCATTTCCTTGCTGAAAAGGATAGAGTGGAATAAAGATGATTTGTGCTATGATCCCACATAAGATGTTGGCAATCTATATTACCATGGGCAAGTCATTTAACCCCTCCTTGACTTTGTTTCCTTATCCTTAAAATGAGGGGATAAATATAAATTACATCTAAAGCTCCCTGCAGCTTTAAATCTATAATTCCATAATCCTAGCTCAATACTGCCACTTCCTATCCTAAATAAAAAAAAGAATTATTCAGGCCCCTTTATTCCTTCTTTCTCTTTCTTACCATTTCTTCCCTTTCCTAATTATCTTGTATATGGAAACACATAGAAAGACCCCTCTATCTCTATGTATGGATAAATATAAATATATATGTATATCTATACAGACATATGCATACATGTATATATATACATATATATACACGTACACACATATATAAATGACACAGTTGTCTGCTTGTTCTCTTCCCCCATTAGGTTCTGAGTTGCTTAAGAGCCTTTCTTATGGGAAATAAGAATACATTTTGTACCTTATTAACATAGTAGGAATAAATTCCTTAAATTGGCACAGCCAATCCCATTTTAAACCTCTAGTTTTGGAGTTATTTTGAGTAAATTATTTTTCTATAAGTGTTTTCAATAATAAATTTAGCACCTATATGATATGATATAACCAATACCTATGTGCATTCTTAAATTCTTGATAAATATGTTCACCTTTTGATAAACCAACAATGAGAAAATTTTATGAACCATTTATTTGGTAGTTCATATAATCAGAATATGTATTCCAAAACTTGGGAATACCCATAGCTAAGAACATAAAAAAGGCACTCATTTTCTGTTTTTAGAGTAAGAGTAGGACTAGCTAATATTTATCTCACAACTGAGATTCTAGGAGTCTGTGTGCATTTGAGGACAATGATTATAATCAGAAATTTGCCAGATGACCACCTCAGAAGGGAACGTACAACCTCTATCTGCATAGAGAGTTGTCATGAATCAAATGAGAAAGAAATTAATCTGAAGCTCTATGGTTCAGGTTGGTATTTTGTTCTTAGAGTATTGTTTATACCCTTTGAGTAATCAATTTTGAATGAGAGGGAGTGGCAGAGCCAAAATGACAAAGAAGGTACGCAGACTCAGTTGATCTTTCCAAAAAATGCCCTCCAAACAACTATGACATAGCACCTCAAAGTGAATTCTGGAACAGTATTACTCACAAGAAGATGGGGCAAAATAATTTTTTCAACCCAAAACACCTTAGAAGGCTTGAATAAAAGATCTATTATTCTGGTGCGAAAATAGAACCCAAAGCAGCATGACAAGACAGGACCCACTGGGGCAATTGAATCAACAGTAACATGTATGCATATGTCTGTCTAACTATATACAGCACAGAAGGTAAGGGGGATAGGACAATAGCATGGAAGGAGATAACAAGGGTGGCTTTGCTGGCTTTGAGTGCAAGACTATTGTCACACTGCCTATACATAGGTCCAAATCTCAGCTCCGGGCCCCAGTCCCAGGGTGAGAAGGAGAACTAGCACATGTCAGTGTTTGCAGCAGGAATCACAATTCCAAGATGAAAAGAGTTCTTGTGGTCACTCACAGACCAGAACACAGGTTGTGAGAATATTAAACACACCTCTCCTCAGATCATACCACCTTGGAAAAACTGAAAAACTTATAGATCTACGAACCTGATGAACCCGTTGATCTTTCCTCCAGGTTCAACGTACTTTCCATTGCTTTATATATCTTTATTATCCTGTCTGTGACAATTACAAATTTTGTGTGGAAAATTATTTCTACTTTTCTGCATGTAATTTTAATGTAAAACTTGATGATATATTAACTGAGAGTAGAAAATTTCTAAATCAACACAGTAAATTTATTTTCAAATGTTCTTGCAAAGCACATTAGCAATTGAATTTTAGGATGTTATTTATAGTTAGTGACAACAAAATCTCTAAAGAGTTTTAGGAAGTTATTCAAGATTTCATGTGCATCAATTTGGGATATGACACTCTAATACATTACTGGATTTTTTTCTGATTACTCACCAGTGCTGTGACAAACCAAGATCATTGACAAGGTCATGGAATTTTTGAAAGATTATCTAGTCTAAATTTTTTTTATCATAAAGAATACTTTTTTAGGCTGAAAAAAGTTTATGTATCACTACATTAATTTTATTTGAGCTATTAAAATATGCTGTCTGAGAAAATAAGTAATGAAAAAAAGATAATATTATTTCAGTTATATTTTAAAATTATTTACATTTTACTAATCACAAGAACATCTGCATACATTTTCAAAAAGAGTGATATGTGCAACTGTAAATATAGGTGAAAGATAAATTATTTATTCATGGTATAGAAGTATATTGATTTATTTATGTTTAACATCAGTGATGGGTCAGTTGTTTGAAGATAAAATGAGCTACCACAGCTTTCTGACCTCTGCCTTTGTGTGTGGACAGAGCGTACTCTTTCCGAGTTCCTGCCTTCAAACATTCCCATAGGTGTATGCCCTATATCCAGCTCTGGGAAGCGAAAGTGGGATGGCACATGTGGCACTGGGACTCTTTGACATGATTCTGAAGAGGAATTCTGATGATGGGGAGTTGCCATATGCCAAAATCTCTTAAGGAAGACTCCATTCAAATGTTTATCAAACCTCCTCACTTTAGATACCTTCCTTCAGGTTATGACCAGGTTTCCTCTCAGTCAGAATCATTTAATCTTTTTTTTCCCTGCTTTGAGAAGTTTTAGTAATAGGGATAATATCAACAAACAAACAAATAAAACTCTGGCTCATCTTGTGCCTCTAAGTGGTGAAAAATCCTGTCAAATTAGAAGAAAAATCTCTGGGTACAGCTGTCAGGTAGGCTGTGTATGATTAAATGAAACTGAGGTAAGTCAAATAGAGATCTGATTAGATCACCATCTCAAGTGGGAGCAGATGATTTCAGGAAAATATATTTACATACATCCACACATAACTAATATGCATATGTATATTATTATACATGTATGTACACATTTACATACATAGAGGTACGTGCAAGTCAGAACAGTCATTTCTAGTCATCTGGTCACTTGCATCCCCTACCTGTCCTCCTCCACTCTTTCTTCTGGTCTCCATTTGCTTTTCGGTTTTCTCACACTGAAGGTCCAGTAGAGATCCTCAATCACTATGACCCAAATGAACTTGTTCTTTTTCCCCATAGCCATCCTCCCCCTCCTACCTTCACTATTATTAGAGATGATAACAGCATTCTCCCATTCTCCTAGACTCACCACCTAGAAACCATCTGGGATTCCTCACTCTGTCTCATCACTCCCAAATTCAATATGGTGCCAAGGCTTATCCATTTCACCTTTGCAACATCTCTAGACTAAACCCTCTTCTCTTCTCTGACACTTTCATTCTTGTAGTGCAGAGCTCCATCACTTCAAGCCTGGGTTTAATTGTACCTCCCTAAAATCTCTTCCCACACAGATACTAAAGTGATTTTCCTTTAACATAGTCCTATCATATCAAACCTCGCCCACACACTCAATAAATTTTGATGCCTCTTTATTTATTATTTATTTTTTTAGACCCTTACCTTCCATATTAGAATCAATACTAAGTATCTGTTCCAAGGCAGAAGAGTGGTAAGGGCTAGGCAATGGGGGTTAAGTGACTTCCCCAGGATCACACAGCTAGAAAGTGTCTGAGGTCAGATTTGAAATCAGGACCTCTCATCTCGAGGCCTGGCTCTCAATCCACATTGTGCTTTAAGGATCTTAACATTTTATATATTGGTAAACAAACCTGAGAGAAGTTGAATGATTCCCTAAAAGATCACACAGCTAGGAAGTATCTAAGCCAGGATTGGAATTTAGTATTTCCTGACTATATGTGTAGATTGTCCATCTACTCTATCACTTAGTTGCCCAATGTGCATCATCTTTTCAACAATGGCCTAAATTCAAGTTGATCATGGTGAATACTATTTGAACAAGTTACATAAACAAAACAACTATAGTAATAGTCCTTTTAGATTCAGCTATTGTGGGGCAATTTATAGTGGTTAGACCCAGAATCAGGAAGACCTGAATCAAAACTCCATTCTCAAACATTTACTAGCTAAGCAATATTGGGAAAGTTATTTAAAATGTGTCTAACTCAGATTTCTCCTTTGTATACTGGGGGAAATAACAGCACCTATAACCCAGGGTTGTTATGAGACTAAAACAAAAAAAAATATTTATGTAGTGCTTTGTCATATTTAATGGACTATATAAAAGTTATTACTATGATTTTGTTAAAAATTTTTAAAATTAATATCCATTATGACACTAACTCAGACCTCTATGCTGCTTTTCACTTTTCTCCCATCATCAACAGTCCCTAGAGTTTATTGGTTAGAATAAGGCCAGATCAGAGCAATGATCTGATCAGATCAAAATGATCAGAGCAGATCCTTGGGAAATTCACTTTAGCAACATTATGTTAAGTGGAATGGAGAGATTTGAAGCAGAAAAAATAATTAACAGACTTTTGTTATATTTCAGATAAAAGACATAAGACCCTGAGCTAGCATGGGATTATATGTATAGAAAGTAGAAGATATATGAAGAATATTGATTATATGGAGGATAAACTGGCAAGTGAAATTGAAGAGGAATGGCTGTAGAAATGATTGCAAGAAAGAACACTGTCCTCAAAATCCATATGTTATTTTGCCTCTTCTCTAAAATGTAAAATTCTTTAACATCATATTCTCCTTTCTCCACCTTCACTCTAATATTTGATAATGAGATAACCCTTTCTCTTGTCAAAGTCAAGATGGTTCAGTCTCATCTCCTAATCTCACCTCTAGCAAATCAACCCTTTAATTTTATAAATTAGGAAGGGGGCACAAGCATGCCTGGTACTTTAGGTATTCACCAGGGAAGATCACAATTAGTAGCAATCCTACTTTAATGTCAACAGTGGATACAAGGGTGAAGAGGAAAGTATATACAAAGATAAATAATATAAAGCAGGGTTTACAGAGGCAGATGATGCAGGGAAAGGAGAATGGATTGGTAGAGGGAGGCAGAAAGTATAAGTAAAAGGGATGGAGAAGGAATGAATCACGTTCACTGTTGTAGTGCTTTCCTCCTTTTAATTATTTGCTATCTGCATATAGAGTATCTGAATATATTTGTTTGTTTGTGTCCTCCATTTGAATGTAAGCTACTCGAGGACAGAAATTGTCTCCTTTTGTATTCTCCATGTTTATTACAGTAATGGAACACAGAAAGTTTAATAAATGTTTACTGATTGAGTGGCATGTGGGCGATGATAAGCATAGAACCATTCCTGTAATGAGCAAAAAAAAACTAAAGAATTGATAATTTGGAGTGCTGAAGGACATGTTAATGTTATGTTGAAAACTCTACTATGAATTCAGGAACTGCAAATAAAAAGAGAGTGAGCCAGTCAGTCCTCTAAACTCTTCAAGAAAGGAGGGAAAATGTATAGTAGATAATTCCTAGAAAGATCTTGATTGAGTGATAAATTTAAAAGGGATGAACTTTAAAGGATGAAAGATTTTTATGTGATGGTAAAATAAGAAGGGTCGAGAAGTGGCAAAAGATAGAGCAAAGAATATTTTTGACTCCCTATGAAATAAGAGTGTTTAGGGAAAGAGATATGAAGAAGGAAGAGAAAAGAATACCTACCTCAGTGGGTATAAACAGCTTAAATTCACTCATTCCTCCATTTCTGAATTACCTTCTCTCTTCATCTATGCCTCTTAGAAATCTTATCTCCATTTAAGATGCAATTTGAGCTCCACCTCCTAATTGAAGCCTTTTATTATTTTTTTTTATCTTGCCCTCAATGGTTAATATTTCCTATGCCCTTTCCCTCAAATTACCTTTTCTTTTCTTTACATAGACTCTTATTTATCTGTATGTTTTACTTTCCTCAGTAAAATTTAAACTCTTTGAAGGAAGAAGCTATTTTCTCCAAGACTTTCCACAATGCCTCACATATTTAGTAGGTGTTTAATAAACATTTATTGAATACAAAACAAGAAAGGAGTTTCCTCTTCTGCCACCTTGTCATCTTATATTCTCAACATTTAAAAGCCATTAAAACATAGTCATTGATGCCAGTGATTCCCAATAAGACTTCTGATAGCAGCTACCCTGATTAGTTAAATTAAATATTTAAGTATAATGAGAGAGATGCATTTTCGAGAAAAAAAATTTCAACATTGTACCCAATAAAAACTCTCACTGAAATTTTGAAAAAAAAATCCTGGAGATACAATTGATTCATGTTAAATCCATAAATGATTCAGTTGGAAATTTTATATACTGGGTAGAAGAGAAAGGTTTTTTAAGTTGTCCTATCAAACCTCCCATTAACTTTAGATGCAAAAGACTTCAAATATATAAATCCATAAGAAAAGGCCATTCTATTTGCATTTCACTATTTCAACCTTCACTGTCTCCCTTATGTATATTTCATTAGAAGAAGGCACCTCCTTCCTCCCAAACTAAAAGTAACTTCCCATCCCATATTTGCATATACGAGTAATCAAAAATAGAATAGGCACTTTGGCCTCTATCTTATATACCACTGGAGTATTGCATCTTGAGCAGAGCATACATGACACTGTGTGTGTTTAAAGGATTTAATGGGCCCTATTCCCTTCACTACTACATTTGTTTAGTTTTTCTTTGGCCCTGTGTTTGGTGTAATCTTTATGAGGGATCAAGGGTTCAGTAGTTCTCAAAGTGGTGGGAATTTCTGTGCCTCTCTGCCTTAGCATCCCTAAGTGCAAAGAGCCCATCTTTTATTCACTGGTATGATTCTTCTGTGCAGCCCGTGACATCCTTTCAAATGCATTTTCTCAGGACCACGAGAATGACATTCCTCTTAGAATCTTCCTCATTATTCTTTAAAGTCACTGCTTTTACCACAGTCTTTTGTGGAAGGAAGACTCCCTATTCCTCAGCTACATTCCTTAGGTTCTGCTCATTATCACTTGGAAGCAGACTCAGTACTTCAGTATATTCATCTTTCTTTGGTCCAGATCAATAGATCATTTTAAATCAGTGCACCGAAGACTAAAAGACCACCTTTTTATTGCAGGCTGGTAGTTCAGACTTAAGAGAGTGAGTGATTTCTTGGGGTTTGTGGTCCATAATTATATTAACCTTGGTCCCACATCAAGCCATTTGAAACTTCTCACACCTCATTACCAGTCAATGTGTCCTTCTCTTTATAAGAATTGCATTGTTTGACTTTGAAAGACATGTTGTTAAAATCCCTTTACAGGTTAGTGAGGTTTCTTTAGGAGGGTGAGACAAATTTCATGGTCAAAGTCAAGTTTTTAGCACCCTTTTTATCACAAGGACAATGTTCAACCAAATGAGTTCCAGAATGGCTTGTGCTGTAATTAGAAGAGGGGGGAAAGTGTGTGTGTGTGTGTGTGTGTGTGTGTGTGTGTGTGTGTGTGCACGTGTGTGTAAGCATTCAACTCTTTGCTAACTTTATTATTATTAATATACCTTATTATTAATATTTACTTAATATACTTTCACTATATATATTTTCACTATGCTGTTATATTTTTCATTAATATTATAATTAATATACTTTCACTATAACAATAATAAAATATATATCTATTCAGAGACTGATTGCATGAAATATTAAATAATATATGCAAATAATAATAATGATTTATTTCACCAGTTTCTGTTTTCAAATAATTTAAAATCAATGAAATTTATTTAGTAATGAACTTGAGATAGAAGAAATATTTTTAGGGCATAGAATTTCTCAAATGTTTGAGGAAATTAACTCTTTAATGCCACATAGTCAAGATTCAAAAAATCTTTTCCTAGGCTCTCATAAAATCAAAAACTAGATTTGGCAGAGACATAAGTAGTATGATTCACATCTAAATGACTATATCTACTATAAACACTCAACAAATGGTTTATAAGCTCATATATTTTTAGTAATCTAGTCAAACCACTTGATGTTATATTTGAGGAAAGTAAATTGCCAAAGGGCTATGTAAATTCTCTCATTTTTCAGATAAAAAAAAAAGAATCCTAGAGAAATTAAGTGCCTGGACTGAGGTCACACAGGTAGTAACTAGCAGAACTAAAGTTCAAACCCAGGACTTCTGACTCTAAATCCATCCTTCTTTTGTTGTCCTACTCTATTCAATTACAAAAATTTTTTTAAAATGTAAAAATAAATATTTCTAAATCTTTTAAAATTTATAATTCATTGTGAATAAATTGAAAACATCAAAAGGCATCGTATTTTCTTATAAATAAGTTTATTACAATAATACTATGAATATCAAAGGTAAAACTTCCATTATCTTCCAATTGCATTCTAATAATCTAGGATCTGTATACAAGGGAATTAATTACTAGGAGGAAAGCTATTAAATCAGAAGTATTATAAATACAATAAAACCTCATTTAGTTTAATTCATCACTAAATAGAATGTTATAGTTAATGAGATTATCTAAATTAGCTGAATAACTAAAAAAATTCATTTTCAGTCTTGTGAAAAAATCTTTCCAAAATTATACTGGTCACATTTTAGTCTTTTTATAATCTTGTAGAGCTCAGATTCATAATTCCATTAATCAGTTTTTGTAGGGCACTATGAAAATAAATAGAAATGATGTGAGAGACTGAGTTGTATGTATATTGAAGGCAGGACCTTCCCAGTGTTTTGCTTTCTATTGTATTTCTGGTCCCACCTCATATAAATTTAATTTCTATATTCTATTTCTCTTATCTTGAAATAAATGCCAAAGGTTCTGAAAAATAGAAGCTTTCTTTTAAGGTCCAATTAATTGAGGTACTATCACAACATTTGCCCTTCAGTATTTTTCTCCTTGTAATGTTTTTGTTTGTTTGTTTGTTTTCCCCATAGCAACTAGATTTGAATGAGATTTGAAAGAGGAAAACATCTTGTTTTTAAGATTTTTTAAAAAATGTTTTGGTATTCAAAATTTCTTCCTCCCTCCCTTAAATCTTTTAATTTATGTTGAACTTAATTCTACTATTTAGAAAGGAAAGCTCCTTTTTTCCTGATCTGTTGGAGAAGAATCTTTCCCCGTGGCTTCTCATTTACAACACTTTACCAGGTGGAAAAATTCCTATTTCTAGGATACTTAGAATTTCTATCCTAGACACTTCTTTCTAACATGCTACCTAGTTAATTTTGACCTATATTAAACTTCAACAATTTTGGATTTGATACAATAGTGTATATATACAGATAGTGCTATGAATGGTTGTTCTGAATGTAAATAATAATAACAAAATAATAATGATAACAACTGTTAGTTTTACTAAAATATTTAATTTTTTAAAGTAAAATTCTCATGGGGTGAGGGTAATCTTTAAGTATTTACAATGTAAAAACACCAATAAAACTTTAATTAAAAAAGTATGCCTCCTCACTTCTACAGAGATTGGAAGTAATTCTTCAATTGAAATGTTTTCACATTTTAACCTTTGAGACAATTAGATGATAACTCATCTTACTTTGCTCAGAAATTGATATTTGTAGAATTTGAGCAAGAAGAAACTCCCCCACATACACACCAATTTACTAGTGAGGGAACTGGGACTCACAAAGGTTATTCAAATGGCTTAAGTTCACACAGTAAAATGTCAGAACTGGAACTCATGTCCTATACCTCCAAATCTTGTACTCTTTATATTTAGCTGCAGGAATTCACCAAGAAAATGAGGCCATTGAATGTAATGAAAAATACAAACATTTTATAAAGTAGTTGTTCTATGAAAAATCTTTTGATGATGTTACAAGTAAGGTTCCTATTGTTTGGCAAAGATGTACATATATAAAACTATTTTCCATTTTCAGTGTCATTGTTCAATTCCAGAAACATTTTAGAGATTATTTCTTCCAAAAGTTACATATAAAGAAAACTATCTCCTCCAGGCTCTCCACATTCCATTTTGGAATCTGTTTCCATGTTTCTCCAATCTAAAACTGTCCAATATTTGAAGGATCTGGCTATGGTTTAATTGATGTAGCTGAATATTTCACATGCAGCACAAATCACTACTTTTTTGATCCTTTACCTCGCGTCAATTGGTCTATTGTATTGTCCTAGGAGGAATTTTTTTTTAATACAAAAACAAAAAACAATGGCATGTTATTTATGCCTCTTACAGGGTTTCATGGCCTTCCTACCATTATGATCCATTTCAAGCTTCATTTGAAGTATTTGATCCTGGACATTTCTAAGAAATAGAATATCTTAAGGAATAATATTAACTTTATTTACTATCTAACATATGCAACATAAAGTCCAGTTATTTGTCATCTGACAGTACAATAAAGGCAATGATGGTCTAGAACACTGTGATAAATTCTCTGAGAAATAAGGTAGTTACTTTGTATATGGACTTGGGTAGGTAAATAGATCAGATAAAAGTGAATTGTAGTCATAGCCTAAATGAAAGAAATTTTAAAAATGTGGAGAGTCAGACACTTTGGTAACTAGAACAGGCCATCCAGACTATAAGAAGCTAGGCCTTGATCATAGGAAACTACAAAAGGCCTTTGCCAAAATCATACCTCAGGTCAGAGCCAAATAAGATTTTCTTTTGCTCATTCCTATCCTCAGTGCTTATCACAGCCCTTAGTACGGAGTAGGCACTAAATAAATGTTCATCGAATTGAGTGTTCAGGAGATGATTTCCTATAAAAGGTATTCTTAAAGTCTCTGCCTTCCCAGCATCTTTCTATTGTGAAGAATTATCATTACAGTTGCCCTATAGCAGCCTTGGCTGAGAGAAAAGCCTTCTCTCTGCTATCACTTTCTTATCCCTTAGAATTCCATATGAGGAATCCATTGGCATCTCATTGCCATGGCATAATGGTATTGTGCAAAGAATTCAAGACTGACTGCTTCTCCCAGTCAGCCATTGAGCTAGCAATGTGACCTTCAACTTATTTCCTCTTTCTGGGTTGATTTTCTTGTCTATGAAATTAGGAAGTTTGATTGAACAATATCTTACTTTTTTCTTGACTTTTCAAAATAAAAAAAGGAATGTCTCAGAGGCATTTTCCTGCCCAAGAGAATACCCTAAAGAGAAGATTGGCATAAGGCTATCAAATCAATAAAGGGATGTTTATGGCAGTAACATCACTGTATTTTACCTACAGTGTTTACCTGGAAAAGTCAAGTCTTTTCTATGCATAAAAATTTTCTTTGCTACAAATATTATCTGCTAATAACATCCATCTACTTCCATTCATCCAATAATTTTTTTTTTTTACATTTTTATTTTATTCATCCAATAACTTTTTAAAAGAACTATATAATTTCTGACACTGTGCTGGGAATAAAATTGGAAGAACCCTATGTATGTGTATATATATATATATATATATATATATATATATAAATATATATATATATATTATTGGGGGCAGACCACACCCACAGAAAAATAAGTATATATCTATGAAGTAATTTCCAAAAGGGGGTACACTAGGCAAATTTGGTGAGGTCTGGTTTCCTTTTAGATGTAGTACTTGAGCTAAGCATCCAATAAAATGTAAGTTCCTTGAGGGCAGGGGCTATCTTTGGCCTATTTTTGTTTTCCTTGTCCTTCATACAGTACCTGGCATATGGTAGGCATGTAAGAAATGTTTATTAAATGAATGAAAAGCAGCCAAAGGTTCCATGAGGTGAAAGTGAATAGGAAGTGCATTGCAACATGAAAGAGAAACTGTACAAAGGCATGGAGATTGGGCATAGAATGACAAACCCAGGAACAAAAAGTTAGTCAGTTAGACCGGACCAGAGAATTCATGTATGAAAATAATGCACAGAAATTATACTCAAATTATAAAACTGTGTAGACCTTTTGGTCCATCAATACCACTATTAGGTTTATTTCCTGTAGTGATCAGAGAAAAAGAAAAAGAACCAAGTGTTCTAAAATATTTATAGCATCTCTCTTTGTAGCAGCAAAGAACTGGACATTGAAAGGTCCCCCTCAGTTGGGGAATGGCTAAATAAGTTGTGACATACACTTGTAATGGAATACTACTGCACCATAAGAAATGACAAAAAGGTCAATTTTGGAAAACACAGAGAGACCTATGTGAAATTATGAAGAATGAAATGAGTATAACCAAAAGAACATTATATATATGTGTGTATATATACGTATATATACATGAATGTTATATGTTCACCTCCAGAGAAAGAATCGATACATAGAAATAAGTAACATATGATTTTATATGTACATGTATATTTTTGTCAAATGATGCCTTCTCTAATGAGGCTGGGAGAGAGAGAGAGTTAAATGAGCATTTTAATATAACAAATAAATCTATAAGCTAAAAAAAGAAAAGATAAAGAAAAGTGAAACTGGACTATGAAAGCTTTTAAACATCCAAACAAAGGAATTTACATTTGATTTTAGGAAAATCAAATTCTTAAATAGGGAATGATATATCTATCTATTGGCACCTTAGAAATATTTGTGTTGTTTCTCTAATCTGATCCCACCTGTGAAATTTGCTAGAATGATAAACCAAATTTATAAATAATTTGAAAAATAATTGGGCCAGAAAATGATATGACTAAGCAAATAATCATCATCTCAAATCATGGTACTAGTAATATTATTGCCATCAGCCGGTTCTAAGAATAGAAACATCTCCACACAACCAAATTAAAACCACTTCTCACAAAAACCTATAAAAGAACATTGACAAAGAAAGCTGCATTTATTCTAGGTTTTCTATATATGGGGCATTTCTTATTCTTATGACTTATGAATTAAAGAATTCTCCTTTGTTATGTCTTCTAAAATATGAGAGAAGAATGCAACCATTCTGACTGGGTCCACAGATTATGTTATACAACCTCAAATGGGTCCTTAATGCTGCTAGGCAATCTTACACCTCCCTTAGTGACTCACTATCCATTCTTAACAGATCCTATCATCTCTCCTCAAACTTTTCATGGTTCCACCTCCTCCTCCCTTGTCAGATGAGAACATTTTAATAGAAAAATGGAACCACTGAGCTTCTTCTTTACTCTTCCTCATATCATATTATTTGCATTCTTTCTGCTATTATTACCACCATCTTCATGTCAGTTTTACATAAAAGATGGCATTATTCTTTACTAATTCAAAACCGTCTTTCCCTGTGCAAGCAATTCCATTCCATCCCATCTCCTCCAAAAGATTGTTCTCACTGTTATTTCCAGTCTATCACTTACAGTTATTCTCTCTTTGTGTGTGTCTAGTGATGTCTTTCATACTGTTTCCATACTTACTCAAATCCCCACCCTCAAAATCCCTCATTGATCCTTTCATCCCTACTATAATCCTATATGCTTTCTGTCCTTTGTGGCTAAACTCCTAGCGGCTAGAACAGATGCCACCATTTTCTCTTTCTCTTTCTCTGTCTCTGTCTCTGTCTCTCCATTTCTCTGTTTCTGTCTGCCTATCTCTGCCTGTCTCCTTATAATCTGGTTTCTCATCATTCACTGTAATTCTTTCTCCAAAGACATCAATAATCATTTTAATAATCAAATCAAACTTTCTTCTCTTTGTTGCACTCCTCTATAAGATTTTTTTTGGGACATCAATTTCTATTGGTTCTCCTGCTAACTATCAGAGCACTCTTTCTCAGTCTCCTTTACTAAATACTCACCCAGGTCAATTCTTCCAGTTTTAGTGTCCCTCAGGGCTCTGTCCTGGGCCCTCTTTTTCTCTCTCTTTATATGACTTCATAGTAATCTCATAATCTCCATTAGATTTATTTATCATTTCTATTCTGACAATTTAAAAATCTAGCTATCCTGCCCTAACCTCTTTGTTTACCTCCAGTCTTGAATCTCCAACTTCTTTTTCAAATATCTTGAAACAACACATCTGAAACTAAATGCAGTATATTGTGCCTTAAACCTGTTCCTCTCCAAACTTCTCTATTACTGTCAAGAGCATCACTATTCTCCCAGTGCCTTAGGATCACAACCTATCATCAACTCCTCACGGTCTCTCACCCGTATATCCAATCTCTTGCCAAGGTCTTTCAATTTCATTTATATGACATCACTAAAATACATATCTTATCTCCTTCTATATTGCTTCTAGAGTAATGAATACATACATAAACATATTAACATATGTCCATGTATATGTATGTATATGTAGGAAATTACCTATGCTTTTATCAGTTTAAGAAGTTGCCTCCATTGAATCAGAATGTCAACTAGTCTATCATTTAAAAACTCTGCATATTCTCTGAGGCACAGAGTTTGAATATTATATTCATATACATACAGCTAGTATGTGCCAGAGATAAAACTAGAACCTGAGACTTTCTGACTCCAAGTCCAACCTTTGATGTTTTGTGTCTTTATATCTATATCTACATCTATATTTATTCCTTAGAGAGAATGATACTCATATATCTACATCTGTCTCTCTGTATATATACACTTATCTGATATTTCATTTTTTTTTTTAAAACCCTTACCTTCTGTCTTGGAGTCAATACTGTGTATTGGCTCCAAGGCAGAAGAGTGGTAAGGGTGGGCAATGGGGGTCAAGTGACTTGCCCAGGGTCACACAGATGGGAAGTGTCTGAGGCCAGATTTGAATCTAGGACATCCCATCTCTAGGCCTGGGGCTCAATCCACTGAGCTACCCAGCTGCCCCCTCATCCAATATTTCAAAGATCCATTATTGCATTTTGTGGATATATGATTGCAACTCTAGGTTTTGCAGATAATGATACCAATTCTGAAAATGAACCTCTCTAGTTAGCTAGGCTAGTCTTTTATACATGAATATGTATATATATATATATATATATATGCATATATATATGTAAGTGTGTGCGTGTGTATGTGTGTGTGTGAACACACAGTAAGGAGAGAGAGAGAAAGAGAAAAAGAGAGAGAGACAGAGAGAGACAGAGAGAGAGACAAATAGACAGACAGACAGAGACAGAAAGAGAGAAGAAACTTGATTGAAAAGGGGAATATTGTTCAGGATAATACTACATTTTAAATGGTTAACTCAGGCTTAGATCAAAAATAACCATCAAGGAATGAATCTCCAAAGATTGAAATAATTATACACCAGTAGGGAAATATTTACTTTGCCAATATAAACTTAAAATAAAGATATTGATGCATTTAATTTGTGTTTCACTTCAAACAAATTATGGTAGTCTATTTTTAAAGAAACACTGACAGTGGGAAACATAATATTACTTTGTGTTATGGAAGCTGTTGATAGAGTATGGCAGCTTTAACTTAGAATACCATGGCTTTTGTTAAACTGTGCCTCATCCTTCATGTTATTTTGATGTACAGGATGGAAATAAGATTATATGTCAGTATTAGAGTTTTGCATTAAATTGTAGATTTTTTCCCCATCATGTCTCTCTGTGAAGGGGATATATTTGTAGAGGACAGCATTTCTCTCTGTATTCGTGGCATATCTATCCAAATACAATATATAATTTCCAACAAGAATATTGTGCAATGTGGAAAAAAATAATACCCTGGGTTATTATTTCAACCGGCATGTCTGCATGTTGTGCTTAGAAGTTATTTATTTGAAGTTTATGTAACATACATTACTTGAAATTTGAAAGCAACTTTATTAATTCTAACAGTCAAAGCACCGAAGCCTAGAAAAGCTGTCCTTACTTACACTTAGTCGAATGCTCAAGCACAAAATTATTTTTAAAAGAACTTGTACTCCAAATGCAGCAGTAAGCTGATTTGTGTGCATGAGGAGACTGTTTTTCCTCAAAAGCACATTCTTAAATAAGGAAAAGAGTTGGAAAGAAAAAGGGACCAGCACCTTGAAGCAAAAGAACAGGAACAGATGTCCTTTAGCTGTGTGTTTTATTGATTTATAAACACTCCGTCAGGCTACCTCATCTCTGCAGAGTAATTTAGATATGGGAAAATATCTGTGAAATATATTGATTATATTATTGATTGAAAAGCCAATTGCTGTTGCATGCCTGTTTTACCATTTAAGTCCTGACACATTTTGACATATGAGCCAGCTGTGACTATTGCCTTGATTTTGCAGTGAGATAATGTAAAAGCTGTCATAACTACTTCTCTGTCAGCCCAAGAATTTACAGTAGAGTCATGCAGTTATTTAGTTTGTTCTTTAACTACCTGAATAATTAGCATTTCTTGAGGCTTGAGCACTCATAGATGCTTTTATTTCAAGGTGAAGGTATATGCACATGTGAGCGTGGGCATTCTTGCATACATACAACCAACAATATGTGTACATGCATGTTTTAAATATATATATACATGTTCTATATAGATTATTCTGGGTTGGTTATGTTTGATTGATACATGTGAATAAAAGAAATGAAAGAACCCTTTTGTTACTATCTAGCTAGGTCTATATGCATGGGTATGATAGTTTTGGCTCTACCATTTTCTGTACTTTTTTCTCCATGGGAATTTTGATTTTAGAACACTACTCTAGAGAATTTTCACTTGTTACCAGATCAGTTTCTCTTCAGTGGCAATAAATCAAGAGATGGCAAAGGGAAAAATCCACTCCCTTCTATTTACAGCTCTGTTATTTATTTAGAATATTTAAAACTGTTGACAATTTATTGTAAGAAATAAAGGAAGATAATCTACAAAGCAATTACACTATAGCTTTGATTTTCAGAAAACCCCTCCACACAAATTAGCTTCCCTGCACCCCCCCCCATAAATACTTATAAAAAATTCACACAAATGCATTGGCTCAAAAAAGCATTTGGTAAAAGAACTCCATTTTCAGAATTCACTCAGCACATTATTGAATATGAAAACATTATCCCTTATTCCCATTCACATAACTGTAATGTATCTGAGTAAGTATTGTATATCATGGATTTGATGAATGTGGTCAATATGGACTTTTTCCAAATAAGGTTGTTTAAATGTATATCATTTATTATTGCCATTGGTGTCCATAATATTCATCTTATATTCTGATGCATCTTCTAGACTTCATACAATTTTCCTGATTAATCACAGCAAGAATACTGCTGTACTCCTCTACTTTGGTTAAAAGCATTCTTTGATTTAAATGAGCAAAAGAAATAACTCTGTGGTACCTGGACAGAGCTGATGTAAGTTGCCTGATAAAAATGATCCTAAAGTTGGACAACTGTTCCCTCCTATAGGAGATAAAAATGTGCAACTTGAAGGCATAAATTATACTTAGTTTTGACAGATCAGACCATGTCACAAGTGGTATACCTTAATGTTTTCACCAATTTGTAACCACCTTTTTTGAAAAATCCAGAATTTCCAGGTTTATCACTTAGTGTTTTGCACAAAGAATTATTCAAAATCTAACTTATTATCCCAGGTTAGTCACCAAGCACTTTGTGTAATATTATCTAACATTTTCTCATAACATTGGATGGGGGAGAAGATCATATCAACCTCCCTCCTTTATTACAGATTTTAATGCAAAGTGGGTGATCAAATGTAGAACCATTTTCTTTGGCTCATCTATTTCTAAGTCACTAGAGGCAATGGTAATGTACCTGATATGTATCTGGGTGAGATTTTCACAGTGTTCCTTGAAACCTACTCTTTCAGAATCTTGTAAAGATCAGGAAGAATTCTCTGGTTTCATGGAACCTTGTTTGAGTCCCAGGAAGCACTTTCCAAATGATTCTGAGCTTTAGAAATTATTGCTGTTTTATTGTTACCTTTAACAAAGGAAACATGCTACAAATCCTACCATCTCAATTAGATAGCAACTCTTCTTCAGTTTTAACAAAACTCCTTCATCTCATCTCTAGTCATCATCTCCGATTTCCCTTCAAGAAGACCATCTAGCGACCCATCTATCAAAGATCCTCTTGGTTATCTATTCGAATGAAATTATATAGACTGATCTGGCAGCCATGAAGCTGTCCACAGATGTTACATAGAAACTATGCCATTATCACAGCACCTACTTTGCAGTGTTCTTCCTTTGCCCCTGCAAGGGCCATATGATGCTCTTCAAATTGCCCGGTAGTATGTTGTGTTTGTTCCAGGTGGAACTCATTATGGCTACTGACTCCCATGCTTGAGGCCAGATGCCACATTCCCTTAAATTAGCCTTTAGAGAACCTTTATATAATTTAGTAGGATGTCTAATAGCTTTCTTTGCATCACAGAACTGGTCACAGAAAATTCTTTCCAGGATACTAACATCCTCCATTTGTGCAAGATGACTGACTCTGCTGACATAATGATGGACTTTATTCCATGGATGTAACATTTCTGAATCACTGACATATCTGAAACACGATCTTGCCATTTTCTAGGTGTTTACTTGAGCAAACAGTGAAGAGGAAAATGGTTTTGTTTTCCAATATAACCATGCTATGTCGTCAGCATCCCATTATAATAGACCTAAACCCAAGTTGCAGGAGCATCCTTGACTGGCTGAGTGACCTTAGGCAAGTCTTTTAACCTCTATCTCTTTCTTTTTCTACTATAAAATGGACAAAATTAAGCCTAAAATTCTTCACACCATAGACTTGTTGTCAGGATCAAATTAGATCATGAATTTGGATTTACTTATAAATGTATAAAGCTCTAAACAAGTGAAAGAATATTATTAGCAAAAGAATGGAGGAAATTTCTTGGTCAACATCAGCTTCTGTACTGATTGTGAGGCTGTGTTCATTCTCCAGATGCTTTGTCAACTGTCTTCAAACAGCACTGGCTCTTGCCAATGAGTAACACTAGGGCAGGTTGACAGTTTATTTCATAACACTATATGACACTCAACCAATATCGAACAGCAAGGAGAAATGGAGGGAAAATGACTATTTTCTAGGTCTCCATCACTGCATGTAAGACTAACTGGTTTTCATGGTGTTCCTGTGCCTTGGTATTCATCAACCCTTTTGAATAAATCAAATTGATCTTTCTAAGTTGTTTGGCCGAGGTCTGTCATTCTATGGTCGACATCCATACAATGCGGTATTATACACCATTATTCTATAGTACATCACAGCATACTGTATCTATTACAGTCATCTCATACAGAATTACCTCTTACAAAGGGAAGGAACATGCACTAAATTACAATGGTCACATGCCTTGTACTAGTTTTAGCAGGAGAAGCACTTTTTGCAACCATGCAATTACCTCTGGTGTGATAGAGGAAAGGCAGTATTTCTTTCCAGAAGAACTGAAATGCTTTCCTAGGGGGAAAAATATAAATCTATATATTTTAAGGTAGCA
The DNA here is from genome assembly GCF_016433145.1 of Gracilinanus agilis. Lineage (NCBI taxonomy): Eukaryota > Metazoa > Chordata > Mammalia > Didelphimorphia > Didelphidae > Gracilinanus > Gracilinanus agilis. Next base: position 563,922,189 of record NC_058132.1, on the reverse strand, counting down.
GCATTAGCTCTGGCATTCACAGAAGCAAGTGCAAATGGTTTTATCTTAACATAATAAGTGCAGTGATGAAGTTGAAGTCAGTTTTCAGATTGTTTTAAGAGCAAATAGAACATATAGTCTAAGGAAGAGGTGTTTAACATTTTTTGTATCATGAGCCCCTTTGGCAATCTGACAAAGTCTATGGACCTTTACAGAGAATAATGGTTATAAATGCATAAAGAAACCAGTTATATTGAAATATAGTTATAAAATATTTTAATATGTTCATAGACTCAAGATTAAGAACTCCCAATATAATGGCTAAACATTTCAAAGACGTCTTACTTATGGATACACTAACCAATATGTTCCACAATAATATCATCAATATTTTATAACCAAATTCCACTCTAAAGTCACAAGGTAGCATTATTTGGCCAATTACATATTTATAAATTTATTCTAGTGAAATTAACTATTTTATAGTAATGTTATTTTACCTAATGTGTTTCTAAAAACAATTAATAATGTTAGGTGGGGCATGCTCAAAATATCTGAAGACATAATATTTTTATTTTACAGAGGTATAGTGACTTTTTCTGCTTTAAAAGTGCAATGCTCAGAAAACATTTTTTCCAATTAACTGATCCCAGTTCTAATTAAATTTTAAAAGTAAGTCAAAGATTAAACTTTATTTTAGCATCAAATATGTTTGATGCCAGATGATTTTTTTCATATTTAAGCTATTTCTAAATAAGCATTGAAGTGGTATCAATATAGCAAGAACACATATATTATACACATGATGAAGAGAAAAAAAATGAAAGTGCATATCATATGGAAGAAAATAAGTTTGCATGTCTTAGAAGTAAATAGCTTACATGTGTTATTAATTAAACCTATGTCATTTATAGTATCCTATTAAAACTTAATAGTATTATGATTATTGAACCCCTTTAGAGGCAGATTTCATAACCTGGTAACTCTGAATTTGATTTAATATTTTTGATAACTTCTTTTCAATCTAATTGGCTTTTCCTTAAAAAGGAATTCATAGGCTTCAGTAGAGAGTCAAATAGGTCCCTGACATAAAAAAGATTATCAGATGATTAAGGGAAAAGGAAAAGAATGTATATGTTCTAAACTGTTCATAGTGGCCCTCTTTGTGGTAGAAACAAAATGGAAACTGAAGGCATGACAATCAGTGGGGGAATGGTTAAACAAGTTTTGGCAAATGACGATGAAGAAATACTACTGCATGGAGCAGTTTAATAGAAGAAAAAAATGTAGAAAGATCTATATGAAATATCTATATGAAATTCTGAGGAATGAAGTGAACAGAACCAAAAGAACATTAGGTACCTCAGTAGAAATACTGTTTGAAGAATAACTGTGAATGTCCACCTCCAGAGAAAGAACAGATCAATAGAAATATCCATGCTATACACGTGTGTATATAGGCATGTATATATGTATGCATATATGTATATAGATATAGATAGACTCAAATGATGCTTTCCTTAATGCAGGGAGGAAGAAAAATACTTGGTAACTTTTTAAAAAATTGAAAAATTAAAAAGAGATTAAACAAGAATGAAAGAAGTTAAGAACACCTACCTTCAAGTAAAAAGTTTGACATCATCACTTTAAATTCCTTTCATATACAGAAAGATACAAAAACAAAATATCCCTGATGCAAGTTACATTTAGCCTTGTTTCTTTTGATGGTGTCATTGTTTGGAATATGAGCTAGAGAATGAATGAGTTCCTCATAACCATAAACAAAGAGAAGTTGTACCATTCCTCTGATCCGAAAAGTCAAATTCATATAAGTAGAATTGTAAATTATTAATAGTTTGGCAAAGTTCAGGTGAGGACACATAATTTATTTTATAATCTATGTCCTTTATCTACATCACTTTTTTCTACCCAAGCAAAGGTATATGTTGGTGAGATTAATGCCAGGTTTTTGAGAAAGTTCATACCTAAGAAGGATAATACAAGAACATGTGATTGTGAAAAACAGTGGTTTATTACATTGTGCCAGGACCTTTAATTGAAAAGTCTTTCCCTGACTGTCTTAGGATCCCCCATGTATTTTTTTAAATAATAGTTTTACTCTCCCATATAATCTCAATTGCTTCAAATGAATAACATTTAAAGAAGATAGTGCTTTTTATCAAACTGTTTCCTCCATTTGTAAAACATAATAACTAACTTTTTGATGCAGTAATACTGGCATGAGATCTATTTCTCAGGGGGAAAGGAAAAGAATTCACATGCTCCAAAACACCTAGAGTAGCTCTATCTGTAGTAGCAAGAAATGGAAACTGAGGGGTTGCCCACCTACTAGGAAACGGTGGCATATGACCATTCTGGAACACCACTGCACCATACTAAACAATGAGCAAGTTAACTTCAAAAAATTTTGGAAACTCAGGTGAAACTACAAAGAGAAAAACAAGCAGAACCAAGAAAACACCACGTCCAACAATAGAAATAGCTCTTGAGGAATGTCTCTTGCATTTCTACCTCCAGAGAAAGAACCAACAAAGAAAAGAAGCAAGGCTGTTTTATATATACACATAAATCTTTTTGTCAAATGATTCCCCTCCTAATGGGAGGAAAGGAGGGATAGAGGGTTATTTGCATGTAACAAACAGAAATAAATTTAAATTAAAAAAATAAATATGAAGGCAAGGTTCTATCTAGGGCTTTCAGATTTGTAAAGTGAAGAACTATTATATTAATATACAAAAAAGAATAAAAGATAAAAGACACTTATTTCACTACAAGGGCATATACTTGGTATATATATATATACATATATATATATATGCATATATATATATATGTTGGATTAGCAAATTTGTCATGGATCTATATAGTAGGTCACAATTGAATCCCATTTTGAATCTGATAAACTGTAGAGCCTTAGGATGGATTGTGTATTTGGAATATATTATAAATATTCTTAGAGTTGTTTGATATTACTAGGGTTTTCCCCTATTTACTTTTTTTTACTTTTATACATTTTATTTTTTCCAAATTACATGTCAATAAAATGTCTTAATATTCATATTCTTATAGTTTTTGATCCATTTTCTCTCTCCTTCACACCCCAAGAAAGCAGGTAATATGAAATAGATTATATACGTAGGAGCTTTTAATATATATATATATACATATATTTCTATAATTTTCATGTTGTGAAACAAGATATATTCCTTATAATAGACCAAAAAATCATGGAGGAAATAAAAACAGAATTAAATATTTCAATTTACATTTTGACTCTGTTCCTTCTATAACAGCTGATATATATATATATATATATATATATATATATTTGTCACTAGTCTCTTAAGAGTTGTACTCAATCCTTGACCTGCTTTTTGTTTGTTTGTTTTTTGTTTGTTTTTTAAAAACTTTTATCTTCTGTCTTGGAATCAATACTGTGTATTGGTTTAAAGGCAGAAGAGTGGTAAGAGCTAGGCAATTGGGTTAAGTGACTTTCCCAGGGTTATGCAGCTAGGAAGTGTCTGAGTTCAGATTTGAACCCAGGACTTCCCATCTCCAGGCTTGGCTCTTTTTTCTTTTTTTTTTTTTCAAGCATTTACCATCTTCCTTTTTTGTCATGTTAGGCAGTCTGATAGGTATGAGATAGTGTCTCAGAATTGTTTTAATATACTTTTCTCTAATCAATACTGATTTGAAGCATTTTTTCAAATTACTAAAGATAATTTTAATTTCTTCATCTGAGAATTGCGCATTCCTACACTTTTCCTATTTCTCAATTAGAGAATGCTTTGTATTTTTATATATTTAACTCAGTTCTCTATAATTTGGGAAATGAAGCATTTATCAGGAAGAAGTTGTCATTTGCCTTTTAATCTTGGTTGTATTGCTTATGTTTGTAGAGAAACATTTTAATTTCATGTGATCAAAGTTAGATATTTTACATCTCATAATGTTCTCTGTCTTGTTTTCATCTAATTTCTTCTCTTATCCATAAGTCTGACAGGTAAACTATTTTGTGGTCACCTAATTTGTTTAAGGTATTACCCTTTATTTCTAAACCATATATCCATTTTGACTTTACCTTGGTATAAGGCATAAGGTGTTGGTCTATGCTAGATTTCTGCCATATTGTTTTCCAGTTTTCAAAGCAGTTTTTGTCAAATGGTGAATTCTTCTTCCAGAAGCATGAATCTTTGGTTTTATCAAACACTAGGGTACTATAGTTATTTACCATTGGGTGTTGAATGCTAAGTCTATTCCTTTTGTTCTCCATTCTATTTCTTAGCCAGTACCAGAGTCTTTTGTTGGTTATGCTTTATAATATAGTTTGAGAATTGGTCAGCTGAGCCATCTTCCTTCTCATTTTTTTCACTAATTCCCTTGATATTTTAATTCGTTTTTTCCAGATGAATTTCATTAATATTTTTCTAACTCTATGAGATCATTTTTGCAAAGTTTGATTGTGATGACACTGAATAAACTAATTTAGGATGAATTATAATTTTTATTACATTGGCTTAGTCTATCCATGAGCAATTAATGTTTTTCCAATTGTTTAAATCTAATTTTATTTAGATAAAAACTACTTTGTACTTGTGACTATACAGTTCCTGGATTTATCTTAACAGATAGATTCCCAGGTAGTTTATATTGTCTACAGTTATTTTAAGTGAGATTTCTTGGGTTTATTTAATTTCCTGAAACTTTGCTAAAGTTGTTAATTATTTGGATTAGATTTTTAGTTGATTCTCTAGGATTTTCTATGTATACCATCATATTATCTACAGGATTTTCTATGTATACTATCATATTATCTACAAAGGTGATACAATAGCTTTATTTCCTCATTGTGTATCCTAATTCCTTCAATTTCCTTTTCCTTTTTTGCTACAGTTCGCATTTCTGGTACAATATTGAATAGGAGTGTTGCTAGTGGACATTCTTGTTTCACTCCTGATCTTATTGGGAAGGTTTCCAGTTTATCCTCATTAGAGGTACTGTTTGCTGATGTTTTTAGATCTCCCCATTATTCTGACAAAAAATACTATGCTTTAATAAAGTAGAAAAGTTAAAGGATGGGGAAAAAAGCTATAGAGGTAACACGTAAGAAAATGTGAAATGTACTTTTCATTTGGCACTGAAGTAAGGCTTACAATTTACAATTATAGTGTTGTACTAAAAGAAACACACCTTTGAAGAATTCTTGTTATTAATCTTACCTATCTATCTTCCTCTACGAAACCACTTTGGTCTAATTCAATTCAACTCAACAAGCATTCATTAAATACTTACTAGATAACAGGCACTGTGCTTCATATTGAAGATGCCAAATATTCTCAGTTCCTATGAGCTTACATTTTGTTAGAGAAAAACAACACATGCACTGACAAGCAAATAAATATATGTATTATACACTTACACATATGCATACTTACATACATAATGTCATATAGTTAACACAATATTTACATATTCTGCAAATGCATACACAATATGTATATATACATAATTACACATTATATATGTAACATTACACATATATTAGTGTATATAATATGGCTATATTATAAATATGTATATAACAAATTAAATATAAAATGATTTTTCTTGTTAGCTATAGCAATGAGAAGAAACCAAAAGAATTAATATATACAATGAGGAGATGATTGAGGATAGAAAGCACTAATAATATCTGGGTGAACCAAGAAAGACCTTGTGTTGAACTAAACCTTCTTTGAAATTAGGGATTTCAAATAGCCCAGGTGAATAAGTGATACAGCAAAGGCACAGGAGGTAGCATATGCAAATATAGGTCTGCAGGAAATGGAATATTATGTATGGGGATTAAGAAATAGGAGATTTTTGCTGATATAAAACATGTGAAAGATAGTAATATGAACTAAAGACCCAGAAAGTTTCATGGCTAAGAGCTTGTACATGGCATAAAGAGTTCATATTTTATTTTATTTTTTAAACTCTTACCTTCCATCTTAGAATCAATACTGTGTATTGGTTCTACTGCAGAAGAGTGATAAGGGCTAGATAATGGTGGTTAAGTGACTTGCCCAGGGTCACACAGCTAGGAAGTGTCTGAGGCTAGATTTGATCCTAGGACCTCTCATCTCAATCCACTGAAACACTTAGTAGCCTCCAAGTGTTCCTATTTTAAACTGTATACAATAAGGAGTTATTAAAATTTATTGAGTTCTGATTTGATATGGACCTATAAGGGCCTTAGAAATATTTGTTTGACAGCTATGTTCAAGATGTATTGAAGAATAAAGAGTTATAGATATAGAGAATCCATATATGAGGTAATATCAAGAATCCTGGTAAGAAATAATGAGGGTCTGAAGAAGAGTGTTTATTGTATGAGTGAAAACAAGGAGATACATGGAAGAGATGTTGAGGAAAAATAATTTTAAGTAAATTCATGACAATAATAGTACTTAGTATTTCTATACTTGAGTTGAAGAAGCACTTTACAAACATCATCTTATTCCTTCCTCACAACAACACTTGAAGGGAGGTGCTTTAATTATCCTAATTTTATAGTTGAAGAAACTGAGGCAAATAGCAGTTCTGTCATGTTAGGGTGACAGAGAATTAAGTGTCTGGGACTGGATTTGAATATATCTAATTCCAGGCTCAGCCCTCTATCTGCTATACCACCTAGCTGGCTTTAATAAAGTCAACACCTGTCCAGTCCTTGTTCCCTAAGTTTAATAATAATATATTTCATATATAATAATAAAATGACGAGGGCAGATGATTCCTTATTTTCCAATCATACTAATGGATTTGGGATGATCTACTTACATCCTGTTTTCCAATACGCTTGTGCCCAACAACATTTTAGGCTGCATGAATGAACCAATAAATGTTGTAGGTAGAATAATTTAAGTTAGGACAGTGAAAAGAACACTGAATTAGAAGACAGAAGATTTATGTCCAAAGTAAATCTTCCATTGTTTAGCTATTATTGTCACTTAATTATTGATAGGCCTCTATTTCCTGAACTATAAGATAAATAGGTTAGACCAGATGTCCCTTCCAGCTTGAAGTCCAAGATCTTCAGTGGACAATTTGTTTTACATCATGAAATAATTTACCTGATAAAATGTTTGTTGAAAAATTATATTTTTTTTAATTGAAGGGACCTTTCTAGCCAGAATATTAGTGTTTCATTCACAAAGACTAAGTAGCTCAGTATGGAGAATTGGATTAATTTTGCAAAACCACGAATCAAGTGTATTATGTCTATATTTCTGCCACAATCAAATGTCTACATATGAGGACTGGTAGCAGAACTTTTAATATTTAATTAAGAGAAGTAAAGCTATAAGAGTTCATGATTATTATCTTATAGAATTCAGTCACATAGAAGAACAATGTCTTACTCTATTTACAAGATAGTAACAATAGCAACAATGGATAGAAGTTGGAATGTAGCAAAGTTGGAATGATGTGGTGGGGACAGGCTTCCCAAACATTAGAGTTATCTCAAAGTGTAATGAGATGACTTGGGAAATAATCAGATTCCCTCTGACTGTCATTTTTTAAGTCATTTTGACCAGATATTGGATGTATTGTAAAAAGGAATTCTTTTAGAAATTGAATTACTCTATATGGTCTATATAGCCAATGAAGTCCCTCTAAAATCTGAAATTCTATGTCATTCATCTCCTGAAACCTTACTTATTCTTTTTCCCCTAAAGAATCATACTCATTTCTGCTGAGTAAGTGTTCTTAGTTATTGTCTTTTGTAGCTCCTTTGCACTCCAGAATACCATATTTCAAGCCTTCTAATCATTTAATGTAAAAGCTGTTAAATCTGTTTTCTTGACTGTGGCTCCACAATATTAAAATGTATCCTTTGAGTTTCTTGCAATATTTGTTTCTTAACCTGGGAGTTCTGGGATTTAGCTATACTATTCCAGCAAGTTCTCATTTTGGGATCTGATGGAACCTGAATGGAGGTTGAAACATACCATTCTGTTTTTATTTCCTCCATAAGTTTTTCTCTAGTGTAAGTGACATATCTTCTTTTAACACATAATGAACATGGAAATATTTATTGTATGATAACACAAGTACAACCTATATTAATATAACTGTGTTCTCTGGGAGGGAAAAGAGATGGAAAGAAGATAACATAGATTGCAAAATGTTAGAAAATGTTTGTTGAAAATTGTATTGACTGGACAAGTAGGTGGCTCAGTGGATTGAGAGCCAGGCCTTGAGATGGGAGGTCCTTGGTTCACATCTGACATGAGACTTTACATAGTTGTATGACTCAGGGAAGGTCACTTAACTCTCACTGCCTAGCTCTAACTGTTCTTCTTGAAACCAATACACAGTGTTAATTCTAAGATGAAGGGCAAGGGTTTTTAAGAAAAGAAAATTATATTGATATGTAATCTGGAAAAAAAATTAAAACAAAAAACCTAGTTATTGGACTACCTAAAAACCAGGATGTAAAAAAGGAGCTCATACTTCAAGAAATTTTACAAGAAAATGACTCAAATAGCCATGAACTAGAGAGTAAAATAGAAAATGAATGAAATCACTGACAACCTCCTGAAAAGATGCCCAAATGAGAACTTGCTGGAAGAGTATAGCTAAATCCCAGAACTCCCAGGTTAAGAAACAAATATTGGAAGAAACTCAAAGGATACATTCTGTGTCAATAACTAACTTTTTTCATCATGAGTTCCTAGGGATTTTTCTGGATCCTTGCATTGTTGATAAGAGTCAAGTCATTCACAGGTAATCATCATTCATTAAACTTGCTATGATGTACAATGCTCTCCTAGGGTCCAATAATTCTTATTCTCTTTCCTTAATTTGTTTTGCAGATTAGTTGTTTATCCATTGAGATAATTCACAATTCATTCTATTTCTTCTTTTTTTTAATATATCTTAAAGTCTCAAGGAGTCATTAGCTTCCACTTGCCCAATTCTAATTTTTAAGGCATTATTTTCTTCACTGAACTTTTGTACCTCCTTTTCTTATTTGGTCAATTCTAGTTTATAAGTAATTCTCTTTTGTGAATTTTGGGGCCTGTTACCACTTGGCATATTCCACTTTTAAAGATTTTTTTTCTTCAGTATTGTTGTACCTTCTTTACCAAGTTATTAATTTTCTTTTATCACTCTCCATTTCCTTTCCCAATTTTTCCTCTACTTATTTTATTTAATTTTTTAAAAACTTTTTTTGAGTTTTTCTAGCAATTCTTTTTGGACCCAAAACAATTTATTTTTTTTTCCTTTTCAACTTTGGATGCAACTTTATTGATTTTTTCATCTACTGAATTTGTGTTTTGAGATTCACTATGACCATAGTAATTTCAGGTCTTTTTTGTTTTTATTTGTTCATTTTCCCAGACTTTTTCTTGACTTTTAACTTTAATGCTCTTTTCATGGGGTGTGGGAGGCA
>NC_058132.1:563872750-563907750 GCF_016433145.1 Gracilinanus agilis | reverse complement strand
TCTCAATGAATCGATAAGTAATGGGAGCAGCAGGAGAAGTGATCCAAATGAAAGGATGTTTTTAATTAAAATAAGGGAGCAGAAAACAGACTTTAGGAATTTTTTTCTTAGCAATTAAGGGTTCAATATTACAGAGATAGGGAGTTCTCTGACCTCAAGGAGCTCATATATTCCCATAGAAGAGGCAAAAGTAAACATCTATATACATCAAAATGTAAAAATGAAAATGGGAATTAATCACAAAGACATGAACAGTACAGAGATGTAGGTGACAAAACTTATACTTTAAAGAGCACAAAATAAATTGGAGATAAAATAGCTTAATTTTAATAAAAGGAATTTTAGATTGGCTAGTAGATAATCCATCTACTTTCACATTATCAAAACCCAAGTTCTTGTGTTTCAAAGAAGTTTAAATTCCTCCTACTCAATTTGTATAAAGGCATCACAATAGCAAATAAAATGAGCAGTGGTCCCATTGAAAACATGAGCCAACTTCCACTTTCTTTTGGATGCTATGAGCTATTAGATATTTCAGTTGACATTGAAATGGCACCACACATTTGAGATAGGCTTATTGAACAGCATAGTCACTTTGATTTCAATCTAATCCAATAACACATAAAGGGATACCATATATGTGCCATTAACAAAGAACACATAATGCCCATGATTGGGTAGAAAGAGCAAAATGCTGAATTCTATGCAGTGTTGCAGTTGTATTTTTGGAATGAAAAAAAGAAAAACTTGGAAAGCAAAAGGAAGAAATAACTATTAAATTAATGAAATATCCCTTTAAATAAGTCCAAATGTAGGTATCATGCTAAGATACCAATGCTACAGATATCAAGTTTAACTTATTGTTCATAATTTTTTTCTTCTAAAATAATACTTTGAATAATCTAGGTGTCTGAATTCAAAATCCGACATTCAATATTGTGCCCCCACCCAAAATCTATTCATGTGTGAGCCAAAATAGACAATATAATTACACTAAAACCAAAGGACAATGGTTGGGGGGAAGTAAGAAATGTCTCTCCTTTCACATATTGGGTATTAGATTAAATGCTCTATTGCTTTCAAAGGTGCTATTCTCCCTTGTTAGAAATGCTGAGTAAAAAATCAGTGGAGCATAGACTAATGAATCTAGGACCAAGTGAATCTAGGCATATGCTCCATTAATCTGAGAGAATTACTCATGTCATTTATTTAAATAACACCTAAGAACATTTAAAAATGTAAAGCCTAAATGACTACTGATCCCATAGTCCAATGACTACTGATATTTTTCTCAGTTAAACTCCCAAACTAATCATTTTAACTTCTCAGTGAATTTTTCCATGGGGACTGACTTTGCAGGATTTGAGAATATGAAAGGTAGGGTTAGGTCATTTTCCATCAATTTGTGGTTAATTCTGATAAAATACAAGATGACTGAATAAGTTAATGGATCATGATATCAGAAAGAGGGACAGACAGAAAAACTGAGAGAGGGATGAACTGACAGTCAATAGATGATGAATGAAATATATGTGTGATATACATATGTATATATAACATGTATATTTATATGTACATAATAGAAACTTGGAGTTTTAAATTGCATTTCCCATTAAAACATAAAATCAAATATAAATGTTTAAAGAACATATTGTCCCATCTTACCTCTGTGCAGCATTTACATGATATTGAAAAATTCTACTTAAATCAACATATAAATATTGACCCACTGCAACATAACAATTAATCACTGAGGTGGAATATAAAAATAGTTAAGGACAAGGTCTCTACTCCTTCTGAGATCACTCTTTTTGATGAAACATAAACATTAACAATTAAAAAAACAAAATATAACTTTAAGGTACTACATCAACCAATCAATCAACAAGATGAGGGTCAGAAACAACTGAAAAACACCTGAACAACAATTATACTATACACAATCACACACACACTCACATTTTATACATACTCACAAACATCTATACTAAATATGTTCAACACATATATGTGTTTATATATATATATACATATATATACACACTTATATATAAACTCTTAATTGAGCATAATTATTTTAAAATATGATTGTTTTTCTCATAGGTTATAAGTCCCTCGAGGTCAGAAGCTCATTTTAGTATTATCTTTGTATTTCTTAGCATTTAAAACAATGACTAAAACATAGCGATACTTAAAAATACTTATTGACTGATCAATTATAATTTATTTGTACTTGTGAAACTTTTCAGGCAAGTAGCAAACAGTATAAAGTGAATTTTTTCATTATATTATTGTTGGTCACTGTTAAAGACCTCTATTTCGCTGATTTCATATGAAAAATAGCTTTTTTAAATTAAAGATTACTATACCATCATTATGTTAAATTATTTCTAATAGCTATTATACCTTACATTTGAGAATTCCTGTCACTCTTTAAGCCTATAATCCAACTAAATTATCAGCCTTTGAGGGCATCACATCCAATTTAGCCATCAAGCAATAGGTCTCTTCTTCTATGATCTGATAATTCAACTCCTGTCACTAAGTTTACCCAGTAGACTTTTTTTTTTTTAAACTTTTGGGGTCATAGGAGCTACCCTTCTCCTGCATTTTATTTAACAGGTTCTTGTTCTGTCTAATGGACTAAGAGAATTATCATTATTGTTAGGGGCACTGGGAAGTAAGCTGCATGACACACACTGTTAGTTTGATACCCTCTCTGATGACAATGCATGGTTCACCAGCTTGGTTAAACAGTACTTCGGCAGCAGCAATGGGTGATCAATCTCCTTCCCCATAGTGCTGCTCCCCAAAGTGTCATTACTAAAGAATAGAATGAGGAAAGGCCATCAGAGGGAATCATTGGGTTTATTTCTAAAAATAAGAAAGAAGTGGGATTGGAAATGCATTTTAAATTCCTATCATATCTTAAAAAGGGATCTTATATACAATCTTCAGAATAGTAATTAAATTTCTCAATTTACTTAATGAAATTCAGTTTTAAATATGCTTGAAATATCAGAATATATCTGTTTCTGATCCCAATTGTATTAATTTTCAGCAGTCAACTAAAATAAAAACAGAAATCTTACTATCCAGGTTTGATACTTCAATATCTAATGCTTAAAACAAATTTAACAAATAAATAATATTCCTCCAGCTTAGTATCTCCTGGGATCACTGAAAAATGGATTAATTTCTTATTATGGTAGATTATTTAGTGTTGTAAAGGGCCTTGGAAATCATTAAAAATCTAACCTCTTGATTTTACAGATAAAAAAAAAACAACAAACTAAGTTCCCAGGAGTTTTAAATGACCTACCCAGGGTTATATAGAGAGGAAGTTTCTGAGACAGGTTTTGAACCAGCCTTCCTGACTATAAGCTATATTAGTACTATCCACTATACCAATCTATTACTCTGTTCTCATATATTGAGCAATAGAGAATTAACAATGAAAATTGAAGAAAAATCCATATTATTCAGTTGTTTCTGAATGATTTCATTGAGTGTATCACTAACACCTGCTCTTGCAAAGTTAAACAGATTGAATATAGTTAAATACTGTGAAAGGAAATAAATAGAGCTGGCCTTTATTCCTTTTAGAACAATTGGTTTTCAGGACAAGAGATTTTAATATGTGGTATAACAAATATAGTTGTTAGAGCTGTGAAATTCAGAAAGACAAAAATCTCTATAAATTGTTAATGCCATACTTTTTCAATAGTTTGAAGTTGGAATAAGTGTTTATGTTTCATGGATGTGATGAAACTCACTTAACCTAAATGTCTTTTGTGTCTCAGGTGCATGAAAAATATACTAAAAATTATATAAATTACTGAGTGGGCATTTAGATATATTTTATATGATGTGTCATAATGTAAACACAAATGTGCTTTGGGTATCCTCTGAGTATAGAAATCATTACTTCCTAGAAACTTATTTGTCCTGACTTATAATTAATTTTCTTTTGAGGGTGTGGGCCCAATGAATGTATACAGTTATGACAATGCTAGCAATTCTTTGTAAAATCCATCACAACCTCACAAAGACAATCAAATGTCACTGAGTATTCTCAAATCATTTTACAACTATCCAGATGGGAGATTTTGACACTGGCTTGCTTTAAATTGAATGGTCTTGGCATGTATTTCGTATCTGCTAGCTACCAACCCCTTTCAAAATTATGTAATTATAATATGTTGATAATTTACACAAAGACAGATAAAAGGTTGCTTAAGAAAAATAAGTATTTATATTTAGAGTGTTAATGCATTGTAAATTTTCCCATCTCAATATTTTCAATTCAAATGAGTTCACTTATTTCAGTTCCAGATATCTCTTAAGTGTTTATTAGTTTCAGTTTATTTCTTATGCTACCTTCTATAGTAAACTAATTGGAATAGTTAAATAAATATTTTAAAAGCATGAAAAATGAAATAAAAAGAGTATTTTATTTATCAGTTATGAAAAAGAAAAAATTAAAATATGTTAATATTGAAAAATAAATTTGATATATTTACTTATACAAAAACAAAAAGATTTTTTATACAAAACTATTACAGATAAGATGAAAATAGTGATTTGGAAAATGTCTAAGTATATCTGATACAATTCTGACATCCTTATTTATTAATAACTGTTCAAATTCAGAAAAAAGTTGTACATGATCCTAAATGGAGTAATGGTCTAAGGAGATATACAGATCATTTTGTGAAGAAAAAATGCATATTGTTACTATACATTAAAATTCTATTGAAGTTATCTAAGAATCTTTGAAATAAAAATTAATGTCTTTACATATCAGCATTGCAATCATCAAAGGGGAAAATGTGGAAAATTAAAGAATTTGGCATTGTTGGAACCATGCAAAAATGGGCACAATGAAAGACTAATTAGGATAAGATAATCAGTATTTCATTTAAGGTCACCATTTTAGGTATATGGTTTTGAGGAATAGATTATAGTTTCTTTCCAAGAGCTTCTAAAGATTACACAGCAACCTCTACAGTCACTCTAATGCTACTCTCTTCCAGAAACCATATCCATGGTCAGTCTGCTCACCTCCATATGCTCAAGGCACCAACCCTGTTAACATTTAGTATTTATTAAATTTACATAGTGTATATTATATATTAAATTACTATGTTAAATATATATTAAAATATAAGAACCAATGGTTCAATTTTACTGAATGATTTAAATCTATTCATTCTCAGGAAATGATTGGTGGCTATAGAAATCTTCATTTGTATTGAGAAGAGAATGGTTTAGGATGGATTATTATAATATTTAAACATATTAAGTAATTATTATTCATAATGCCTTCATTTAAAATCCTGCCCTGATACTACATCATGAAATGAGAATGGTTATCATCTAGACTTCTCTCAAAGACTGTTCCAGCAGAGCATAAGGTTTGTGATGGACTCCCCTAAATCACTATCTCAGGAAAAGCATCCTTCATGCTTTATTCATTCATTGCTAAACACATTAATGCTACTGTTTTCCCTCTGAAATTGATTCCAAATTAGCCTTGTATGTACATAGCTGTTTGAATATTATCTCCCCTATTTGAAAGGGCTTCTTTGAACAAAGAAAAGAATATTATTTTGCCATTAAATATTTGATATCTTCAGCATTTAAACCAATGCCTGGAACATAGTGAGCCCTTACCATGTTATTATCACTTTTATTTCGCTTTCTTTCCTTATCCCTCTCCTTTGAAATAATGAACCATAATTAGTTAAGTGGTAGCTTTTTGGCAAAATAGATGGCATTGCACTAAGCTTTAGAATGCCTAATTGAAACTCTAAGCAAATAAGTTTGAACTGTCTTTTTGGTTACTTCTCCCTTTAACGACTGAATCTAGAAATTCTCTCTCTCTCTCTCTCTCAAATATATATATGTATATGTATATATGTATATACATATACATATATATATTTATACATACACATAAATATATTTATACATACAGATACATGTGCATTTATGTACATTTATATACACACATATGTACATAGAAATAGAGAGATAATAAAGGTATATTTTAGTATTTATGCCACACCATAAAAGACAGAAAAAAACAGACTAGAAGTAAAAAGAGAAATATCATTCCCTGGTCTGAATTTAACCTTTGCTCTCACGGATATGGGAGCCAAGATGGCGGCAAAACTGAGAAACTAGGTTGAAGTCTTGATCTGGCACAAGGGAATCCTGTGTATGGCTTTGCAAACAGATGCTTTCTCAAACTCCAAAATAAATTCAAGTCCCATGTATTGGTGCAGAATCTCATCAATCCCACTGGGATTGGTTGGTCTCCTTGATCTTTTGCTCCTAGGCACTGTGCAGGTTAACTTTGTGCTCCTTGGCATTGTGCAGTGACTCTTTTGTGATTTCTTTGCTTGAAATCTGACACAACCATTAATCAAAATATTTAACAATCAATGGCAGGTTTCCATAGTCTAAAGCTTTTGGGTAGGCATTGACATTAAGACTAATGGGCATTTCAAACTTACCCTAGTACAAAATCAAAAAACCATTAATACTGGCAATGTGCTTCAAGTACAAAAAATGAAAAAAAAAAAAAGAAAACTCAAATACTTTATTGCACATACCAGGAAAAACTATAATAAAATTTTTAAAAATCATAAATATGTAGTTCACATTACATGAAAAAATGTCAGCCAAGTAGAGGCAGAATACAAAGGTTTCTCACCCAAAAATGATATTCATAACTTGGCTATGATCCACAGTGTGAGTGTATATAATATATAAGCTTTTTAAAAACAGTAGTAAAACAACCAATGCACATTCAAAGACATACCAAAATCCTCCAAATTACAAGATCCCATCAATGACAATTGCAAACAAACCCATTATCATTAAGATTCACATGAGTTGCTATGTGACGTTTAAAAAACCGTTGAAGGTCATGGACACTTGTCACAAGTTCTCTAGACCTAGCCAATCTTTCAACCTTGGCAAAAATGTTTCTAACAAAGTCTATTACTGCCATCATCCCAAAATTTTGCAGTAATAGACTTTGTTAGAAACTTCTGTACTGCTGATGAAAACCTTTTCGGTCTAAAATGTCAGGAAGAATCTAGATCATTCTGGTGGAAGAATAGAGTAAACTGAAGAATTATAAATATAAAAAACATCCAGGAACCACTAGGTTTCATGGGAAATTCTCCCTCTTGGGAGCAATTCAGGGATTACCATGCCCCCTAGGAAAACCTTCCCACCTCCTGGATGAGATCATAACCCATCACAGGGTAACCAATCCCCTTGGGAAACCTCCCTCCTCTGTTAAAAGATTGTAACAGCCATAAAAGGCATATTTTTTATATGTCCCATCCATTGCAATGTGGAGGTTCAGAACACAATAGTGAAAATCACTTCAGATGTCTCATCCATTACATTTTTATAAATGCAGAAGTGGGGAATATAAAAGTGAGATTGCACTTCACTTCAACTACTAAATGGATCCTTACCCCTTGTTACAAACAACTCCAACAGTAGGCAAATGATCAGTCAGAGGTAGTAGTATTCTTAGATGTCTGAAAATCACTCCTGAAGACCCCTTAAAATTAATTGAGAATTTTTAGCTCATTAAATTCTCCAAAGGTTGTATATAGGAGTCCATCCATCATCATCTACAAGACAATTAACAAAGGCAAAAAGAGACGAAAGGCCATTTAGACAACACATGACCTCAATGAATCTGATGACAAACCTAGAATCCATAAGGACCTATGGCTTTGCCATGTAAAAGGGTTTGTTCAAGTTGTTCATGGACTTTTATAATGGTATTTTCTCCAGTCCATAAGGGAAGGTACAAATAAAGTCAATGTAATAGAACATATAGCTAATGGCCAAAACACAGTAGCTGAAAATGACATAGTGTAACAGAATATTATAGATTAGATTAATATGTGAATTTAGAAAACAAAATTGAATCTTAAAACAATCACCAAATACAATATATGTGACAGAATGTGAGCAATGAATTTAAGAGTCCTTTTCTCTGATTATGATACCTGTGTTACAGAGACTTCTTCACTATTTAGGGGGGAACAAACTGAAACAGTTAACATTGAAAAAGCAAATGTAGTCTGAAAAGGCTTAAAATTCACCTCCAGACTCTTTAAGTTTCCTTCCCTTCCTGAATATCATCATCCATCTAGATTACTTTAATCAAACTTCTGGGGTTCCTTCTACCCTCACTGAGTATAGTGTGGACAAACTTCATAGTGGATGTGTTGCAGAGACTGGGCAGGCCATAATGGCAAGGGGATTTAGGGAGGTAAATCTACCATCTGAATGTTGAGATTACTCAAGCCATCAACTGCAAGGTGTCCAATCAGTATACCCAGAAACAGCAGCAAGAAAAGACATCCTAAATGTTTGGTAATGCACTACTCTTTAATAGAGTGGGCCATGCTTGAAATTCTCCTTCCTTTACATAGGTGGTGCTACCCTAGTATGTACTGGCTAGGAGTAATGGTAAGAGATTTGGAAGAATAGCCTTCTTTCCACTCCCCACTAAGGGTAAAAATGCCAGAATGCCACTTGCTTCCACTGTCACATGGGCAGGGGGTTGCTGCTTCCCTTGATTGCTCTCCCCAGCTATGTGGGCAGGAAGTTGAGTGTGGAAGCTTGTCCCCAGGTGAAAGCCCTGAGGAAGCTAATTGTTGTCTAAGAGAAACACCTGGTCTTCCAAGGTACTAGCATGCACTCAGGTATTAGCTATGTAATGGAAAGAGGGGATTTATACTTTACTAGCCACACAGAAATCACAAGGACCCCCAGCCAGTATGCTCAAGAGAAGTGGCGTCAGGCTCATGTTTGGACCCCAGGCCATGTCTGGTCAACTGTGGGAATCAGTGGCAGAGGTGGCAGTAGTAACAGTAATAGCAACAGCAGAGGCGGGCAGTAGAGGAGGAGCAGTGAGGGTGGCAGAAACTTTTAAAACTAATCTGTCTTTTCATCTATTAAGAAAATTGTTCTACTGAATTAGAGATGAGCAAGGGTTCTAAACTCCATCCCTTTGTGGTCTCCATCAATGTAAAATTTAAATTAAAATCCAAGAACTCCAAATATTATATTTTATAAGATTTATTGATAATCACTTGAAGTAGAAAAATCCAAGAATAAAAATAAAAGCCTGAGTAAATACATGTGAGAAAAATTCTCCTGCCTGGGAGTCACCCCACCAGCACAGACCATGATCAGGGAGAAAAAGAGCAGGGCGGCATCACCCACAAACTGTATCTCCAAAACATAAGGACGAAACATGAAAAGGAATATGGGAAGCTGGGATTTAAAGTCCTGGGGAGAGTATTCAAATCATACACAAGGTACTCTTTTTTTTTTAAACCCTTACCTTCTGTCTTAGAATCAATACTGGGTATTTGTTCCAGGGCAGAAGAGTGGTAAGGGCTAGGCAATGGGGGGTCAAGCGATTTGCCCAAAGTCACACAGATAGGAAGTATCTGATGCCAGATTTGAACCCAGACCTTCCATCTTTGGGATTGGCTCTCAAACCACTGAGCCACCTAACTGCCCCCACAAAGTACTCTTAAAAGAGATTATTCTTCACTTTGGTCTGCCAGCATCAGGCAGAGGAACTCATTTTACCTATTCGGTTCTGTCCCAAATTTATTTGTGTTTGGTAATTACTCCCAAATTCCATGTATCATAACATTCCCAGAGCTTAGGTCAAGTTGAGAGAATGAATAAAGATCTTAAGACTATAATTTGAAATTTATGTACTGAGACTCACTTGAAATGGCCTGAACTTGTCCCTCTAGCTCTATTTAATCTCCAAAGCAGGCCCATTTGAGATACTTTTTGGACATCCCCCATACAAGCTAACCCTTTTTCTCCTGCATACACATCAATACTAAGGAGGTAAACTTCTATTGCTTCCCATATAAAGAATTTACAAATCAAATTGTAAGAACTCCATGAATTCAGAGCTGCAATACAAGCAGGACCTATAGACTTCTCAGTTCATGACCTAATCCCAGGAGACAAGGTATACATAAAAAACTTCCAGCACATTGGAGCAACTCAGCCTTCCTGGGAAGGTCCATTTCAAGTACTATTAACCACTCCAACAGCTATCAAAATTAGAGAAAAGGACTCTTGGAGTCATTGCTCACATGTAAAATGAGTACTTTCTATCAACACTGATTGACTGTATCCTGTCACATACACTGGATACAAAAATCCATAAACAATTTGAACACTGTTTTGGCTGACACAATGAATTCCTGAATCTTTATTTATTATTTCTTTTCTTTTTATTTTCAATAGAATATTTGATTTTTTTCTTTCATATTTCTTATAATTAAAGTACATATAATCAACATTAATCTTTTTTGATTTTGCAATAAAATAAGTTTAAAATATCCATTTGCTCTAATATCAACGCATACCCCAAAACTTTAGACTATGGAAACCTACCATTGATTGTTAAATATTGTGGGACTTTGATTAATAATTGTATCTGATTCCAGGAGAAGGGATCACAAAAGAGCCATTGTACAGTGCTAAGAAGCACAAGGTGAAGGAGATCAACAATTCTTGTGAGATTGATGAGATCTGTGCCAAGACAGAGATCTTGTTTTGAGGTTCAAGGAGACAGCTGGTTGACATATGTCAGATACAGGATTTCCCGGTGCCACATTCAGACAAATACCTTAGTTTGGCTGCCATTTTGGCTTCCCTATCCCTAAGATTGAAGGAAAAATAACACCAGGGAATTACATACTTTCCTTTAACATCAAAATCTAGTCCCCTTTTCTCTTTTATAGTATGGTAATTTTCTATAGTCCTCGCTACCAATGGGTAAGTGCAATATTACCGCAATTGTCCTGCATACTTGTAGAACATAAATCAATTTAATTGGTTCTGATACAAGGACCTGTTATGGGTTTTTTCTGGCATACTCAGAATTTTATATTCATAGATTTTGATTTTTCCCCCTCAAAATTAATTTTTTCATTTCTATTTGGGTTTTTTGTTGTTGTTTATGGTTTTTCTTTTGACAATTGAATCATATACCCAATAACTCAACCATGTATCCTGAGTTGATCCAGGTGTTGGTCAACAACCTCCTCAGGGGAGATTGTATAATTTTTGTAAAATCCTGACTTGAAATGTTTTTTTTTGAGAAAAAACTTCAGGAAAAGAAGCTTGATAACTCATCAAATCAAGAAAGTGAACGTTTTTGAGAAAGTGCTACAAAGAAACCTACACTGCATCAGAAGATCCAGAATGAATTTTGGGATATAATTGACAAAACTGAAGGGGGTTGAACATATAATTTATTCTGAATGTAAACTCTTTTGCCAAAGGGAATTGCCCCCTAATTGGATTTTTGTCAATGTGCCTGGCAAACACTGGATTTGCTCTCTCTCTTCTATTTCCCTCTGTAATGTATAGAAATCACCAGCCACTTTCTGTAGGTGCAAAAAGAAGTGTGCCCCTTTAGAACACAGAACCTGGCAAGGCAGCCCTGGGCTTGTGCCAATCTGGCAGTTGGGAAAGGAGTATAAATTGGGGACACAAACCCCTCAACCATACTTCTTCTTCTTTGGGTTGGGAGGCAGGAGGTTGTCTGTTGTCCAGGCCCTGGGAGGAGGGAGATTGGTATAGGAAGGCAGGCAGGGTTTAAACTACATTAAACTACATTGCTAGCTATAACAATCCTCTTAGTATTGATAAGGCCAA
Organism: Gracilinanus agilis; assembly: GCF_016433145.1. NCBI lineage: Eukaryota > Metazoa > Chordata > Mammalia > Didelphimorphia > Didelphidae > Gracilinanus > Gracilinanus agilis. The sequence goes on along the minus strand of NC_058132.1, from coordinate 563,896,005 downwards.
TGAGGCTTAATTATTAAATAAGATCATCTCATCAAACCAGCAAAAATCAACAACAGCCTCTGAACCAGGGGGAGACTCTCAAAGTCCCCTGGACTCAGCACCTAAGCCAACTTTATATTTAAACTTTAGCATAATTTATTATACTTATTATTAGATTAAAACTAAATAGGGTTCATCTACTTCCCTCTCTCCCATCTCCCAGTTTACCTTCCTGTCAATCAACCCAAATAAACCCATTTAAATCTTTAAGCCTCTGATAGTCTTATTTAAGAGTTGATAACTTACCTGATTGAAGACAACATCATTTATATATTTTCATAGTCAGATCATGGAAACTAGCTTAGCTGATCCAATTACATCAAGATCAAGCTTGTGCTAGATCAATAGATATTATTTAGGTCCCAGGAAGTAAAGATCTACTTCCTACTTACCTCTAAGCCAAAGGTCTCCATAGAGCTGTTACTAAGGCACTAAGTCCATCTTAGAATTCCAAAACTCTTCAGTGAAGTTTTACCAGTCTGTTGTAGGAACTAAACTTCTGTCTTCCATATCTTAGCTAAACAATAGTACTTCTATGAATTAACAAATAATAGGACCTTAACTCCCCTTTTCATAACACCTCTTATCTCCAACTATTGTAATTTCCTCTTAGAAAGTGAAATATTGTATGCACCCTTAGTTAGAAGATCTTTAGAAGTATAAGCTAGTTATGTCAAATGATTCATTGGGGAGACGAGTCTCCCAAAGAATCACAGGAGGGATTGTGAAGATAGGATTAATTCCTTCCTTGCCTAATTTTAGCTAATCAAATCAAGAACTTAGTGTATCTCTACTTATCATTAAGTATGAGAGTTTACAAGTTACTTACTAGAGTGACAACTCCAAAGGCCACTTCCCCTCCACCTCTCCTTGGGCAGTGCTAGGCAAATTGAAAGATTGCCATTGGTTTCTGTGAAGAAGGAGGAGTTACAGGAAGTGACAAGAAGTGACATTGGAAAAAATGGGCATAAAAAGAAACCAACAGGGTCTAGCATGCATTCCCTTCCTGGCATTTGGAGAAATGAGATTGGTTCTGGAGATCCCTGCCTTGGCTTGGAGGAGACCTTTTCCCTGGATCCTGCAATTGGCTTGTTGGTGAGTGACTTGGACTTCCATGTGGAGATTGGAATTTTGTCAGGGAGCGAGCTAAATTTCATCATATCAGCACTTTGGGTAGACTAGGCAACTCCATACCTCTTTCCCTCCTACATTTCATACTTTAACTCTTTCTCTTCCTTGTTATAAATAAAAGCTGCTAACAGTTTTTTTCTGGCTTAGGGATAATATTTTGAGTTTGGCAACCACAACATTGAATTTATAACTTTCTTATTTAGTCAAAACCCCAATTTAATCCTACACTGCTATCCTCTTCACTACCTCAAATGAAAAGCAACAAGAACTTCATCATAAACATGCATAGTCCAGTAAAATAAATTCCCGAATTATTAATGTCTTAACATATATGTCTCTTCCATCTCTCTTGCAAGAAGTATGACACATTTCATTTTCAGTCTTCTGGACTTGGAGTTTATCATTTAACTGATCTATATTCTGAACTCAAACTTGTTTTTTTCTCTCTATTATATTGTTGAATTATTCTCCTAGTTATACTCACCTCATTTGGTGTATGTGCATAGAAGTCTTCTCAATTTATCCAAAATCTTCCATTTAATTGTTTTTTTATGACACAAATATTTCATTACTGTAACATAGCATAATTTTTTCATCCATTCTCTAATAGGAGAATACTCCCTTTAGTTTCCAATTCTTAACTACCATGAAAAGTGCTGTTAAATTTTTTTTTGTATAGGTATTTTTATTGTATCTTTGATCTCTTTTGAGCATAGGTCTAGTAGTAGTATAGGTGGGTCAATGTTTATGCCTAGTTTACTAAATTTTGAGGCATACTATTCTAATATTTAAAATTAAATTATGAGGCTACTATTAGCTTTAGTAGTTTTATTACATCAAAGTAGTGATAGTAAAGAGAGAGAAACATAGGAAAGAAGTAGAGAGAAGCTTGGCTTAATATTCTATCTGCCGTTCTGATGGATTGAAGCTTACCACCTACATATGTTCCTTCAGGTTCCAATCTCCAGCCAGAAGTGCAGGAGAGAGTGAGCCCAGTTCCTTGATATTGTCTTGTAAGCAATTTTCTCCACCCACGTTGCATTTCAAGAATCAATCATAATTCCTTAATTTTCCTGGCACCACCCAGTGGGGCAATGCATATGGGATCAGTTTCCCATCTTGTTGCTTTTGACTTCCTTTCTCTGAGGCTTTCTCTGTACTTGTACATCTCAATGGTAAAAGACCTCCAAGTCATTGATTGATGATGCCCAAAAAAATTGACATAATGGGAAAGGAGATTCCCTTCCCACACTATGCAATTTTAATAAATTGTAAAAGACATCTTGTTTGAGAATATCCTAAAAGTCTTATTTAGTTCTACCAAATCACCAAAAATAGATGCAAGAAAATCTTAAATTCTCTACAGTTTTCAGTCAGTGTTATTGTGAAGACATGGTGTGTTATTCAAAATCATTTGCAGAAGGCTTTATTTTTTCCACTCATTTTTTCATCATGGACACCCTTTGTGAATGAGTAGACTATTCTCAAAAATATTTTATAGATATGAAAAACGATGGAGATTTTGTAAACACTGACTATAATAACCCACACAGTTCTCTCTATAACAAGGACTGACTTTTTCAATTCTAATATAATATATGCTTATATAATAATGTAATAAAGAAATACCAAAGAATTAAAATGCTATTACCTAAAGAACAGTAGAGAGCTATAATATGGGTGTAAGCAGTCTGTAGCATATTAGTGATAAAGAATGATCTACATGAACAAGTTGTGTGCCAGTTATATAATAAGAATGGGGAATACCATTTAGTCTATTTTGGTACCCACTAAATCTCAAGGAACATAAAGGAAGAAATACGACACATTGATATGACCCTATTTTGTCAGGACATGGACACTTCACAGTATGAAAAACATGAATGCCTTATAACCTACACCACTAAACGGAATGCTTATATGCAAAGGAATCATAGAGTCCTTTAAAAAAAGTAGTCATCTCAGGAAAGTAGTTTTTGTTTTGTTTTTAGTGACTTGGGGTGATATGATCACCCCTTCTGAATTAGAAGGATTACTTAGTCTGTGCTTTAAGTCAGATGAAAGATGATGTGAAGAAAGTCAAAGGGAGCATTTAAGAGGCTATTGCAATAGTTTTATCTGAAATTGCCTTTGTGAAGCTAAATATAATATCTCAAATTACAAACTTCAGAACTGTGAAGAGTGAATCAAACTTCCTTTGTCCATCAATCATCAACTTTTTAATTAATCATTCAAGAACTCAAAACACTCCTACTTAACACTTAAGTAAGAGAATTTGCAAGTCACTTGCTAAAGTGGATGACAACTCCAGAGGCCACTGACCACCCCTTGGGGAGTACTAGGCAAATTGAAAGACTGCAATTGGTTCCCATAAAGTGGAGGAAGGGACAGGAAGTGATGTGGAAAAAGGACTATAAAAAGTCCTGAACTTCCTGTCCCAGAGACCTTTGGTTTGAATGTTGGGTTTGGATCCTGGACTTGGATCTTCTCCTTTGAACTGTTCCTGAGCCTTTGCATTGTGACTTCTCCTTTTCGTCTTCTCTCTGGATATTGCGCCAGTGAGTTGGTGAGCAGAGAGAACTTCTTTTCCTGGTTTCTAGAGAGACTGGTTCCAGAGAGGCCTTCCTTTCCTGGAGGAAACTGCATTGGTGGAACCCTTGCTGAAGATAACACCCAGTTCTCTGATTGAAGATTATTGAGCCTTGCTGCGACTGAGCCCTACACCAAAGCAGCACTTAGGGTGATAGGCTAGATAATTCTCTACCTCCTTCTTACATTTTCCCACTTCTACTCTTTCGACCTCTTTGTAAATAAAACTACTAAAAGTAATTTTGACTTGTTATAGAATCTTTAAATCGGCAACCACAATATTACTATAGAATTCTCCTATTTAGCATGAAACCTAAATTTTTAAATCCTTACAGAACTATACATGTTTATAATGATTCTTTTTAGTTGAGGTGGGGAAGAAGATAATAACTATCAATTTACACTTGTGAAGGATATTAGATTTCATTGAATTGGTACTTTTAACTAGAACTACAATTGAGAATTATTTTACAAGGGTCATTAAAATATTAAGAGGAAGTCACACATATAGGTATACAGCCATTTATAAATATATAGACACAGATATAGCTTGTTATCTTGAGCCTCTTTTCATCCATAAGTGTTCAAATAAGTATTAAATTTAAATTCTTTGAAAGTTACTTTGAATGGTTTATGAATGCTATAGTCTGCATGTTTCTCTGTCCATGTCTGCTTGACAAAGAATAGAAACTATTGAATTTAACATAAGAAATTCTTCTTAACTCCGAGTTGCCTTAAAGTTAACTGTTCTAATCAATATTGACATTATTTAAATCCATTTGTCAAATTGATGGGACTTTTTTTAATAGGCAAAGTTTAGTAGTGGTAGAATATTCCCTCAAGAATTTCCACAGTAAAGTAATATAGCTTGCCTTGTAGTTAGAAAGATTTCAGGCTTCTACAAACAAAAGGATGTTAGTGTTAGTAGGTTTTTATCTAACTGTTAAAAGATTGGCTCTTTTGGTCAGTTGATTTGGTCAGATGAATCAGGAAATTCATTCTTTAAATCATTGCATTTTATACTGATTTGTGTGTGTATGTGTGTGTGTGTGTGTGTGTGTGTGTGTGTGTGTTTATTTTATGCTAACAGCCTTTTCTCAAACCTCATCTATTTTTAGTCTCTTCTGTTTTTCTGATACAGAACTCTATCCTGATTCTCATACTTTTCTGACCACACTTTCTAAGTCTCTTCTGCTATGTCTTTATTCAAGACACAGACACCAACAGTGAGTATTCCAGAGGATTCAGTCCTGTTCCTCTTTTGTCTCTATACTATTTCATTTTGTGATCTCATCAGTAATATGGATTTAACTGTCACCTCTATATTGGTGATTCTCCTATCAACTTATCTAGCCCTAAACTATATTCTAAATGCCAGACTATCTCAAACTGCTTATTGGTTATCTGAAACCGGGCAACCTGTGTAAGCTCAGACAGGTTCCTAAACTCAAATAATTATTTATCTTCACATACTCTTCCCTTTCAAACTTCTCTATTACAGTCCATAGCCTCACAACCCTCTTAGTCACACAGGCTTGCAACTTAACTGTTTTTTTCAACCCTTTATAATCTGTCACCCTCATATTCAAATCTGTTGTGAAGATCTTTCAATTTGGCCTTATAAAAGGTCTCATGTATAGTCCCTTCTCTCCTCTGGTATTGATGTTACCTTGGCACAGGCCCTCATAACCACACTCAAACTATTTTGATAACCTTTGAAATGGGGGTAATTTGAGGAAGGGTGTGTGGTACAAGGGAATTTTGAAAGGAGGTTATCAGGGATTTGTTAGATAGTAAATCTAGGTTACAGGTAGGCTGGAACAGGGAGATTCAGGATATAATATAGCTGAAGATAGGGAGTACAGCACTGAAGGGAAAAGGATCTTCAAGGAGAGGGAGAATTAATCTAACAGGCAAATACAGCAGGGCTTATAGACCAGGACTCAGACTTAAACACAGGCTGAGGGAAATAGACTAAACTGAAATTAACAATCAGGCTTTAGTTAATTTCACAGGAAGGGACTTGTTTTGAAGTTATACCTTCCTTCAAGATGGATACCCCGGCTTCCTTCAAGCCAATAGTATGTTGGTTCTTTCCCTCTTCTTCCCTCTCTTAATAACTAACTGACAAATTATACTAATAGGTCTGTTAAAACACAAAAGGGTTTATTATCTTTAAAGGTTGATGTGTCAGGAAAGTGGATCAAGGAAGCCCTAACAGTTGATTCAGGAACTTCAGGTGGGGGAAGGGAGGCAGAGATGAAGTCTGAGTAAAGACCTGCCTTAATTCAAGCTTACAAGGTGCTCTTGATATCTAAAGGGAATAAATGATGACTGACTAGTTTCTTTATATCTAATATTGTCAATTATAGTTAACCCTTCACGAATTTGAACCCCTCTCTAATTACTCTCCTTATTAACTCCACAGACATATAAGGTAAGGGAGGGGAGGTAGGAAATAATATAGGGAAGGAAGATATAAAGGGTTTATCCAAAATAACAATTTCTTAAATAAATATTTCAAAGCTAGGCTAAATTTCAATTCTACAGATAGGTAAGGAGGCAGCTCAGCTGGTCAGACAACCTCCCTCCACAGGAGACCCAAACCAACTGAATTTCTCCCTCAAGATTCCAAACCCCTAACTGATTCCAGAACTCAGGCAAAGCTTGAAAAAACTATCATGACCCCCTCTCTCTGTACCACACCTTCTGGTTGGTCTCCTTGCCTCAATTCTCTATCATTGGTTGTCTATCTTCCTCTCAAATATGAAATATATATTCTTCAACTGCCATCTTGACTATCTCCACTTTTATTAATAAATTCCATTGATGGCCTTCAACCTCCAAGATTAAATACAAAATCCTATGTTTAGTATTCAGACTCTTCATATGTGTGTTTTCTCCTATCCTTCCAATCTTCTTAAATCTTAAAGACCTCCACATACTCTGATCCAGTGACACAGACTTCCTTATTTGTCTTCACACAAGACACTTCATCTCTCCAAAACTGAAATTTTAATTGGCTCTACCTCATACCTACAATTTTATCCCTTATCATTTTTCCCTCCTTGCTTCTTTGACCTCATTTAGATTCCTGAAAAATCCTATTTTCTACAAATTTTGTTTTGATCTATTTAAATTTCAGTGATTTCTTTCTATTGACTATCTCTGATTTATCCTGTTTATATATACTTGTTTGCATGTTGTATTCCCCTTAAGCTATTAGCTCTATGAGAGAAGAAACTGTATTTTATCTTTATTTGTATCCATGATATGTTTCCTGGAAAATATAGACATTTAATAAATGTTCATTTGACTAAAGAAAGGTAGAGAGCAAAATACATAGAAGGATGGCACTCAGCTTTCATTCAAAACACTGTACTACCATTTAGCATCAATAAATCATAGATTTAAAGCCAGGTGGGGTATCAGAGACCATGAAGTACAATTCTTTAATTTACAAATTAAGAAACTGAGGTCCTGAGAAGTTAAGTTCATTGATCAATGTCACACAGATAGCATTTGAGTATATTGGTATAAATTCTAATTCCCTAACAACCACACCACACCATGTCTCAATTACCTATGTGACTTTGGTCAAATCACTTAAACCAGATCTTGGCTTTTTTAATCTGTAATTTCAGAGATTTGAATTTATAGCCTTTAACCTCCTTTTGAGCTCCAAAAGTGTATCCTTTGATTATATGTATGCTATCAAATGTGAGTTTTTTCCCTTATCAGTTTGTATTAAATTGGAGTTTTCTAGAGAATGCAAAAATTTTAAGAATTGACTAAAGTGTGAGAAATCAAAAGTGTTAAAAAACTTAAATACAAAATCATAGATAAATACAATGAGAATAAGAAGAAAGGAAAAGTAAAAATACCTAAATTAATAATATAATGTAATTGTGTCCTCTTTTCTAATAAATGATGTTAGAATAGAACGCCATACTGACTATGAACAGGTACAAAGGATTTCAGTGTTTGTAATCAAGAAGGAAATACCTTCTCATTTGGCTTTTTGACTTGGCAGGGAATACTAGCATTAGAATGTCACCTAGCATTCATCGGTTATGAATGATATTTCAGACAAATTGCCTTAAGGAATAGTTACAGGGCTTTTCGTGTTCTAGTTGTATAGTCTTATTAGTATCATTGGAGAATACCCTACCCCCTAAAGATTTCCTGTTAACAAAAATACTGCACTTTTCCCCATTATACCATGCTCTCCAATATAAAAGACTTTAAGAAATAAAGATAAAATATGGAAAAATCCCATCCCTATTCCCTTAGACTCCATTATAATCACCCTTATGATGAAGCACACCTCATTACAAAAGCCAAATTACTTATCTCCCAAGGGTTATCTTTTAGTCAGGGTGGATTTTACTTATCCTCCAAACAACCAAAAATAATCAAGATGATTGTCTTAGTCTGACAATGTCTGAGCATTTTTGCATAATAGTCAGAAGGTTTCTTTTTTTAAAAAAAATCCAAATAGGCCAAAAAGATGGTTCATAATTGATACTGATTCAAACTGAAGAGGATTAAATGATGCTATATGCATACTTATATAAATTGATTCAAATAACTTAGAATTGGTGTTTGATACCTAAGTTTAAAGATCTCTAATCAACAATATTTGATATTCCAATATCCCAGCACACCAATAAGGAGTTGTAAAATACTTATAAAAGTAAATCTTTCATATTTTTTTCAAATTAACTACTATAGTTCACATTTATATACTATATTAAGTTTTACAAAATGTTTTCCACACAACGCTATGAGGTATAGTAAAAATTTAATTTCTCAATAGGCAACATTTCTTAATTTTAAAATAATTTATTAATTGATAGGTCCAGACATACTTATATTCTCAAAGACCCCAAATCCTCTAGCACATGTCTATATATACCATTTGTGAGCTCATGACATGTCCTCTGGACTTTCCAAGCAATCTCTGATTGATAAATAGCCCCTGATGAAGTAGACTTAGAGACCTCAATTCCTCCCTCATTACTTCAAAAGAGAGATGTGTCCTCATGGGGACCTGGAAGATGCTCTACATTCTTTTATCATTCACCATACTTTAAATGAATCAAAATTTATCATGACTGCTCAGTCCATTCATAATAAGCACATTGATAATAATACTTCTTACAAATGGGGACTCATATGCCTACATTTAATGGTAACACAGAAGAATGTACATAAATTGAATATTTTCTTTTGTAGCAATAATAGAATTTTTACAGGCTGTACTTATGGATAGGTCAATTATTTAACAATGCATCAAATAAGTAATCCAAATAAAATATAAAGCACCTTTCCCAAATATAAGAAAATTATAATAAAATATTGTCCTAATAAAGAAAATGTTTCATAGATAAGGTAGCAAAATGGTCTCATACATATAAATGGACAAATAATAACATAGTAACAAGTCCTCATTATTATCTACTTTCGAATGGAAATAGCTTATAATCTACAAGCATGTAGTTTAGGTAAAACAATAATGCAATTATCCACCATCTTCCATAACTATAAAAAGTTGCCATAGAAAAAAAAGAGGGACAGAAGTTTGACAAAGGGAATGTCATCCCCTAGTCTGATGTCTTCTATAGTCTGATGTTAGCTCCGAATGAGAATCATAGAGATGGTAAAACAGATTAAGAACTAGGTGGGAATATGTTCCCCTCAAGAGGAAATGTCCTAGCAGGGAAATTGAGTCAGGAAAATCCTACTTCAGCCTTTGCTAAAGTCACTCTTATTTTTTTCCCAAGACAGCTCTCCACCTTGGCAATTATATGTATGCCACACCTGAAAAAAGGGCTATTTGTATCTGGAGCCATAGGTTTAACAGCACTCCCTCAATAGTATATCTGGGATCAGACTCAAACAATATAAATTATAATTGTATAACATTTAATCACAAGTAACAGGTTTCAATAATCTATGTTTTGGGGAATATAAATTATCACGGCTCTTAGACATTGTAAACTGATCTTTAGTACAAAACACTAGATATAATTCCACAAACTCAAATTAAAAATCATACTTTAAAATAACCATAATTATTTCTCAACTCATTTAGCAATGTTACAGTTAAAACATATGTATTTTACAGGAACTGATTATTTAAAAATTAAATATACTATATCTCTAATAGTCATTATTCTTAGTACATATGTATGTAAATTTTTCCCTCAGTAAAAGTTTGACATAGGTTTTAGTAAAACAACAAAGACAAATTCTGAAAAGGATAATAATCCCCAGAATTAAAAAGCTCCATTTGGCCAGAGTTGCTACCAGATCAGTTCCCTATAAACAAGAGAGTTTCCATCATATGCCATCAGATGTCACATGTGTCTCTCTTGCAATTTGCTAAGTGTCATTCATAATTCTTTGGAGCTCATAGATATTTGTAACAATTTCCCATGACCTATTTATGTAAGAGCAACAAGATTGATTAATAAGAGCAGAGGCTCCCCCTGACACAGTGGTATGCAAGTCCAAAGCTAAGTGGTTTTGTATGGGTTGTTTTTGCTAAAGAGTCAATATCTTCCTAGATGAAGGAGATAGCTTTAGAAGTTCAGGAAATGGCTTGGACTATCTCCTGAGACAATTTCTCAACCTCAGCAAAGATGTTCCTAATTGAATCTATTACCACCATCATCCCCAAAGTGGGTACAGCAGCCCAGAAAAATCTGTATACTGAAGAGGAAGTGGCATTAAATTAGGTCTATGTCTCTTGGTCAGCATGTGCCACCACATACCCAGATTCCTAGCCAACTTTTCTCCACCCAGTTTATAAAATGATCATATACGGACACTAGTGGGTTACAAAGGCAAAGTCACAAGACCCATACCATCATTGGGAAAATGAAGAAATAGATGAGGAGTTTCAGAGGTCTGCCCTGGCGTCATCAAACCACTTGAGAAGTCTTTCTGTATCTGTGATGAGGAAATAGTTGCAAACTGTTATATAACTAGGGTGACTCATCCTTTATCCTAGAGAGGTACTTCTTATCACAGACAAATGCTGTTGTAAGGAATGGAATAATGAGGTTATACTTTCAATATGTTCCATATATCTGTTACCCAATAATCTCTTATCTCTCTTAATATACAAGTTAAAGATGGGTAAATGGTCAATGAGTGGAAAGGGGAAACCCCAAAACTGAAAGTTACCTTCACATAGTGCATATATTAAAATTAAATGAGATTTGAGAATCTGTAAATCTCTCCAAAGCCAACAAGTTGTGAACCAGCAGATGGGTTCTACCTGTCACAAATCATCATGCTATGGTAGAGTGTGCAATTTTTATTCATGAACCTTAATGATAGCATTATTCTTGGTCCAGTCATCAGAAAAGGGAATAAAAGAAGAAAATATAATATGTAATAATGCTGAGAATAAAACGACAAATTAATATAGTATCTTAAAAAGAGGAAACAAAATTAGGCTACTTATTGACCTTTTATGAAACTCCTCTTGAGTTTTGTCTGAAGGGAACTTGTCTTCAAGGAATTCACAGACTAATCCTTATGCTAGACTGAACAATAAGCCATCAAGCACCCATTAAGCACCCTGAATAGGAATTAAAGAGATATTCAAGTCTTACTACCCTTTTGCCTCTTCCAGGGAGTTCAGCCCCTGGATAGAATCATCCTTCCTTAGTCTCCATGTAAGATAATCGTCTGTCCTTCTTTTCCTATATTCCCTAACATTATAAATCCCTAATCACAAGAATAATTTTTAAAAAATTATACAGTGAAAGTTACAATATAGAGTTACTCAGGGTCAATAGATGACTTGGTTTTATATGACAGCAATAAATCCAGAAATCCTTTCTCCCAATTTTGATAATAATTGGAGTAATCACCAACACTTAGAAAGATCCTTACTAAGCATGCTGAATCCTATTGATTTGCTAAAAGTTTATATATATACAATTAACCTTGAAAAACACAAAACCACTAAAGTAGTTTAAAAGGACAAGACTAGGGGGCAGCTGTTTAGCACAGTGGATTGAGAGCTAGATATAGAGACAGGAGGTCCTAGGTTCAAATCTTGCCCCAGACACTTCTTAGCTTTGTAACCCTGGGCAAGTCACCAGCCATTTCCTAGCACTTACCGCTCTTCTGCCTTGGTACCAATACATAGTATTGATTCTAAAGTGAAAGGTAAGGGTTTTAAAAAAAAAAAAAGAATAAATTTTTAATCATCGCAAGAGAGACATAGTTCTTATAGTCACCACACAATCATGCACACACACAACACCAATACCATTGTGTAAAGCAAAATATCTCAGGTATGAGCATACAGGTTTCCCTCCAGATACCCCGAACTCCAGAAGTGTTCTAGGTTAAAGGGGAAATAAGAAATCCCTTTCTAGGAGCATCCACCCTCCTGCTTTGGGTTTTCTCCTAGATCTTCAATTAACATAGACATCTATTGACCAGTTCCACTCTCATTAGCACTGGGTGGTACCTCATCTAATCATCCTTTGGATTTCCCAGATCATCCCTTACACCCCAACCTCAATGAATTACCTCATTCCTGATTCACCCCAAACCCCCTTCTTTATTCTGTAACCTCTATTGTCAAAACACATAAAACTCTCAAACCTCATCTCCTTGGGGAGACAGTGTTCCTCCTCTACACTTTCTCCCAGTGTTTCAACATGACTTCTAAACTAATAAATTTCTCTTTTTATTTTTAAGCTAAGTTTTGGAGTCTTGCATGCAGCAAAGAGTAACCTGTCCCAAAGCTGGAGTTTGATCTCAAAGCTCTTCCATAATACCTCCATCTTATGGTACCTCAATGGTGTGATGAAGTCACAGAGTACTGTCATATCTAACAGTCTGCCAGATGCTGGAGTCCCCTGGGGTCCTAGATACACTTTGGATAATAAAGGAAAGAAAGAAAAATGATTGGCTTATGTGGAGACAAAGGAAGGCTGGTAGAGATCTTGGATACTATGGGAGATAACTCTAAGACAAAAGAGTACTTAAGAAAAGACTATATCTATGACTCTTACCTAGGCTGAGATCATTGGGTACTTGAAGACTTATTATTCAGTCTAGGACAAAACCTACTAATCCTATCTAGGGTGATTCAGGGGTGCCCAAGGGTTTCATGAAACATAGTAGTCAATATCTTATGTCCTGGATATAGATCATGGAGTGAGAAGTCCAAGGGTCTTGCCTGTCCCATAGCTCCAGAATTCTGAAGTTGACATAATCTGACATGTAATTCCTGTTTGTAGGAAGCAACAGAGGTATCTCCTCCTACTAATGCTGTAAGGAAATGGCTTGACCTTTGTAGAGGGATTTCCAAAAAGAATTTCAAAAAGTGATACATTTAGACCCAGTCCACCTTCTCCACCAGGTCTTTTGCACAAGTGCAATAGGGCTTGCAGGTAATCTCAGGTTACTTTAAATGAATCAAAGTTCAACATAGAGGCTGAAACCACTGTTTATCTTTCAAATGGGTCAGGGTTCATCATGGCCAATTAGCCCTGTCTATAGTCCGTTCATCATTTTATCTTTGACAAAAGAAGGAAGCTCCCAACCTAGTTTGATAGCCTATTGCAGGCTGGTTGGAACATGAGAGCCTCAAGTTTCAGGAAGCTTAAAGAGGAAATGATTTAAAAGTAATATCCCAATTCAATATTAATTTTTAACAGGTAGACAGTTATAATACCTTTATAATACTTTACCTATTTAGAGATAAATTTGGAGAGATAAAATGGCACAAATAATGACACATTAAGTAGAAGAGAAAAGTTTTGATCTAAGATTTTATGATTCCAAATTCAGTGAATATTATAAAATTCTACATTTCCCTATATACTTTATTCAATGTGTTAGGCTGCTTCTAAAAAAATTCCTACCTTTTTGCCACCACTACCACCAGCCCTCAAAACATTCTGCCAATTGCTAATGTTTATATGGTGTTTCAACATTTGCAAAGTGATTTATGTGCATTAAAGCACCTCCTAGGCCTTTTCAAGAGGAGCCCAAATTATAACTTCATCAATTAAAGGAGCCTCTTCTGGTAACCTTCTGAAGAGGGAGAGCTTGGAAGTAAAACCCTGGGCTCCTGATGGGTACCCTTGTCCGGAATGATGGACTATGAAAATTAGATTAAAAAATAAAAGAGAAATTTATTAAATAGAATGTGAGTTGAAAAGCCAGGAGACAGTAGATACAGCTTCCCAGAGGAGATGGGCTCTTATTCTCTTTAGACAACAAGGGTTACTTAACAGGAGAATAGGAGATAGGATAATGTTATAAAATATACAGAAGTGGAGTGATGTTTGTCATTTGACTAGGGATGGAGTGATATTTTGTGTCTTGAAGACATGAGGGGGTGACCAGAATAGTTCAGAGAACTATTAGATGTCTGAGATATAATCTGGTGCTCGTCAGAGAAGAACTGAGAAACGTATAGCTGTGTTCATCACAAAATCTAGGGGAGAATCTAAGATGAATGCTTCTCTGATGGGTCTTTCAGTATCATGGGTCTCTGATGCTCAGGGTCACCTTTTCCCCAGCACTAGAAGAATGCAAGGAAGGAAAGGAATTTCCTGCATCCCTTCTGACCTGGAATACTTCTGGAGTTTGGGGTGTCCAGAGGAAAGCCTGGGTCCCATCACCACTCCTAGATATCTAGAACTCAAACTTCCAGCCATCCCACCTATGCCAAACATAATCACAGAGCCATAAATAAGTGTAAAAGAAACTTTGTGTAAGGAAAAAAATTACAAATAACTTTATGATTTATTCACTAAGTCCATAGAAAAACATGGTAGCAGCATTGATTTTTTCCAATGGCCAGTAATAAGAAGGGGCTTTGTTTCTCAAATATATAGAGAAGTAAGTCAAATTTTTAAAAATACAAAGCATTCCCCAATTGACAAATGGTCAAAGGATATGAAAAGGCAATTCTCAGATAAAGGAATTAAAACTATGTTTGGTCATATTAAAAAAATGTTACAAATTAGTATAAACTAGAGAAATGCACATAAAAACAACTCTGTGGTACGACCTCACACTTATGAGACTGGCTAATATGACCGAAAAAAGGATAATGATAAATGTTTCTGGAGACAATAGGAAAATTGGGGCACTAATACATGGTTGTTGGATCTGTGAGGAGATATAACAATTCTGGAGAGCAGTTTGGAACCATGCCCAAAGAGCTATAAAACCGCATTTCCTTTGATCCAGCAATACCACTACTGGGTCTGTATCTAAAGAGATCAAAGACAGGGGGGAAAGACCTACTTGTACAAAAATATCTATAGCAGCTCTTTTTTTGATGTCAAAGTACTAGAAACTGAAGGGATGCCCATCAATTAGGAATGGCAGAACAAATTTGGCATATGATTGTAATGGAATGCTGTTGTGCCATAAGAAATGACAAACAAGATAATCACCAAAAGAAACCCAAAAAAATCTAGAAAGATTTCTATGAAGTGATGAAAAATGAAGTGAGCAGAAACAGAAGTTGTAGCCAGTAACAGCAATAAATATGATATTCCATTGTGAATGACAATTATCAGCAATGCAAGGATTCAGGACAGGGATTGTGATGAAAAAAGATTGCCCACTACAATAGAAGGAATGGATGGAGTACAAATGCAGATTGAAGTATGGCATTTTTCATTTTATTTTCTCCACATATTTTTTCTCTGGTATAAGTAATATGTCTTCTTTCACATGATTAATATGGAAATATAAATTGTATAATAACACATGTACAACCTGCCATCTTGAGGAGGATGAGGAGAGAGAATATGAATTGCAAAATGCCAGGAAACAATTACTCAAGTGTGTATCCACATATAATCTGGAAAAATATTTAAACAATTTTAAAAATATATAAGACAGAATTGCAATGCTATAGAAAGGAAACTTGATTTGGATTTAGAAGATACATATTTAAATGTCAACTAGCTATTTACTCCTTCCTCTAGGACTCAGTTTCCTTATCTATAAAATGAAGACTTTTAACAAAATGATTGTCAACAATCCTTGAAACTATAAATCTTATATATTTATAGTGATCTGTCTAAATATCACAGTTGATACTTGAAATGAACTTGATCCTTGTGGTTCTAATTCTTTGCCATTGTTAAGATGAACAACCACAATGAAAGAGGGTAATTATTTTCAGGATTAGAAATCCTGAGTGGACTAAGTGGGGTCAGGGAAGGGAGAAAATGCCTTTGGAAATCCTTTTCTACAGAGAAAAGAACTGGTACAGCTGTTAGGAGTCCAGATATTAACAACAGGTTATACAAGCTGGGAGTGAAAATAAAATAAGCTAAAATTATCCTCTAATAAGTGGTAATCAGCCAAGAAAGTAGGACTAAACTCAAGCTAAAGGTTATTAAGCTAAAAAAATCAAATGAGATAATTGATTTCATTATCATTATAATGCCTTCTGGTTGGCACAACAGCTATAGCACCAGTCCTTGAATCAAGAAATCTCAACTTTGTGGGTTCAAATCTGGCCTATTAGTTATGTGTCTCTGAGCAAGACATCTAACCCTATTTGCCTCAGTGGCCTCATCTGGAGAAGGAAATAGGAAACCGCTTTAGTATCTCTGCCAAGAAAACCCAAAATAGGGTCCTGAAGAGACAGACATGTCTGAAATATAACTTAAGAAAAACAAGATTATATCCCTTCTATTAGAATGTACGTTTTTAGAGGAAAGAGAATGTCATTTTTGTCTTTGTATCCCAACCACCTTACCTAATTCCTGGAACTTGAGAAACAATAATGTTTACAAATTGATTATAATGGATGAATGTGTTATTACTCTTATCTATATTCAAATCCAAGCCTGACAGTTCTTAATTGAGCCAACTGATTTTTGATGCTGTAACCCTTAGCTTTCCTTATCTTCTTTCAAAAAAAGTATAGAACATGCCTCTTTCCTGCATATTTTCTGATTTCAACTTTCCCTTTAAAAATTGTGATAATCATGATAGAGAATACTAAAATGAAATTTAAATAAGGAAATAGGCTTTTAAAATAAACCTGAGTTAAGAAATACATGCCACATTTTAACACCTAGTATGACAAGGAGAGAAATCAATACCAGAACAAATTTGCTATTTCTCCTAACTAATTGTATTTTTATAAGCTATTTGGCATATGTGACTATGTTTATTTATAAACAGCGGAAAAACACCTACCTTATTGATTGCTGGTAGTGATTGTTGGACATATGAGTGGAGTATAATTACTGTATCTGTAAAATGAATCAAAATTTATTGAAAGGGAATTAATCTATCCTTAGAACTCAATGTCTTAGCTTTGGTGCATTCATCAGGGTGTATCACATGGCAAGTTTCCTTTGTACCAAACATGAAGACTGGTAACACTTATCTTGTTTCTTGTCTTTTGATGTCTTTCATGAGGAAAGCCCGATTTCTTGAATATGAGCAAGACTTCCCTTAAGACTCGTATCTGAATTTTTTAATTTAAAAATTTTAATTTAAATTTAATTTTAAAAGAATATAATAATGTTCTTTATTATATATGAATAAAAAGAAATAAAAATAATTTAAAAAGAAAAAAGAGGAAAATTATTCTGATGGAAGACTAATCAGCTTTGTTTTAAGAGTAAATTAATTGTCTTGAACAAAAAAAAAAGTATTCACAATTGGTTGAGAGTTTATATTCTATAATCTTGGATAAGGAAATTCATCCCTTACAAGGAGGAGTCAAAATTATATTCTGAAAATACAAGCCTACCTATATAAGTGTTCTGTTTAAGAATCTCATCTCCGTGATAAAATACAAACTCTTCTATTTTACACTTATTGACATTCACAATCTACCAATCTTTCCACACTGATTTAACATACTCTGTGTCCTAGTTGAGCTGACTAATGTGCTACTCTATGAGACTTTCCATGCCAGGTCTCTTTGCCTAGACTGTTCCCTATGTATGAAATATTCTCCCTTTAAACTTTTATCTCCAAAAGTCTGCAACTCCCTTTCAACTCTAACTGAAATATTACCTCCTCCATGAAGCAATTCATGATTCACCTAGATTTATAATCTTCTATCCCTGAAAATTGGATTTATTTGTACTTTGTATGTCAAGAGGCAAGTTGGCAAAGTGGATGGAGAGGTAGCTTTGTAACCAGCAAAATCTATGTTTAAACATACCTGTGGTGTCCTCCCAGCCAGCTATGAAGGAGGAGAGACCTCCTCAGCAATGGAGGTGGACCCTGGGCTTAGCCAGGCAGCTCCAGAAAAGAGAGTAACAGAGAAAATCCCAACTGGACCACACCTTGGGCTCCAAACATCTTATAGACAGCATGGCAACTTCATCAGAATTTTACTGATTGTAAAGAACATGCGTCAGAAGAAATGAGATGGAGCCCTGTACATCTTTACAGAAAGGATAACTTGGGCACCTAGAGTCAAAGACAGCCTTATAATTATCCATATGTATGCAGACATTAAATATCAGAAAATCAGTACTGAAGGAAAAGCTAAACTCCAGCTTCAGCTGGTGCTACATGCAGAAGACATAAACAACTTCTATTTTTCCAATGGAAACAAAGTTGAGAAAGATAGTCCTCAGCAGTTGCTACCCAAATTCAAGAGGAAAGCCCATACAGAACTGGAAGAGAACAAAGAATTCTGCAAGAAGATCCTGTTTTCTTTCACCTTTAGAAAGACCTGGTGGTGAGTCAACTGATCAGTGCTGAGGAATTCTTGGCCGATTGTTTAAGCATGGATACTGTGGATAGCCCTGTTGGATCTGATCACAAAGAGGATGTGGGAATTTCTACAGCATTTCTGGCTGATGTTCGGCCTCAGACAGATGGCTGTAATGGCCTAAAGTATAATTTAACTTCTGGTATCATTGAGTCCATATTAGGACCTACCCAGCAATAAAAATGAAATGTGCAGAAAACATTCCACATAACATGACAGAAAAAGAATTCTGGACAATATTTTTTCAACCTCATTATTTTCATATGGATCAGCTTAACCCAGGGTCGAAAGATCTCTTTGCAAAAATGCCCAAATGGCTGAAGAGGGTTTTAAAAAATGGCATCTCTAGCAATGAAAAACCCACCATTAGATTTGACAGCCCTGGAGGATGAATCATTAGATGAGGGCTATGGTGTTTCCCTTGTGCTCTTCAAAATCCATAAAGCAGAATAGCAATGTTTCCATTACCAAGAGATTTAACTTGGTCCTGGCAATGGGCCTCAAGAAACAAGAGTACAAAATGATCCCATAGTGAGGATAACAGCATAGATTGGAGCTCTCAGGATTCAGACTTCTTTCAGTCACCAATCAAAAGAGTGAAATTATAAGGATCCATTGAATATGAAGACTTCAGGGGAAAATAACAATATAAAAACTATTGCACCAAGGCTGAAGAAGTTAGATAATAGTTAACAAGACCCAACTCCAGTTCAGTCCCTCTAGTATGCAATCCAGGATATTATTGGTTCTTTTCAGAGCACTAAGCAAGAAATGGAAACTCGTATATCCAAACTAACTCAGTTTCTTTCAAGAGGCACTATAAATAGTACTATCACAGCCCTACCCTCTAGAGAAGTACTTATTCAGGGAAGATCACTTATGCACGGAGGACATAAACAAGATGACACCAAATGACATTCAATCAGAAAGAACTTAAACATTTGTATGTGGCTTTGGGGAAGCTGCTGAGATAATTTTTTCCCCACTTAACACACCATTCCTAGATGAAAAAGTAGTAAGAAAGAAGAGTAATTTGAAATGATTCCAAGCTACCAAGCTCTGCCTATTCCAAGAAAAAGTTTAGAGAGAGTATTTAAGCACAAATTTGTTAAATGACATAGAAGAGATGCTGCAGATGGCCTACAATAAACTCTACACATGGTTGAAGGAGACATGAAGTAGCCCTGGCCATAGGAGCATTTGGTCCATGTACAAACACACTCTGAGCATCACCTAGGTGATGCTGCAAGGACAACAGCAACTACTGGACTTGGGAACTGACACTTTTGAACTTACACCTTATGGAATGAAAGGAGCTTTAACTAAACTTAAAAACTGGGGAGTAAATTGAGGCAAGACCAAAACAAGCTGAATATTTAAAGGATGGTGTTTACTTCATTTACTTGGGAACTGTTTTTGATTTGCCTTAAGAACTACTTTCAGAAATAAAAACTAACTTTAAAAAGGTGAATTGAAAAAAGTCTGACTTTTTTGTCTAATATTTTTTTAAAGCATATGGTACAGGTTAGAAATTAAATGGTTTTTTTCCTTCACTAGATCTTCATGTTTTACTGGATTCTGTTTGTGCTTTACTGAAACAGGTTGCAAAAGGGATATTCTAAATAAAGCAGAGAGAAACTCATTTTAACTCATCAGGAGATAGTGGTGTGCCAGAGGTATCTTCTGTTCCATTTCATATGGAAATGAGAAGCAATAGAATTGGACTGAGTTTTTATTTGTGGTTTGGGGTCCTGGAATGACACAAGGTGAACAGTTTACAGAAAGTCTTGAATTTTTTATGCAAAACTTTTTCCAAGAGACAATGAAGCTGAATGCACACATGCACTGCTGAGATTTTTTTTTTTAAGATGGCATGTACTTTGGGAAACAGACTGCTTTTTTTTAAAGCTTAAAGATCTTACCAGTAAAAAGAACTATAAAAAACATTTACTTATTTTCACCTTTCAAAGAGAAATGATATGTTTCTCAAGTGTTTTTTTTTCTAGTCTTTAACTGACTCTTAAATTATTTTTGGCAAGTACATATTCATTGCATGGAATGGAAAGTGTATTAATGCAAAAAGAAATTAAATATGATATTGTAATTGGACTCTGTGCCTTATTTTGTTGCTAACAAAATTGACTCACTGTGTATCTAAGGCTGAATTGTCTTGTATTAAAAAATTATACAAAAAAGTAAGCCCATTTCATGCAAAAAAATACACACTTTTTGACATTGGATATAGGACCTCAGGCAGATCACTTACCCCGTGTGTTATATGCAGTGCTCTAAGATTATAAATTTCAAGCGTAACAATGGGGGTCACTGACTTAGTTGATCAATTATTCTACCCATTTAAAAGTGATAAGATGCTACACTTTGATAACCAGGTGAGCACATTTCTTAATCAAAGACTTTAGACAAGATTCAAAAAGGATTTGACTAATTTGTATGTCTTTTAAAAAATTTATGTATTTTAGATTAATTTCAGAAAGTTTTTTACCAATTTAGATCATTAAAAGGCACTCTAGGAGATGGCGGCAGAGTAAGGAGCAGTTGCTCGATCTCTCCTAACCAAAGCATACAGGACTCCTCAAGGGGACATAAAATGAATCCAGATAAATGAAGGAACGCCACAACAGGGCGCAGCATTGAAGATACACGGAATTGGGGCATTTCCACACTATAAAGGGGTGAAACGGCTCTCACTAAAACGGGAGAGAAAGAAGCCCATCCACCCCCCCCACACACCACTCACAACACCAAGGCCAATGCACAAGAGTGAAAACAGGATTGGGGCAACCAGTAAATCATTAGCAGCCCCAGGGCTTGTACCTGAGAGCTTCAAGAAGTGGGACCCTAAGTGGCTGGGGGGCACGCATGGACTTTCTCGAGCATCTAAATGGGTGAAAACATTGCCCTAGATGAGGACAAAGATCTCGAGCCCAGACTTGGACCTCCAGTGGGGACCCAGTGCAGAAGGGAGTGCATCTGTGGAAGCAGCCCCTGAGACTGCTGAAGGAGCCTCGGGCAGAGGGACAGTCCTGGGACTACCAGGAGGCTTAACCCCAAGGACAAGGAGACTGGGGCCCTAGGGAGCATAGAAAGCACAGGCAGACCCTAAGTGTGAAGACAAAGCTGAAAAGGGGCGGGGCTAACAATGGCAAGCCGAGAACCCCAGAAGAAAAAAGATTATCAAGAAAAACTCTGGAACACTTGACAACTTTTACACAGAGAAAATTCAGACAACAGAGGACGACAAACAAGTATCAAAACCTTCCCCAAAAAATGAAAACTGGTCACAAGCTATTGAAGAGTTCAAAAATGAGATGTTGATGAAGATGGAAGAGATCTGGCAAGAAAATAAAAGTTTAAAAGGCAGAATTTCACAATTGGAAAGTGAGGCAAGTCAACTGAAGACCAGAAATGACCAGATTGAAAAGGAAAACAAGTCCCTAAAGGCTAGAATTGAGCAATTAGAAGTTAATGATCTCTCAAGACAACAAGAACAAATAAAACAAAGTCAAAAGACTGATAAAATAGAAGGAAACATGAAATATCTCAATGAGAAAGTGACAGACCAAGAAAACCGGTCTAGAAGAGACAATTTGAGAATCATTGGTCTTCCAGAAAAAGCAGAAATTAATAGAAACTTGGACTCCATAGTTAAAGAAATTATTCAGCAAAATTGCTCTGAAGTCCTACAAAAAGAGGGAAATATAGACATTGAAAGGATCCCTAGATCACCCTTTAACCTGGACCCAGAAAAGTCAACACCTAGGAATATAATAACCAAATTCAAGAGCTTTCATTATTTCGCCCAATTATATGGCAACAAATATAACAATTTAGGAGATACAGATGAATATTTACAAAAATATAAATTGCCTAGATTAAGAGCAGAAGAAATAGAATACCTAAATAATCTCATATTAGAAATAGAAATTGAACAAGCCATCAAAGAACTCCCTAAGAAAAAATCACTAGGACCTGATGGATTCACAAGTGAATTCTATCAGACATTCAAAGAGCAACTAATCCCAATACTTTACAAATTATTTGATATGATAAGCAAAGAAGGAATCCTACCAAATTCCTTTTATGACACAAATATGGTACTGATCCCAAAGCCAGGTAGACCAAAAACAAAGAAAGAAAACTAGAGACCAATCTCCCTAATGAACATAGATGCAAAAATCTTAAATAGAATATTAGCAAAGAGACTCCAGCAAGTAATTAAGAAGATCATCCACCATGATCAGGTGGGATTTATACTAGGAATGCGAGGATGGTTCAACATTAGGAAAACCATCCACATAATTGACCATATCAACAATCTAACAAACAAAAATCACATGATTATCTCAATAGATGCTGAAAAAGCCTTTGACAAAATACAGCATCCATTCCTATTGAAAACATTGAAAAGTATAGGAATAGAAGGACCCTTCCTAAAAATAATAAACAATATATACCTAAAACCATCAACAAGCATCATATGCAATGGGGATAAATTCCTTCCCAATAAGATCAGGAGTGAAACAAGGATGCCCATTATCACCTCTATTATTCAACATAGTACTAGAAACACTAGCAATAGCAATTAGAGAATAAAAAGAAATTAAAGGTATCAAAATAGGCAAGGAGGAGACTAAGCTATCACTCTTTGCAGATGATATGATGGCCTACTTAAAAAATCCTAGAGAATCAACTAAGAAGCTTGTAGAAATAATCAACA
>NC_058132.1:563702016-563868093 GCF_016433145.1 Gracilinanus agilis | reverse complement strand
AAAAGGAAAACCAAAAGATTATAGCCGAAAACCAGTCTCTAAAGGCTAGAATTGGGAAATTAGAAAAAGATGCCCCCAAATCAAAAGAATTGATAAGCAAATTGGAGACCAAAATCAAACAGCTGGAAAACAGGATAGACCAAATCGAAAAGGAAAATCAAAAGAATATAGCAGAAAACCAGTCTCTAAAGACAAGAATTGGGCAAGTAGAAGCCAATGATCTCTCAAGAACAAATAAAGTAAAGTCAAAAGACTGATAAAATAGAGGGAATCATGAAATATCTCACTGAGAAATTGACAGATCAAGAAAACAGGTCTAGAAGAGACAATTTGATAATCATTGGTCTTCCTGAAAAAGCAGAAATTAATAGAAATTTGGACTCCATAATAAAGGAAATTATTCATCAAAATTGCCCTGAAGTTCTTCAACAAAAAGGCAATATAGACATTGAAAGGATCCATAGATCACCCTCTACACTAACCCCTGAAAAACCTACCCCCCAGGAATATAATAGCCAATTTCAAAAGCTTCCAAGTAAAAGAAAACATTTTACAAAAAGCCAGAAAGAGACAATTCAGATATCAAGGAGCACCAATCAGGATTACACAGGATCTGGCAGCCTCCACAGTACAAGACTGCAAGGCTTGGAATATGATATTCAGAAAGGCAAGAGAACTGGGTCTACAACCAAGGATCACCTACCCATCAAAACTGACTGTATACTTCCAGGGGAAAGTATAGGCATTCAACAAGATAGAAGATTTCCAAATATTTGCACAGAAAAGACCAGGACTAAATGGAAAGTTCGATATCCAACCACAAAAATCAAGAGAAACATGAAAAGGTAAATAAAAAACAAAGGGGAAAGAAAGAAAACTCATTTTTAAATTTACCTCTTTAAGGGCTTCAATAATATCTAATTATTTGTATTCCTATATGGAGAAATGTTATGTGTAGTTCTCTATAGTGAACTCTATTCAATATTAAAGTATCCACTGTTATAGTAATTAGAAAAATTATTCACAGGGAGAGGTTGGAGTACTAAATGATATAAGATGCTATTGGGGGTGGAAAAGAGAGGGGTGAATAGTAGAGGACACCAAGAGAAACTTGTATGAATAAGAACAATAGGATATTCTATTACACACAAAGAGGGCATGGGAAGGGGAGGGGATGAATACTATTATAAGAAGGAGAGGAAGAGAGGATTAAGATGTAATGTTTAAACCTTACTCTCAGTGAAATTAACCCTGAGAGGGAAGAGTAGCTATATCCATTGAGATATAGAATTCTATCTAACCCTACTGAGAAAGTCAGAAGGGATAAACCAAGAAGAGCAGGGGAGTGGGGAAGTCAAAAAAGGGAGGGGAGAAGAAGGGTGAGGAAATTCATTAGGCCTTAAAAATAAAAATAGGGGAATATAAGGGAGGGGGTAGAAATGGAAGTAAATCAAGGGTTACTGGTTTAAAACAAATCACTGGTTTAAAAGGAAATAGCCTAAGAAGAAGGGGTAGAACTAAGACAAGATACCAAAATGTTGAGGAATACACATCTGATAATTATAAATATGAATGTGAATGGGATGATTGATTATACTAAATTAAAAAGCTTTTGTACAAACAAAAACAATGTAGCCAAAGTCAGAAGGGAAACAACAAGTTAGGAAAAAATCTTTATAACAAAAACTCTGACAGGGGTCTAATTACTCAAATATACAAGGAGTTAAATCAATTGTATAAAAAATCAAGACATTCCCCAATTGATAAATGGGCAAGGGACAGGAATAGGCAATTTGCAGATAATGAAATAAAAACTATCAATAAGCACATGAGAAAGTGTTCTAAATCTCTAATAATTAGAGAAATGCAAATCAAAACAACTCTGAGGTATCACCTCACTCCTAGCAGATTGACTAAAATGATAGTAGGGGAGAGTAATGAATGTTGGGGAGGATGTGGCAAAATTGGGACATTAATGCATTGCTGGTGGAGTTGTGAACTGATCCAACCATTCTGGATGGCAATTTGGAACTCTGCTCAAAGGGCTATAAAAGACTGCCTGCCCTTTGATCCAGCCATACCATTGTTGGGTCTGTACCCCAAAGAAATCATAAATAAACAGACTTATACGAAAATATTTATAGCTGCAATTTTTATGGTGGCAAAAAACTGGAAAACGATGGTATGTCCTTCAATTGGGGAATGGCTGAACAAATTGTGGTATATGCTGGTGATGGAATACTATTGTGCTCAAAGGAATAATAAATTGGAGGAATTCCATGTGAACTGGAGAGACCTCCAGGAATTGATGCAGAGCAAAAGGAGCAGAGCCAGAAGAACATTGTACACAGAGACCAATACACTGTGGTAAAATAGAATGTAATGGACTTCTGTACTAGCAGCAATGCAATGACCCAGGACAATTCTGAGGGATTTATGGGAAAGAACACTACCCACATTCAGAGGAAGAACTACAGGAGAGGAAAGACAGAAAAAATACAACCGCTTGAACACATGGGTTGAGGCGGACATGATTGGGGATATAGACTCGAAACTACAACGCCAAGGCAACTATCAATAATTTGGAAATAAGCCTTTATTGATGACACATGTTTAATCCAAGGGAAATGCGCATCAGCTATGGGGGAGGGGGAGGAAGTGGGGGGGGTGAAGGGGAAAGTAAGAATATGAATCATGTAACCATGATAACTTTTCTAAAAAATAAAAATTATTAAAAAATAAAGAATAAAAAATGGCACTCTATTTTAAAAAGTGATGTCACACAGGAAATGTCTTCATATTGGCTTAAGAAAGTTGGTCATTCTCTGGATTAGCTATAACATAGGGAGCTGTTTTGGAAACCATGGAGATTCAATTGTCAGTGTTGACTGAAGGTTCTCATGCACACACACATACACCTCCACACTAAAGTACGATGTGAATTCATTGAAGGTAGAGAATATTTCATATTTTATCTTTGTATTTCTAATTTCTAGCACAGTTCCAAGCACAAAGTAGTCCCTAAATAAATGGTTTTTAAAATTAAATTAAGAATCCGTTATATTAGCTGTATAAGAACAAACAAGGCTTCCTAAAATGAGTATAAATGCTTTCAAAGAAAAGTGCATCTAGGTTAAACCTTATGTGGTCCAAGAGCAATGGAGCTGCCATTTAAATGTACTTTCTCTCTATTTCCTTTATCAGTGTGTTAAACACTAACCCAAAGTGTATTGCCAAGTATAAAACCTCTATGTTCCTACAGCACCCCTGGGAGCAATGATATGTCTTCATTTCATTGACTCCTGTACTGAAAAGTGGGAATGGGTATTGTGGACATATCAGAATGAAAAGTTTGCTAGCCTTAGTTTATCCTGTGAAAATAGAAAAAAATGATCCTTCATTGTTTTCGTTTTGTTCATTTCCACAAACAAAACTGTTCTGCACTTAGAAATAATGAAATGTATGCATTAGAGCAAATGGAAAAGTCAAAGGTCAAAAGACAAATTTCACATTCTATTCAACATTTTTACAGCTGGAATCTTACAGTACAGCCAGCTGCACTCACCCAGAGAATACTATTTGCACTTGTAATGTAGGAAGGATAGAAATGAAGAAAATCTAGAAGGAAATATAGGGATCAAGATGTGTCAAGTGAAAAGATTTTCAAAATCACTAGCTTTCTCATTCTTTTAGATTTACATTCTTCTCTTTGGCATAAACAACCAGATTTTACTATTGTACTTCTGAAGTAAGAAAACATTAGAGAAGTGACAACTTGATGAAGATTTTGAGCAGAATAAAATAGATAAAAGAAGGAAAGAAAGTTATCTCTCTTCATCAGTTTTTTTGCGCAGACATAAATTAGTATAAAATTGTTAAAATGAATAAAAATATTTTTAAAGGAAAGGATATTGTAGCATTCAATGCTATACATTTTTAGGGTTCCATCCTTCAAGTAAATCATTATACACTGGGTCTTCATACAGCCACCTCTTTTTTTGATAGGGTGGCAAAAACAGTTAAATTCACTCAAACATATGATACTTTTGAAAACATCAGCTGAGTGACCCATTTTTCTATTAGAAACATTCTAATATACTAATAGACTTATGGTTTCTTGGGCATGACCTTCCCTCTAAAAATATGCTCTACAAAAGGAGAACATTGTACACAGAGGCTGATATATTATGGCACAATTGAATGTAATGGGCTTTTCTACTAGCAGCAATGTAATGACCTAGTATAATCCAGAGGAACTCATAAGAAAGAACGCTATTCACATCCAGAGAGAGAACTGTGGAAACAGAAATGCAGAAGAAAAATATATGATTGATCATGTAGTTCAATAGGAATATGATTAGGGTTTTGATGTTAAAAGATCACTCTAGTGCAAATATGGATAGCATAGAAATAGGTTTTGAAGAATGATCCATGTATAACCATTGGAATTGCTTGTCAGCTCTGGAAGGGAGGAAGGTAAGAGGGGGGGAAATCATGAATCAGGTAACCATGGCAAAATATTCTAAATTTTAAAAATATGCCCTACAACTCCTTCTTACCTCTCCCTTCTATGTGACCCTTGTTTGTCCTCCCAAAAGGTTGCCACAGTTCTGCAAAAAATTCAAGAAGCCTTCCTTGTATCCTTTTGAGAATTTGCAGATGCAAATAGGTCATATCTATCAACTGCTGAGTGATCATTCTGTCTTCTTTTCTGACCATATATTTCACCCCATATTTCATCAGTGGTATCCTTTCCACACTATATTATTTATCTTAATATTTGTTTTGTGATGTGTTACAGTATTTTGTCCTTATGTTTTCTATTAAATCATCCACAACTACAATTTGTTTCCAGCTGTTATTCCATGATTCACAATCTTACAACATCACAAAATAATGGTATTTAAAAATAGGCTTCATTAATCTAATAACTTGTTTTAAACTTTAGGTAACTTGACTTATTCTCACAGGGCTTAGGCTTCTGTCAGTCCAATCACAGAGTTTCAATGAATTCTTCACAATTGTTCAAGTGAGTTAGACTAGTGTGATAGCCTGAAATATTAATATGATTTGTTTATTAATTAATGTATTAATACATTTACACATTAATTATATATAATTTAATATACAAATTATATGCAAAATCAATACATTAATACATTTTTCATCATCCTAGCTATCCATCCAGGTAACATATGGTCTCTTTTAACATATCTGGATAGATTAAGCAATATGGCAAAGCTAAGATAAATTATCTAGTTCTACTATAAAAATATGGAGTTATTTCTGCCAACGTGAGAATTAAGAAATAACTTGAAAATTATTCTATACATACTCAGAAAAGTTTGGATTGATAATTCATATAGGTAAAACTCTAGTAGTTATAGAATGACTCATTGTGCAAATTTTAAAATTCAGTTGAAATACCAAACCGTTTAGTTAATTTATCAGTACCACAAGGATGCATAGAACATTGTATGTGTTTGAGAGTGTCAGTTTACCTGAAAGCTCACCATTGGCCCTTCTTCTCTTCAAGAGAAATCTGAATAGGGATAAAGACTCAGGGAAAGGACTAATGGGAATGTTCATTCCATGTTGTGCAGCACACCTTCCTAGATGCTATATATTCCTTTGATCAGCATATATTTCTTGAATAGATGCTCCAGATAAGATAGGTCAGAAGTTGAATGGGAAAAAGAGAACAAGTTAAATCACTTTGGAAATTATTCAGTTCTTTTAAATGTTCCCATCTTGGTTCCTAAGACAAATATCATTTCAATACAAAAATAGATTGGATGATGCTCTTTGTCTGAATATTACCTCTATTTTAGGAAGTACTCACACTAGTGATTCTAAATTCTGATCTGATGCACTTTATGACTTTGAAAATTATTTCTACATCTCCAAACCAATGACCTTTGCATGCTAGCAATGCCTTCATCTCCATAACCTCCCCCACCAAATGGTGAGTTTTTCATTGAACTTGCAACCAAAAAAATAACCATTATAGCCATTCTCATGTCATACTCAGCTTAAACTATAATCTCTAATAATTTTTCTACCTTCATCTTATATGGTGCTTTTTCTCTCTCCTTGACAACTTCCTACTTTTTAACTACCTTTTATGTGTTGTTTTTTTAACTTGAGTTCCTTGAGGGAAGTAATTTTCTTTTTCTTTTTTTTGCATAGATTTGTATTCCATATACTTAATGCAATGCTGAGCAAATAGTGCTTATTAAGTGTTTTATCTATCTTGCTATCAATCAATTAAGTGGCAGTTATTAAATGTCTACTATGCACAGAAATTGTACTAAGTGCTTGGAATAACCATTTAAAAAAAACATAAAAAGTCAAGGAATTCACATTCTGTTAGGGAGAAAACATATACATATACAGTATATAAACTAAATGAATACAAGGTAGCTATGGGAAGGGGGACACTAGCTACTGGGAAGAATTTTAAAAAACTTTTATTTAGAATGTAGTATTTCAACTGAATCTTTAAGGAAACTAAGGATCTCAAAAGATAAATATGACGGGGGAGGGTATTGAAAACATGGGAGATATTTGGGGTAGAAATAAAATGATAGAGCATTATTTGTGCAGAACACTATAGACCAGCAGAACTTAATTATAGAATGGTCAGAAGTAAGTACCATGAAAAAAAGACTGGAAAGTTAAAAAGAGTTTAGGTTAAGAAATGATTTAAATGCCAAACTGGGCAATTAATCTTTTATGCTGGTAGTGTTAAGAAGTCCCTGGAGTTAATTGAGTAGGCACAAGTTATGATCAGGTGTACACTTTAGAACAATCATTTTGACATATAGGTAGAAGACTGATTGGAGTGAGGAGAGATTAAGTAAGAAACCAAATTAAGAGGATTTTATAATAGTTCTGGAGATAAGTAAAGAGAGAGTAAACTGGGCCCCTGGTCATATGAGTGGAATGCAAGTTTTGTATAAGAAAATTATCATGGAGATGAAAATGGCAAGATTTGGCAAATAATTGATTATATCGGATGGTTGATTAAGGAACTGAGGATGGAGTTGTGAACCTGATTGACTGGAAAGATTATGGTACTCTTAACAGTATGAAGAAATTCTGACAAGAGATGGGCTTGGGGAAAAGATAATGGTTTTGTATTGGCCATGTTGCATTCGAGGTCTTTATTGGATATCCAATTTGAAATAGGCAGGAAGATGATGATTTGAGGCAGTAGCTCAAGAGAGTTAATAGAAATGGAAATATGGATATGAGAATAATCCACATAAAAGTGACATCTAAACCCAGTGGACAAAGAATTTTGAACTTAAATGAATAAAAAAGCAGACAGGAGGAGTTGAATGAGGAAAAAATAACTTGAGTATAGAGTTAATTAAAGATGACAACTTGTTCATTTTTGTCTTCTTATTTCTTATTTCCAATGCCCTACACAGTGGCTGGAACATAGTAGGTGTTTATTAAATACCTAGTGATTGATTAATGCTTAACATATTACCTTTGACACGTAATGCATTTTCATTTTAGCAGTGACCCCCTGAAGCTATACTTGAAATCACTAAAATTACCTTGGCAGTATGAATTTCAGAAGTTGTGAAAGGCTGGTAAAGGTCTTCTAAGACCAGCAGAATTTTTGAGAGCCCTCAAGTCCTATCATGTAATGGGTCATCTACTTTATAAAAGACCAGTTCTGTTTGTCCAGGTACAGAGATGGGACAATTAAGTCAACCAGGACTTTCAGCTAGATTCTTTTATAGTATATTTACACAATTTCTACCACCTATATGCATGTGTGCAAATGAGCCCCATTTTCACACATACACACACACACACACACACACACACACACACACTTCTTTTGGAACACATCTTGTTATCTACTCTTCATTAAGGCAGATAAGTCCCTGATCCATTTAGTTATGTTTAACAGAGAAGTCATTGCAAGCATTTTAGTCCTAATTTAGAGGTTTTTAAATGAATGCCTAATATGATTTTAAACTAATACTTTTCCTGGCTTAACAAAATACTTTAAAATTATTAAATAATAATTTATGAAATGGTACCCTCATGACCTAGAATAATTCACACACATTTAAAATTAGGGAAATTTTGATTAAAAAGAAATGTATTAACATAACCATAGCATGTCAACTATGACCTGAGTGAAAATCAGATTATGACAGGCTAAAACCAAAGAAAATTTAATCACATTTCTTTGACAAGAGGTAGTGTGAAATCATGTTCACATCTTTCATGTTGTTTATTATTTAAAGTATATGCAGAAAAAAAAGTTTGATATTTGTATTTGTGGGTGTATGTGTGGGTGCTTAAGTGATATTAATTACAAACTCAGTGATAAAGTTATCAAGAAACACCCTAAGGCAAAAACAATGAATCACGAAGAAGAGAATGTACAGAATTTGATAGGTTTCCAGAATACCTACAGACTTGTAAAGAATTCATTACAATAGCTTCTTGGTCCTATCACATGTATCTGGCCCATACAGTTTTCTCAAGTTAGTCTTTTCGAAAGTTTAGATAATAAAATCTAAAGGAATTAAAAGACAAAAAGCAAGAGATACTGCATCACTATTGGGATTATTAAGCCTTCAAAAATTCTCTTCACTTTAGAGACATTGTACTTGTCTTGTTTTCTTGAGAATATCTTATTTTAAGCTTGCCTTAAATGGAAATGTGGAGAACTTTAAAGTGAGTATGATTAGCCTGTGACATTGTCAGTGAATTTCAGAGTAGTAGGAAAAAGTGGTTTAAAGAAAGTCTCCAGAGAAAGGTGTGAAAAGAGGTTGGCTAGATGAGTAGTGACAGAGCCATGAAAAACCAACAGAACTTCTGCTCCACTGGTATTTATGAAAGGTCAACAGAACTAAACAAAAGTTCCATACATGCTGGAATGACTGTGGTAGATTGATTAGAAAATCTGAATAAAGTTTACATAGGATTAAAAGCAAACAGTGGGTTGTGATTTGTGTCATTAGAGGAGAGTGAGAGGAGATAGTGTGTGTGCCAGACCAGGCAAACCACTACCACCACCTTGACTGTCCTCTCCCCTCAGTCTATGATGGAGTCAATCCAGAACACTAAACCCAAGAGAACCCAAGAGTTCTTGTAGCCATCATCCTAGGGAGTTATACCTATGTAGAAATATCTTGACAACTACTCCTATGGATGTCAAAGCCATAACTACTGAACATTTTTGCCACCAAAGTCCTTGGCAATTTAAAATGGATCAACATCAGAAACAGATATAATTTTATCAGAGGAAATGTCATTAAAGAACCATTATGAAGGCAGCTGGGTGACTCAATGGCTTGAGAGCTAGGCCTAGATACTATATACTAGAAACTAGAACGTAGGTCCTGGGTTCATTCTGGTCTCAGCCCCTTCCTAGCTATGTGACCCTGGGCAAGTCACTTAACCCCAATTGCCTAGCCCTTACCACTCTTCTGCCTTAAAACCAATATACTGTAGTGATATAAGACAGTAAGGGTTTAAAAAAATAGAAAAAAAGAGCTAAAAAAAGAACCCTTACCACTTGCTTTGTTGTGTAGATTTCAAAATTAATATTCAATGCCTCCAAAGTATGATGTTCATAAGGATTTATTGATATTAAATTAGAGAGCTAGATAATGCAGGAACCTTTCCCACTCACCTCATGTGGAAGAGAGAGGCTAGGGCCACAAGGATTGGTCACCACTCAATTCTCATGGGAGAGAGAGAGAGAGAGAGAGATGTTTCACTCAAAACTATATACAAGCACGCCAAGGACACACATCAATAGAAAGGAAAAGGAATTGTGGGTATACAGAAAGGAAGTTTGGGTAATGTAGTTTTTTTTAGGGATTCAAGATGATTCTAACTATACATTTCCCCCCTGAGATCCTTTGGGAGACCAGTCTCCCCAATGGATCATTCAAACATAACTAACTTAGAACTTTAACTAGAGGTATATACAAATATCACAGGTTTTTTTAAAAGGGAAATTACAATAATTTGGGGATAAGAGGGAAATAAATGAGAGAAAGAACAAAACCAATGTTAGGTACATTGACAAAAAGACAATTAGTGGGCAATTGCCTTTTTTGGTATAAGAGTGTCCATTCAGAATAAATGTATTCAACCCCCCAAAGTTCAAATTCACCATGTCTCGAAGTTCACTCTGGATCTTCTGGTGCAGGCATCTTTATGGTGCCTTCTGGATTCGGGGAGGTAGTCTTCTGTTCTAAATTAGGGTCAAATTCAAATCCAAATTCATGACAATAACATAGTCCCCCTGAGGAGAATAATAACACATTTCAGCCTGAAGAGGATATAGGGATACACAAAGGAATCATACAGGGATACATGGCCAAGTCATAAGGTATATGAATCAATTATAATTATCAAAAACATCAAAGAATCCAAAGAAATAAAAAAAGAAAAATAACCTCTGAGGGAAATATAGAATATTAAAAATGCAAAGAAAGAAAAATTAAAGGAAAAAGGAAAAAAATTCACAAATCACAACAGGTTCTTGTAGCAGTCCATGTCCCTTAATCTTTGCCCAATTTAGTAGCCTGGACTACATTAAGTTGTCACATCATGAAAGAAATAGAAAAAGAGACTAGATCTCAAAGCAAATGGGAAATAGCATTTCCCAGTTCAATCCTTTTTTTCACTTTCAAGGATAATGGAGCCAGAACAATCAATGTTGTGTACTTGCTATAGAGTGTGACACAAGAAAGTCCTATGTCTTAACACACGTTAAGCTCCACAACCTCGAGTCTTACACATAATCAAGTCTTTGCACTCTTTTGCACAGAATATCATCAATCCACATGGGATTGATTTGGTTTCTTCTTCCTTTTTTTTTTTTGTGCTCATTTGGCACTTTGCAGGTCAACTTCTGTGCTCCTTTGTGCTTCATTTCTCCTTGGATTATACATATTCATTGAGCAAAAGTCTTATAATATTTAAATAACTAGTGGCAGGTTTCCATAGTCCAAAGCTTTTGGGGTATGCATTTATATGCTAGGCAAATGGACATCTTAGCTTATTCTATTACAAAAATCAAAACAATCAAAATCTTTTTAATACTGGTGACATGTGCTTCAAATGTAAAAAAATGAGAGAAAAATCAAATATTGTATGGCACATGTAGGAAGAAAAAACAAACATATTAAAAAAGTGTAGTTTCACAATCACAGAGGTAAAGTATAAAGGCTAATTTCCAAAAATAAGATTCATTTTCTCTTTAACTTGCCATGACCCACAGTGTGAGTGCAAATGAAGTAGATAAAGTAATAATACATTCAAGAAAATACAAAAGGAATGACAAAAGGCACAAAATGTTATGAAAGGCACAACAGGTCAATATAGGTCACTAATACAGATATTTTATTGTGAGGTAGTATATGTATTGTTCAAGTACAAGGATCAACCAAATAAAGTGCAACAAAATAGTGCAAATCCAGCAATAGGGCATTCTTATCATAATCAATAGTCAAACACAATCAATAATCAAATATAAGTGCAGGCAATTATAGTTAGTACAAAGAATTATTCATTATCAATAGAGGGTACTTGTTTTACATGACTACAGTGAAACCATGAGTCCCTTTACCCAATTTTAATGGCTGTTTGTATAGTCAGTAGGACCTGGCATGGTCCATAATAAGCAGGTTCAGTTGACACAGTACATTTGAAATTTCTTTACGTACAGACTATCACCTGGGTTCAAATCATGAAGTGAGAAGTCTATGGGTTCTGCTTGAACAGCAGCTCCAGAGTTGTGGAGTTGTTGCAATTTTGTTTGTAATTGTCTGATATAAGTGGCAATGGTTATCCCCTCCTAACAATGAAGTATAGGCAGGGGTAAATGGTTGTGCCTGAATAGGTGGATGTCCAAATAGCATCTCAAATGGTGAGATGTGTAAATCACCTCTACATCTATTTCTAAGATAAAATAGGTCCAGAGGTAGAATTTCAGGCCATGAGTCTCCATGCACAATTTGCCAATCATAGTTTTAAGTTCTTTATTCAGTCTTTCAACATGGCTGGAGCTCTGGGGATGATATGGTGTATGAAATTTAGGAGTTATCCCTAAGCATGAATAAATTTGTGATAAGATCAAATCAGTAAAATGAGTTCCTTTATCAAAATCAATATATGCTGGCAGGCCATAACAAGGAATAATCTCTTTCAAAAGGACTTTGGCAACAAAAGCCACTGTGGCCTGAGCAGTAAGAAATGCTTCAGGCCACCTGGTCAGCTGATCGACTATGACCAGACAAAATTTATACTGTCCAGCTTTTGGCATAGAGATAAAATTAATTTATAAATGCTCAAACAGTGTGTAAGCTAGAGAACATCCACCAAAGGCGTTTCCTCGGAAAGCATGCTTATTAAAAGCCTGGCAGGTAGGACAAGCTATACATATTTTGGAAGCAATTGTAGTTATTCCAGGTGCTATCCATACTCGTTTAACAGAGTCTATAATGCCTTGGGTGCCAAAATGTCCATTTTTATGGATAGAGTGACAAATTTGGTTATAGAAAACTCTAGGGAGCAAGGGTTTGCCTTCAGATGACATCCATAGTCCATTTATCTGTTTTGCTTTAAATTTCTGATTCTATTTTCCCACTTCCTTGTCATTATAAGGAAGGGGTAGATCCAAATCATCAGTAACTGTTAGTGGCATAATTAATTCAGGTCCTTCTAAGGGTGCTAGTTTGGCTGTGGCCTCTGCTCCATCGTTTCCCCTAGAGACAGGGTCATTGCCACCTGTGTGTACGGAGTAGTGAACAATAGCTATGGCCTCTGGGAGCTGGATGATAGAAAGAAGTTTAGTAATAAGGTTTGCATTGGCAATATATTTTCTAGCTGATATTAAGAATCCCCTCTGAAGCCATAACATGCCAATGGTATGACATTTGCCAAATGTGTAACGAGAGTCTTTGTAAATTGTGACCCTTTTGTTCTTTGCAATGATACAGGCATGTTTCAAAGCTGTGAGTTCTGCACCTTGTTGGTTTACATGTGAGGGTAAGGAAGCTAACCGTAGAGTATCTAATTCCATAAATACCACAGCTCCTGTATTGTGCACACCATCTTTCATAAAAGAAGAACCATCTATAAATAATATTAAATTCAAATTATCCAAAAGGGTGTCCAGTAAATCATTATGAAGTTTATCAGCAAAAGACACTAAAGATATACAATCATGTAAAGGTTCTCCAAAAGTTGGCAAATCAGGGAGCAAGTTTGCAGGATTAAGAACTCCACAGCGTTTTAATATGATATGTTCATTATTTAATAAGATTATCTCGAATCTCATAATCCTTTGATCAGTAAATGTCTGAGTCCTATGTCTTAATAACAATGCCTCAACCTTGTGTGGACACATTATGGTCAGAGGGAATTCTAATACCAGAGCAGCAGATTTAGTTACTAATAAAGCTATGGCAGCTACTCCTCTAAGGCATGGTGGTGCTTCTTTTTTTTAAAAACCCTTAACTTCTGTGTATTAGCTCCTAGGTAGAAGAGTGTTAAGGGTGGGCAATGGGGGTCAAGTGACTTGCCCAGGGTCACACAGCTAGGAAGTGTCTGAGGCCAGATTTGAACCTAGGACCTCCCGTCTCTAGGCCTGACTCTCAATCCACTGAGCTACCGAGCTGCCCCTCATGGTGGTTTTTCTGAATCTACTGGGTCCAGTTGGGCTAAATAATAAGCTACTGGGCATTGAGCAGGTCCCAAAAGTTGAGTTAGAACACCTGAAGCTACCCTTTCCTTTCATGGACATATAAGGCAAATGGTTTGTCATAATTTGGGATGCTTAGAGCAGGGGCAGATAGGATAACCTGTCTTAAATTTGAAAGAGCTGTTAGATCTTCTGTTTTCAATTTAAGTGGTTTAGTGACCAAGTTTTTGTGAGTGATACAAGGGGCTTAGTGATTTCCCCATAGCAAGGGATCTGTTGCCAATAAAATCCTGTTGCTCTAAGAATCGCCCTCAATTGATTTTTAGTGATAGGAGCACTTAATATTTGGACACTTTCAATATGTTTAGGAGAAATTAAACAGGACCCAGCAGTTAAAATAAAACCTAAATATTGAACTGAACTTTGTCTTTGGAGACATTGTGGCCTTTCTTATGTAGCTCCAAAAGGAGATGCTTGCTATCCTCTTGGCATGCCTCAGGATTTGGTGAGGTCAAAAGCAAATCATCTGGGGGCAGCTGGATAGCTTAGTGGATTGAGAGTCAGGCCTAGAGACCGGAGATCCTAGGTTCAAAGCTGGCCTCAGACACTTCCCAGCTGTGTGACCCTGGGCAAGTCACTTGACCCCCATTGCCCACCCTTACACTCTTCCACCTATGAGCCAATACACAGAAATTAAGGGTTTAAAAAAGAGCAAATCATCCATATATTGGATTAAATGGCTGTATTTAAATTTAATGGCATCTGTATCAGCAGTTAAGAACTGTGTGAACAATGTAGGGCTATCTACAAACCCTTGAGGCAAAAGAGCCCAGGTCCATTGAGAACCTTTCCAGGTGAAAGTAAAGATATGCCTGGAATCCTCATGTATAGGTATGGAAAAGAAGGCTAAGCACAAGTCTACTACTGTAAAGTATGTAGCTGTGCTAGGAAGAGAAGGAATAATAGTATTTATGTTGGAAACTACAGAGTGTCTCTTTATAACGTGATTGTTCAAGGTTCTAAAATCCTGGATGAATCATTAGAGGTGCTTGCCATCAGGCCCCAATTTTGGCTTTTTAATATGCAGGATGGGTGTATTGCATTTAAATTTATAGGGAATTATGATGCCTTGGTGAATTAGTGAATTTATCACTGGGGTAATGCCCTCTATTGCCTCCTTCGAGAGAGGGTACTGAGGAAAGGAAGAAGGTGGGTTAGATTTAGTTTTAATTTGTATAGGGACAGATGATTTAAGTAAGCCAATATCAGAAGATGATGTGGCCCAGAGAGACTCAGGTATATCAGTTGGGATTTTAATTAGATAGTTGGGACTATCTGAAAGAAGTACAGAGAGCAAAGTGAAGGATTCCTCAGGCAATTCCAGTGACATAGAGCCATCTGGAGAGCAAGTTATTATGGCTCTAAGATTTCATAAAAGATCTCTCCCCAGAAAATTTATAGGAGAGTCAGGCTCAAGAGGAAAGTGTGCTCCACATATGGACACCATCTTAGGGGAAAGTTTTTTAACCTTTTGTTGTTTTCCTGATACCCACTTTATTTATTGATCCTTTGGAATTGCAATCTGGGTCAGTTATACTCTTCAATTCAGTCCTGGAAGCTCCGGTGTCCAAAAGACGGTCCATAATAGGTGTTACCAACCTTTAATGTTACATGGGGCTCATCACTATGGGGGGGGACTGGATGGGGACAATGGGTAGTAAGATATCAGGGTCTGGAAAATGAAAGGTTATATCCTCTGATTCCTGCGCCCCAACCCCCCACTCCCCATATACCTTCATAATCTTTGGGTAGTTCCTTGGGATCCCCTTTGAGGGGCAGTAGTACCCTAGGTCTTTCAGGGATGAACTCCACCCAAGATACACTGCTGCAGAGTCATTTGGTATGAGTTATCAATTGCTTTATCCATATTCCTAGAATTATTATCAGTCCTTAAGTTGGGATTTCTGAAGTCATTATTTTAATGATTATTCCTATGATTATTTCCATAGTTATTATTTGACTGGTTTCTGATTACTCTTAACAAATTCCTACAGTTCATCATTGTATGGCCCTTCTCACAAAAGTGGCAGGTAAGGGATTGATAGTTAGATTCTTGGAGAGGGGCAATCTCCATTGGTTAAGTTTCATGCCCTTTTTGTTGTTTATCAATTTTATCACTTGAAGAGTCTAGTTTCTTTTGAAATATTTCCGTTAAATTACTAGTCTCTTCCTGTTTTTCTTTATGGCCTTTGGAGACATAAACAGCAGTTTTCCTTAGTTCATCAAGATCCATCTCAGGCCACCTAGGGCAATGTGTTTTAAAGTAATCTTAGACATCTTTACGAGAGTTATTGACAAATTATTTCCTTATTTGCCTTATATCCTTTTCAATTGAAATGTCAAGTTCCATGTATCTACCTCCCAGTTCCATAAGCCTATCCATGAATTGGGAGGGTGTACCATCATTGGATTGTGTAAGATGTTTAAATTTGGTTCAGGCATGTGGCTTCTCAGCTCATTCTTGCATAGCTTTGAGAATGGCATCCCTATCAAGACATAATTGTGCATATTCTCTGGGGTTGTTATACTGCCATTTAAGATCTTCAGATGGCCAGTGTACTGCATTACTTCCTCAGGCTTTGTTAACATGAGAGATCATTTATTCCTCTCATGTTCCATTAGGATAGCCTGAAGTAATTTTTCTATGTCTTTATAAGAAGGGTCATAGTGAAAAAAAAATTATCCATCTTTTTATTATTGTTATTGGTTCTTCCTCATTCTTTTAATTCCTTTATATCTTGAGGTGTGAAAGTCTTATGTTGTTTTAATGGAATCATATCCCCATCATGTCCTATTGTGGACACTTCCCTTAATGGGAAAAGGCTTTCATAGGAATCATTCAATGGTTGTGGTTTCTGAGAAGTTAACTGTGGGGATATCGAGATAGAATGGGTAGGAATAGGTATGGTAGGAGGGCAAGATTTCCTCAGGGCTATGATTTGTTATAGGATAGGAGAAACAGGGGAGGTAAGATTAGCCAGGAGTTACAGAGCATGAGTGAGGTGGTTCAGAATATGAGAGAGGAGGTTCTGCACTTGAGATATAAGAGAGGGGCCTATCATCTCTATTTCAGGAGAAATAGGATTTTCCTCTTTTAGTGGTTCAGAAACAGGTTTGCAAAAATCAGACATGTGTTGGGGAAAATTTCCTTTTGTCATTTGACCATAGAAGTAATGCATGAAATGGTTCAATTAAATTTGTATGTAGGCCCTCATTCTCCATTGGGAAGCTTGTTGTGATTTAATAGTCCAGAAGTGAAAAAAGAAAATTCCAAGCCACATAAGAAGAAGGAGGCAATCCGGAACCTTATAAGTTCCTAATTGGGCAAAAAGCACAAAAATTTCTTGTAGAGTAGCATTTATACCGACGAGCATTATAACCAAAAGGGTAGGGGCAGGCTAAAGGGTATTTTATCTTGTTTTGTTTTATTTTATATAATGTCATATTATTTTATTGGATTTTATTTGCAAAAAAATTTTTTTTTTGGTAATTCATTTATTTATTTATTTATTGGGTGTTGCTGCCCTCTGGTGGCAGAAAACAGCCATGATGGCTCAGCAGGTAAAAGGGGGAAGAAAAAGAAAAAAAAGCAGAAAAAAAATGAGTGCTCAATACTGGCCTCTAGTGGCTTAGTGTCAACACTAAAACAGGGAGGGGTAAGGGGCATGGTTATGGTAGGAGGTGGGAGTAAGGGGCGTGATTATGTCTGCCAGAAACAAAAATGGAGGATTTGACTTACAAAACAAGGCAGGTTTGCTGCTCAGGGATCTCAAAGCTTACCAGTCATGAAAGATGTGGCAGGGAGGGTCACTACAGCGGAAGATGGGCTGGCTGCACAGGCTAGCAGCGGCTGAAGGCAGCACCTCAAGGAGGCAGCAGTTAGAGGCAGCAGAAGGCTCTCAAGCTTGGTGCA
Organism: Gracilinanus agilis; assembly: GCF_016433145.1. Lineage (NCBI taxonomy): Eukaryota > Metazoa > Chordata > Mammalia > Didelphimorphia > Didelphidae > Gracilinanus > Gracilinanus agilis. Next base: position 563,850,424 of record NC_058132.1, on the reverse strand, counting down.
GCTGCTGGGCACACCCACAAAGGCTTAAAAAGAGGCAAAAGTGGCAACGGCGGCAGAGGCAAAGGCGGAAGCAGGGAGCTCCAGAAGAGCCCTGCTGGAGGGCTCAGGGGGAGAGCTGAGAAACTTAGTTATGCAGGGGATCTATAGGTTAGGTTCTGGGATAACTTTGTGGTTGCCAAAATGTAGATTTTTAAAATTAATATTCAATGCCTCCAAAGTATGATATTTATAAGGATTTATTGATATTAAATTAGAGAGCTAGAGAACACAGGGAACCTTTCCCACTCACCTCACATGGAAGAGAGGATAGGGCCACAAGGACTGGTCATCACTCAATTCATATGGGGGGGGGAGAGAGAGAGAGAGAGAGAGAAACAGAGAGAGACAGAGACAGAGACAGAGAGACATTTCTCACAAAACTATATACAATCACGCCAATGATGCACATCAACAGAAAGGAAAAGGAATTGTGGGTAAAACATAAAGGAAGTGTGGGTAATGTGTTTGTTTTTTTTAGAGATTCAAGATAATTTTAAATACACAGCTGCCCTCCCTGGGAACATAGAATCTTACTATCAGACTTGATAGTGACATCTTCCATACCTTATTGTCACCTTGATTACAATTTGACTTCCTTGAGAAAAGGGATTCTTTTTTGTTTTTGTATCCTCAGCACTTAGCACAGTGGCAAGTGCTTAGTAAATGCATTTTTACATTTAGTCATACACACTGCTAAGATTGCTGTTTTCTGAAATGACTCTGAGAATAATAATCATTTGCATATGTAAATATATACATATATTTTAAAAAAAGAACCATTACCACTTGTTTTACTGCTAACCCTATATATATTCAATGCACTGAATATATGTACTCAATGGTCTGAGAGCCAGGCCTAGAGTTAGTTTCAAATCTGGCCTCAGACATTTTCTAGCTATGTGACCCAGTGCTAGTCATTTGACTTGTTTAGCTCTCACTCCTCTTCTGCCTTAGAACCAAAGCAAAGTATTGATTCTAACATGGAACAAATTTAAACAAAGTTTAAACAAATAAATAAATGAAGGGATTCTTGACATGAGTTTAGGTTTAAAATATATTATCAATAATTTCTAACATAATTTTCTTAAGCTAGAAAATCAACAAATGTATAAGATGATTTGAACTAGTTCCAGCACACCCCTCTATGGGTTTTGCTACTTTATAGTCATTTGGTAATTTACTGTAATTAATCAGATCAGTCACATTCTTTTTGATCAAATCCAAATCAATTGAGCATTTATTGACATCCTACTATGTGGAAAACAATATGTTAGACACCAAACATGTAAAGAGAAAAATAAAATAATTTCTGCCCCCTTACATTCCACTGGGCTGAATATAACTTACCCAAAGATCAGTGGATACAAAATAATTTGAGAAGACAGAAAAAATTACACTAATAGCCATATGAGTTTCAAATTATATGTTAAAGGATCAAATATAAGCTCCTATACATGACATTAAAATATTTTCTCAATCTATCTCCAGCCTATTTTCCATATGTTTTGCACATAACTCCTTCATAATCATTACCATTCAATCAAACTAGCCCATCTCCTGTCTTTCTAACATGACTTTCAACTCCCATCTCCATGTTCTTACATAGTCTGTTGTTCCCCAGGCTCAAATGTACTCTTCCCTCACATCATCCTTTTAGAATCCCTAGCCTTCTTGAAAGCTCAGTTCAAGGAGTACCACCTACATCAAGCATTTCCTGATACTCCATCCACCATGCTGGTTTATTTAAATTCATTTCATAAGGAGGAGTAAATCAATTTCCAAAAAATCTCCTCCACTCTACTCTAAGGAGACATTGATTCTTCCCTGTTGGAAAGCAGGAGTTTGGGAGCACAAAGTCTGCTGCACTGTTCTCTTCAGGGAGACATTACTAGATTAAAATTATATCTGTCTGCTCTCCCAATTGCCTCTAACTCCAGCTAGGTAAGCACAAGTGTTTTCATTCTTATTTTTAAGATGTTTTCATGGATACTAGTCCTTAAAGAGGAAGGGTCATTCCCAAGTTTATTTTTGAAAGTTTTACTCCTATCCACAAAAGACAAGCACAAATAGAGAATAGTGAGTAAGCTAATTTACCTGAGCAAATGTCAAATACAAATCATAAAAATTGAGGATTTTAAGTTAAAATTAATTTTAAACTATTTTAATATAGATTCGAATATACTAGACAATACAAAGAGTAAATTAAGTCTTCTACTAGGAGTGAGATATCTTACTTCAACTGAGATAAAAATGTCTCCAATCTCACCCAAGGAGAAATACCTCAAAGACTCTGGGGAAAAACCTAGAAAAGAGGGACATGTCAATGCACTATCTCCTTTATATATATATCTGCTTCTTCTCAAAGACTTTTCTGTCTTTCCAATGATTTTTTTTCTCAAAAGCGAGCTTTGAACCAGAAAACATGTGTTCTCTCTTGAAGCTAAATAAGAAAAAAAACTCTCTTCTCCCAAGCACTTTTTAACACTGTCCTTCATGCAGACATGTAAGACTAAATAATAATTTTCTTAGTCAATGAGAAATTTTATATAAAATGTACCAGAATTTAACGATCAGTATCATTTTTATGATGTCAGTATAATGAGTATCACTTGAGTTGAAAGAGCAGATATGGAAACAGACTCAAGCAGCCCAGAGTTCATTAGTGGTATGTTTTTGTTTGTTTGTTTAATTTGTATTTTGAAGAATTCTGAGAGAATAAAGTTGAAAGAGGGGAAGAAACTTCCCTATTAAACTTTATGCTATTAAAAGTTAGAGTGGTATTTTTCCATGTGCTTGCTTTCTTTCCTTGTTATTCAAAGGCTTTGGGTAGGCTGCTATTGCTGAATTGAGAAACCATATTGGTGAGGAGGCAGAGAGACAGCTTAGATTCAAGAGAGATAGTTGGTGAGATGACATAAGCATTTATGTTTCCTACTGATTGTATTGAATGAGAAAGCAGTTCCCCATTATTAGGTGATAAATATAAGTTCCTTCATTCCAGTAAGGGGGAAGAATTAGAGGGAGGAGAAGCTGACTCTGCCCCTGTAGCCAGCAGTGCAAACCACCAATTTATGTTCTTTACAAATGAATGATTTCCCACTTTGCTCACCATCCTTTCATTGCTATCATTTTGTTTCATCCCACTTTCACATAAAAGAAAATCTAGCAGCCAATAATTGTCTGTTGTTACTAATGCTGGCACACGTGGACAGTTGGTGAAATAGTTTGAATTTCAGTAAAAGTAAGGGATACTCATCCCAACTTCAGGTTAGCTGACACAATGGAGAAAGATAAGGAAGTAACACCATTAAAAAGTCTCAACTACAGTGGAGGTACCACAAATTGCTCTTTTAGAAAATTACAAATTTCATAAATGGAGAACCTACAAGAAGAAAGATAATAACATATAAATGATATATAGTATCATACATCTGACACATATTAACATGTATGCTGCCTGTGCTAAGTTCATTTATGACATATATGGTCTCTCTCTCTCTCTCTCTCTCTCTCTCTATATATATATATATATATATATGTTATATAATAGAGGCTTATAGGTTCTCCTATTTATAGAGATATATGGTGTGTGCGTAAAATAAAAAGAATGTGTATAAGTATATATGTGTATATGTAAACACTGTATTTATATATAAAAATAGGTAGATAGATAGATAGATAGATAGATAGTTACATTTATTTATAATGTATCTACACATCCTTGAGACCTAGGAGAGAAAAAAGATGATGCAAGTACTAGCAAAACCCAAGAAAGGGGGAAATCTCTACTTATACTAAGTTGGAAGGGGATTGGGGGTGGCATAGCTGAGTAGCTCAGTGGATTGAGAGCCTGGCCTAGAGAAGGGAGGTCCTAGGTTCAAATTTGGCCTCAGACAATTTCTAACTGTGTGACCCTGGACAAGTCACTTAACCCCCATTGCCCAGTCCTTACCACTCTTCTGGCTTAGAACTAATACATAGTATTGATTCTAAGGTAGAAGAGAAGGGTTAATAATAATAATAATAATAATAATAATAGGTTGGGTCTTCATCTTAATCCTTTTACTAGAGACATATTCTTAAATGAAAACATACTTACCCTAGGTGCTACATGGAAAAATAACCTCCCCATGTAATCCATATATGTGGGAGATTTCCCATTTATGTGGTACATATGGTTCCTCATACAAATTTAAAAAATGGGTACCTTTCCAATTAAAATCTTATGTGTGCGTGTGTGTGTTTGTGTGTGTAGATTGTATGTCTTCTATTAAAATGTAAATTCCATGAGGGGACAGCTTATTTCATTTTTTTTCTTTATCTATGAATGCTTACCATTGTGTATGAATTCTTACCTGGAACATATTATCGTTGTTAAGTTGTTTCAGTGGTGTCCAACTCTTCATGCTCTCATTTGAGGTTTTCTTGACAAAGATATTGGAATGGTTTGCCATTTCCTTTTCCAGACCATTTTACAGGTGAGGAAAATGAAGCAAAAGAGGTTAAGTAATTTACTCATGGTCACATAACTGGTAAATGTCTGAGACTGGATTAAAATCATGAAGATCAGCTTTCCTTATTTCAAGCCCAGCGCTCTATCCACTGCACCATCTAGCTGCCCACCAGGAATATGTTACTCAATAAATGCTTGTTGATTGGGAAAAAAGGATGTGAATTGATACTGTTAAATAGAATAGAGGAATATGGGCAGAGGTATTATGGGAAGAGAAGTAGTATAGTGTTATGTGGGAATAGGAGCATTTGATGAATCTTGCCTCTGTTAAGGCTACCTGCTTCCATTTGGATTCCATGTAGGATATCTATATTACTTTTGAACACTGTTGGTGAGCATATGTCTCCCTGTTTTATGTCTTGTTGATGTTAATACTTAGTTGATGGTTGAACACCATTATCTCCATAATTCCATCTGTCATAAAATTTCATATAATTTTAACATATGTGGGGGAGACACCTTACTTTAGGAGAGCTTTAAAGATGCATTTTGCTCAACTGAACAAAAATGATTTTAAAAAACACAACAGACATAAGAGGAATCACATATTCTCTACATCTTTCACTTAGTTGTGTCACCATAAATAACAATTGATATTTATGTTGTGTTTTAAGATTTATAAAGTGTTATACATACATTATCTCATTTGATGTTAAAACAATCCTATGAGATAAATACAAGAGGTATCATTATCTTTATTTATTTATTTATAGCTCCTCCACCCTTTAACTCCTTTTCTTCAAAGGAAGGAAAATAAAAAAAAGAGAGAGAGAAAATGAATGAGGTGGGCTGTTAATAGTGATCTGCTTCCTCACCTGGTATGAAAGTTAGATGTCCAAGGAAGATATTTATCTTATCTCATCAACCATCAAAGCCTTCTAGGGGTCAATCAGGGGACAAAATATCCAGAAACTGGGCATACCACTTGACTTTGAATCCTTCTATTCTTTAAATTTTCCTTTCCCAGAATCCTCCAAATCCTTGCCTCTGAAATTTAAGTTAAATTTTTTTTTCTACTGATAAACTCTAGGAAAGAATCCACTTGAATATCTTTAGCCTTAATATTAACCCTTACAATATAGGTGTTATGCAAAATACCCAGAGAGTATATACAAAGCAGAATAACATTAGCCCAGAGGTCTCTAATAACTGGGGTGGAGGAGGAGGACTTTGAAAGGTCTCTACTTCTATCCTTTCTTTTTCCATTGTCTTTCCATTAATGCTGTCCCGCTCATCAACCTAAATTTTTTATTTCTTGCTTTCCATTCTTTTGGCTCTTTTCCCTCTGCTATCTCACTTGATGACTTAATCAGCTTCCAAAGATTTAATTGTCCTCTCTATACTGATGATGCTCAAATCTACCTATTCTGCCTCAACCTCTCTTTAACAATCTTTCAATTTCACATCTCTAACTTCCATTCAGAGCTTAAACTGGATGTGTAGTAGACACTTTAAATTCACTTTGTTTATTATCTTTTCCCCCTAAATTATGTTGCCATAAATGACAACATCATTCTCTCAGTCCTTCAGACTTGCAAACTAGGAGTCATTCTGGACTCTACATTATCCCTCATCTCCCACCCCCATATTCAATCTGTTATGAAGGCTTATCAATTTTACCTTTGTAATAACTCTTGAATAAGAAAACCCTCTTTCTCTCTTCTGACATGGTCATCACTCTGGTGCAGGTCCTCATCACCTTACACCTGGACTTTTGCAGTAGCTTGCTAATGAGTCTTCCTATCTCTCTTCTTCCCCTCACCCAATCCAATTGGTCTTCCATTCAACTACTAAAGTGATTTTCCTAAAATGCAAATCCTGTCATATCCCCTCAACCTCCAAATCCCCTAATTCAAACCTATTAAAAAATGCTAATGACTCCCTCTAACTTTCAGAATAAAATGTAAATTGCCCTGTTTGGTATTCAATAAACTAGTCTGGCTTTCATAAACTAGTCCTACCTTTCCAGATTTGTTATACCTTACTCCTGTCACATACTCTCTGATCCAGTGGCACTGTCCTCTTTGTTTTCCCACAAACTCCATTCAACTTTGGGTATTTTCTCTGACTACCTTTCAAATGTAAAATGCCTTCCTTCCAGTCTTCCTTTAATTTCCAACTAAAATCCCTTTTAATTTTAAGCATTTCCTCTCTAGCAATTATTTTCTATTTGTCTTCTATATTGCTTGTTTGCATATGTTTGCTTTTTTTTTTTCTTGTCTCACCCATTACACTGTGAGCTCTCTGAGGACACAGACTGTCTTTTACTTCTTTTTTGTATCCCAGCTGTTTAGATTATTATATAGCACACAGTAGGAACTTAAATTTTTATGCTTGATTGATCAGTTGATTAACACAGAGAAAATTTAGTCTACAGAGAAACTCATAATGAAGGATTTCAAGGATAATATCATAAAGAAGATAAGATATGGAATAATAATAGATAACATTTATGTAATACTTACTATGTTGCAGGTACTGCACTAACAACCCCAGAAAGTAGGTGCTATTTTTATTATCTCCATTATTCAGTCTAAGAAATTGAGGTAAACAGAAGTTAGGTGACTTGACCAAGATCACATAGCTAGTGTCTGAGGGTAGATCAGAACTAAGGTCTTCCTGACTCCAGGTCTTGTTCTCTATGTACTGCAGCACCTAGCTGCTTATGAAGTACTTTGCAAATCTTAAAGTGCTGTATGCAAGATAGATTATTGTTATTATAAAGGAGGTTATTTGAGTTTCAAAGGAAAAGAAAAACTTTCAACTGTAAAGAGGAGTGAATGTATTCCAAATATGAAGGGTAGTTTTTGTCAGAAAGTGATACAAGATGAAGAGGGGAAAAGGGAGAGCTCTTCTATGCATGGCTTTGTTTTTTTCCAATAAACTCATGGTTCTTGTCTGGCAGAGTTGAAGGAGAGGGAGGTATGGAAGATTTGGGGAGGAATGAAAAGGTATCCAAGAACTGCTTTTGATGTGAGATAGGGAGTCGATAAAACAGGATTGCCTAGCAGTATTGTGCCTAGTTGAAGCAGAGTAGCAAATTTGTACTGAACCCAGTCATACAGGTTATGGTGTTCTCCACCTTCATTAAGTGGAACATATATAGGACCGAATTTGTCCATGGTGGGAATGATCCAAGGCTGTAGCTTATTGGGTATTAGGATAAAGATCTCACAATTAGTTAATGCTTTTAGCGTGCATAAAATTTTTGATGCTGTCTCCTGAGCTATTATTGTGGAATTAGAGAGAGATTATGTAGGCATAAAAACTATGTTATATATTCGTTTTTGTTATTTGGTTTGCCAATAATTTGTCATCTAGTAGTTAACCTAATAGAAGTTAGTCTAAAGTTAGCTATGATCATCCTAAACCACAATTCCTAAATTGTCTCCAAGATCATACTTGAAGTTTTTCAGGTTTCTTAGTACATGTCAATTGTTAAATTTTCAGTGTAAGCATTTTCACCTCAGAAATCAGCAAATACAACAAAACTGGGTTTTATTTGTTTTTTTTTTGTTTTTGTTTTTGATTGATAAGATTTAAGAAAGTGATGTGGAGCATATTATTATTGTTGTTTGAAAAATTTTATTTAATTAATGTAGAATATTTTTCCATGGTTACAAGATTCATCTTCTTTCCCTACCCTACCGCCACCCCCTCCTGTAGCTCACATGCAATTCCACTGAGTTTTACATGTGCCATTGATCAAGACATATTTCCATATTATTGATATTTGCACTAGGGTGATCGTTTAGAGTCTATATCCCCAGTCATATCCCCATCAACTCATGTGATCAAGGAAATGTTTTTCTTCTGTGTTTCTCTTCCCACTATTCTTCCTCTGAATGTGGGTAGCGTTCTTTCTCATAAGTCCCTCAGAATTGTCCTGGATCATTGTATTCCTGCTAGTAGAGAAATCCATTACATTGGATTGCACCAGTGTATCAATCTCTGTGTATAATGTTCTCCTGGTTCTGCTCCTTTCATTCTGCATCAATTCCTGGAGATCATTCCAGATCGCATGGAATTCCTGATGTGGAACATATTAAAAACAGAAATTAAACTTATAAGAGTGTACTCCATTTTTTTCTGGAGAATCTGTTGTTAAATATTTATAAGCAAACCAATGGTTATAGCTATCCATGAGTGTAATGGATTACCTTGGAAGTAGTGACTTACAACCCTTTAGATAGTTTTAAGAAGATTGTGATTGACCACGTAGAGGGTATATCACATTAGGGATTTTTTTCAAATGCATAGAATAATGAACTAAATGGTTATTTAGTTCCTTCCCAACTCTAAACTTGGTGATTCTATGATTCTCAGGTACTCTTGAGTTATTAAAAGAACCAAAGAATGTTCTTAAGTGTTATAGGTGAACTCACTATTAACACTGGAAAATAGAGATAAATTTCCATATAATGAGAAAGTTTAGAGGGATTATACTGCTTTGTTGGAGGAAATAATCACAAAGATGAAACATTTTGGAAGGCATTCTGGAATTATGCCCAAAGATTTATAAAACTGGGCATACCCTTTGACCCAGAAATACTACTATTAAGTTTACTTCCTAAGTTGATCAAGGAAAAAAAGAAAAGAACCCATATGTTTTAAAATATTCCTAGCAACTCTCTTAGTGATGGGAAAGAACTGCAAACTGAAGGGATGTCCATCAATTGAGGAATGGCTAATCACATGGCAAATGATTGTGGATGGAATGCTACTTCATCGTAAGAAATGGAGATCAAGTTAATTAAAAAAAATAAACATAGAAAACGTACATCAGGTTATTAAGAGCAAATTGTTCCAAGCCAATATTGTGTGAAAAATAACTTGTATATATAAACCTCAAGAGAAAAAATAGAAAAATAGAAAAAATAAGACAGTTTTACATACATACACACATATACAGATATTTGTCAAATGATGTTTTTTTCTTCTGTGGGGAAGAGAGGGAGATATATATATCTGAAAACTTAAATGAATTAAAATAAAAACAAATTATAGGTCCTTCAAAGTGTCAACTTACCAGGACATAAAAATCTTATTATAAAGATAAACCAAAAAAAAGTTTTTTAATAAATAAAAAGAAGTGTTGTCAGTTCATGAAAAGGATAGCTTCTAACCTTTTTTAAAAAACTGACTTTTACTTACATAGAAGTAATCAATTTATTAAAATCTGAACATATTAAATTGACTTAAATAGAAATTCTAGATTTCTAATCTTTCAGATTTATCCCATGCTTTAATTAACTAATTATTAAAGAAATACAGATTAAATCGATTTTGAGGTTCTACTTTATTCTTGTAAAAATTTCAAGGAAGAAGAAAGAGAAAACCAATACATGTTAGAAGGTATAACAATTAAAAATGATAAAGGCTGATATTGTAAGAGAAATTAATATTTTAATTGCCATGGCTATGTTGGTAAAATATATATGATCGCGCCTGACTATATTTAAAAATTCCACCCATCTGTATCTCCACCCATCTTCCAACTTGTGCATGCCAGAGAGCCCGCTCAGGTAGCAAAAGAGGCCGTCTCCAGCCCGCCCTCCGAATTTAAGCTGAGCTATATGTTGGTTCCCATTCTCTCATGGTTAAACAGAAACCCATTGGATCCCGGGGAATGTAGTATCAAATTTCCCCACATGTCCACAGGAAGTTTGTCAAACACTACATATCTAGAGGCTCAATATTTCCAAATAGAATCCCAAGTGATTTTAACTAACACAAAGGACTATGGGAGAAAGAGTTACAAAGATATAAATTTGAGGGAGTTAATTCGTCCAGCCATTTTAGAGAGCAATTTGGCCCTCTTTAAGAAAAGTCCAAATTGCATATCCCTTGGAACTGCTCTAATATAACATAAAGGCCAAAAAAAGAAGAAAAAGATCTGTGTATACAATAATATTTATAAACACTTTTTTCAAGGTAGCCAAATTCAGAAATTAAAGGGTTGCCCCCTTTTGAGCGTATAGTGAAACAAAGTGTAGCATGAAATATAAAAAGGACAATTTTAGGGGAAACTGGGAATGAGAAGTAAGCAATACTAGGAGGACAATGTATATAATAGTTTAAAAAAATTAAAGAAATAACAAAGTTTAGAAAGAATTTAGAATTTTGATCAACACAATGATAAAACATTTCCACAGAAATAAACATATCACTTACTTCCCAATACAGGGTTGATTAAGTTAAAATTCACAGATATACATTTTCAAACATGGTTAATGTAGGAATTTGTTTTTCTTGGACTATATGACTATATGATGAGGGATTAATTTTTTTCAAGGTTTTATTTTTGTTTTATTTTAATTCTCTCAGTAAACAGGAAAGATGGAGCAGTAGGGGAGAGATTAACAAAATAAAAAGTTATTACTTTAAAGAAAAAGAAATTCCCATGATATTTGTATAATGACCACAATCTTTTATTTATGATGGTGTTTAAAACATTTACCAATTTGAAAAAAAAGAATTTCCAAGCTTGTTCCTTTTAGATATGACCATTCTACCATAAATCAAAATTTTCAGGAGGCTACAAAAACTTTGACTCTTGATTTAAACTGGGAATAAAATTGTCGAATTTCCTTCCTTTGTCAGCTCAGGCAGATATAACTTTTAATTCAATGAAATGTGCAAAAAGTTACTGAGAACTAAATAAATCTCTCTTGTCCTCACTTTCTCTATTTGTAAAAAGAGGAGATTATACTATATAGTTTCTAAGTTAATTTGATTTTATCTCTAAATCTTTCCATCCATGACTTAAAGAAAGATGTTAAGGTATTCAAGGTGAAATATGTTCATATGTTAAGAATGATTTTCCAGTAAAAAAATCTCTTTGAATTGTTATGATCTATGTTCAAAATGATAAAATGTATGACTGTGTAAATTTTCCTAAATCATATGCCTACCTGGAGTTGAGTGTCTCAAACTTATTGATGAGAAATAGGTCAGTGATATAAATCAGTAAAACTCTTATGACACCAAAATTACTTTGCAATAACCTTTCAGCAATAGGTCAATGTAGCCAAATAGGATGTAAGCACTATCTTATTCATGCTTGTGCAAACACACACACACACAAACACAGTTGTGCCCAAACACATGTAATATATATATATATATCAGTGGTTGCCAAACTTTTTTGGTCTATCGTCCCCTTTCCAGAAAAAATATTACTAAACCCCCTGAAATTAATTTTTTTAATTTTATTTTTTTAAATTTTTTAAAATAATTTTTATTTTTTAGAAAAGTTACTATAGTTACATAATTCATGCTCTTACTTTCTCCTTCACCCCCCCCCCCAACCTTCCCTACCCCCCATAGCCGGTTCGCATTTCCACTGGTTTTAACATGTGCCATTGATAAAGGCCTATTTCCAAATTTTTGATAGTTGCATTGGTGTGGTAGTTTCGAGTCTACATCCCCAATCATATCTACCTCAACCCATGTGTTCAAGCAGTTGCTTTTCTTCCATGTTTCCTCTCCTGCAGTTCTTCCTCTGAATGTGGGGAGTGTTCTTTTCCATAAGTCCCTCAGAATTGTCCTGGGTCTTTGCATTGCTGCTAGTACAGAAGTGCATTACATTCTATTTTACCACAGTGTATCTGTCTCTGTGCACAATGTTCTTCTTGTTCTGTTCCTTTCACTCTGCATCAATTCCTGGAGGTCTTTCCAGTTCACATGGAATTCCTCCAATTATTATTCCTTTGAGCACAATAGTATTCCATCACCAGCATATACCACAATTTGTTCAGCCATTCCCCAATTGAAGGGCATACCCTCATTTTCCAGTTTCTTGCCACCACAAAAAGCACGGCTATAAATATTTTTGTACAAGTCTGTTTATCTATTATCTCTTTAGGGTACAAACCCAAAAATGGTATGGCTGGATCAAAGGCAGGCACTCTATTATAGCCCTTTGAGCATAGTTCCAAATTGCCATCCAGAATGGTTGGATCAGTTCACAACTCCACCAGCAATGTCCCAATTTTGCCACATCCTCTCCAATATTCATTACTCTCCTCTTCTATCATTTTAGCCAATATGCTAGGTGTGAGGTGATATCTCAGAGTTGTTTTGATTTGCATTTCTCTAATTATTAGAGATTTAGAACACTTTCTCATGTACTTATTGATGAAAATTGCATATTCATGTCCCTTGCCCATTTATCAATTGGACAATGTCTTGATTTTTTTATACAATTGATTTAACTCCTTGTATATTTGAGTAATTAGACCCCTGTCAGAATTTTTTTTATCAAGATTTTTTCCCAATCTGTTGTTTCCCTTCTCATTTTGGTTGCATTGTTTTTGTTTGTACGAAAGCTTTTTAATTTAATATAATCAAAACCATTTAATTTACATTTTGTAATTTTCTCTAACTCTTGCTTGGTTTTAAAGTCTTTCCTTTCACAGAGATCTGACAAGTATACTATTCTGTGTTCACTGAACTTATTTATAGTTTCCCTCTTTATATTCAAGTTATTCACCATTCTGAATTTATCCTGGTGTAGAGTGTGAGATGTTGATCTAAACGTAAACTCTCCCATATTGTTTTCCAAATTTCCCAGCAGTTTTTGTCAAATAGTGGATTTTTGTCCCAAAAGTTGGGCTCTTTGGGTTTATCATATACTATCTTGCTGATGTCACTTACCCCAAGTCTATTTCACTGATCCTCCCTTCTGTCTCTTAGCCAGTACCATATCGTTTTGATTACTGCTGCTTTATAGTATAGTTTAATATCTGGTACAGCTAAGCCACCTTCCTTCACATTTTTTATTCATTATTTCCCTTGATATTCTTAAGTTTTTGTTATTCCAAATGAACTTTGTTATTGTTTTTTCTAATTCATTAAAAAAGTTTTTTGGTAGTTTGATAGGTATGGCACTAAATAGGTAAATTAATTTGGGTAGAATGGTCATTTTTATTATGTTAGCTCATTCTACCCATAAGCAGGCAATGTTTTTCCAATTCTTTAGATCTAGTTTTAATTGTTTGGAAAGTGTTTTGTAGTTGTTTTCATATAATTGCTGTGTGTGTTTTGGTAGACAGATTCCCAAGTATTTTATATTGTCTAGGGTGATTTTAAATGGTGTTTCTCTTTCTACCTCTTGCTGTTGTGATGTGTTGGAAATATATAGAAATGCTGATGATTTATGTGCATTTATTTTGTATCCTGAAACTTTGCTAAAGTTGTTGATTATTTCTACAAGCTTCTTAGTTGATTCTCTAGGATTTTTTAAGTAGACCATTATATCTTCTGCAAAGAGTGATAACTTAGTCTCCTCATTGCCTATTTTGATACCTTAAATTGCTTTTTCTTCTCTAATTGCTACTGCTAGTGTTTCTAGTACTATGTTAAATAATAGAGGTGATAATGAGCATACTTGTTTTACTCCTGATCTTATTGGGAAGGCTTCTAATTTATCCCCATTCATAGAAAAATGATAATAAATAAGATAATGGACATAGCATCTCTCCTCATTTCCTGTGGGCCACCTCTAATTCAAATGGACCAATGGCAGCCTCTACACTGATTTGGACTGCCCAAAGGACAGTCCTTTGTTCTTGATTTGATACTTATTGTCACGTGTGATTTAATCATCACCATTTCCCCTGAGGGAGGTGGGGATGATATAATCCAGATGCCTAGGGTAAGTAGATTTTTGACTATGAATGGGCTAGAGTTAATTTCATTTACACAATATCCAAGAAGAAAGAGTGTGCTCGAGCAACTGTCCACCAGGTCCCAAACATCTCCTCTTCTTGGTGCAGCTCTGCTGTTGCTGGAAATCCACCTCCATTCAGGATCCCAAGGAAATCAGGAAGCAGGGTCTGAGATCTCCCTGGGCTGGCAAAAGTTTGCCCACCACTAATGGAGTCTCTCTCTCAAGGCACAGACACTTCCTCCTGCTTCATTCTATCCTAGAATGCTCCAGTTCCAACCTGCTAGATGAACCTTAATTCTTAATCAATAACTAATCTAATCTTCCTCACAACACATATGCATATGATGCTTGTTGATGGTTTTAGGTATATAGTGTTTATTATTTTTAGGAAGGGTCCTTCTATTCTAATACTTTCCAGTGTTTTCAATAGGAATGGGTGCTGTATTTTGTCAAAGGCTTTTTTAGCATCTATTGAGATAATCATGTGATTTTTGTTTGTTAGATTGTTGATATGGTCAATTATGTGGATGCTTTTCCTAATGTTGAACCATCCTTGCATTCCTGATTTAAATCCCACCTGATCATGGTGGATGATCCTCTTGATCACTTGCTAGAGTCTCTTTGCTAGTATTCTATTTAAGATTTTTGCATCTATGTTCATTAGAGAGATTGGTCTGTAGTTTTCTTTCTCTGTTTTTGATCTACCTGGCTTTGGATTCAGTACAATATTTGTGTCATAAAAGGAATTTGATAGGACTCCTTCTTTGCTTATTATATCAAATAATTTGTATAGTATTGGGATTAGTTGTTCTTTGAATGTATTTGACCTTCCAGTCAATAGTATGAAGTAATTTCTTTTAAGTTTTAGAGTGTTAAAGATTTCTTAGTGTTGATCTTTCACTTTTGGGGTTCTTGTGAATGGCTTGCCATTGTGAGCCAAGTGCCCTCTCAGGTTTATCCTCACATCCAGGGTCTCTCTGCACTCTTTACACTCCTGAGGTCTCAGGTCTAGTTGTTCTAAGGGTCAAACCTCCTGGTGGTCCCCTTGCTTGTTCCTCTGCCTGAAGCTCCTTTAACAGTCTCAGGGCACTGCTTCCACAGTCATGCACCCCTCTGCACTGGGTCCCCACCCAAGGTCCACACCTGCGCTCAAGGTCTTTGTTCAAAGTCCACACGTTCTTTAGCCTCTTGGGGTCTTAAGTCTTGCTGCTCTCTGGAGCAGTCTCTGGTGACACCAGATGGTTGTCAAGGACTTAATGAATACCCCAAACTTGCTCTAACTCTTTTGCGCTGTCTTTGGCATTATAGGTGGTATGGGGGGAGGGAGGTGCTCAGCTTTCATTTTAGTGAGAGCTATTTTGCCCCCTTATAGCATGGAAATGACCCGATTCCACGTACCTTCAATGCTGCGCCCTGTTGTGGGGTCCCTTTGTTCATCTGGATTTGTTTTTATGTCCTTTTAAGGAGTCCTATATGTGTGGGTTAGGAGAGGTTAAGCAGCTGCTTTTTACTATGCCGCTATCTTAACCCGGAAGCCTTTCTAAAAATTTTAATAGCAAGTAATAGG
Source organism: Gracilinanus agilis (assembly GCF_016433145.1). Taxonomy (NCBI): domain Eukaryota; kingdom Metazoa; phylum Chordata; class Mammalia; order Didelphimorphia; family Didelphidae; genus Gracilinanus; species Gracilinanus agilis. The sequence continues at coordinate 563,834,632 of NC_058132.1, read as the reverse complement.
AAAGATAAATACACCTGTGGCCATCACTGCTTCCCTGGATCATTGCAACACCCACCAGGGGGTGGTGGCACCCACTTTGGGAATCACTGATATATATCAATGACCAGGAAGACAAAGTGAATAATGAGGTGGCTAAAGAAATAATTTGTTGTTGATATACAATTACTTGGGTTCCATAGAACAAAGGAGATTTTTGATTTACTCTAGCAGGAATAAAAAGAACTAGGCAATTGGTTACTGGGTGATAGAATAGTCACTGAAGACTCATGCAAGGAATTCCATATGCAAAAGAATGATATAAGTGATGTGTATGTACTAATGGGTTCTGAATTAGTTGTAACCTCTGAGGAAAAAAATCTAGGTATCATTGTGAACAGCTCAATGAAGATGTTTATTCAATGCACAGTGGCAGGCAAAAAAGAAAATGAGATATTAGTTTAGGTTAAGATAATAGAAACTTGTCATGAAAAACATTTTATTAGTAAACAAATCAATGATTAAATTTGAATTTGAGAAGAGTGTTCAGTTTTGATCTTGACATGTCAAAAACACAGAGAATTACAAGAGTGCTTATATTGGCACTGGATTTCTATGATGCCCTTTCTTTCAAGGATCTGAAAGTACAAGGAAAGGACCTAACATTGTTTTAAATAGACATAAAAATATGTATGCTGTCTTTTCCTTGATGATCCATTTGTGTAAAAGAAAAATATTACTTAAAGAAGATATAGATAATAAAATAGATAATCATAAACAATATTTTGAAGGAAAAAAGAAAATGAGGGGACAGTTAAGTTTGACATAAGTTTGATGAGGTAAATATGAAATAAGCAATCCACTTTGTTGAATTAGTTATTCTAAATTGCTTTTGGATTTCCTTCCAACTTAATTGTCACATTTGTTTGTTGTTGTTTTTTTAAATTACACTTAAAAACACTTTCTGGAGAGATTTTTAAAACTACAAAATATCTATTTGAGAAGTGAAAATGTCAGTCAATAGGTCATTTACTTTTTTATGGTTACTGAATTAATTTGACAGTTTCAGGGACATTTTCCCCCCATCCCGCACCTCCACTGCCTTCTATTAACTAGATATGTTGAAATCAGACAGACTTAACCTGACTAAAAAGGTCCAAAACAATATCCTTCTTACCAAAAGCTCTTCTATGATTTACTCTGATTATCTTCATTGGTCTAAAATAAATTTCTTGAGGGAATAAAATATGTATTTAGGATATTATTTATAGAGTCCAGAAAATGCCTGTGTTATATACATAAAATGTTCAAAATGTATTAGTATACATTTGACATAACTTATTGATGAAAAGGATAAAGCATTCAGGAAGCTAACATATTTAATGGTTTTCTTACATCCTTAACCAATTTATCTTTGTTTAACATATGGATAAAAATTGAAAAATTCAGCAGCTTTTTTATATTTGGTTATGTGAACTTGAGTTTCATCATCTCATTATTCACTTCAGCTTCAAGATCATTTACATATATCATATTTCTTTATCACTATGGAAATATCTAGAATGTATTTTTCACTTTTCATCCTCATATTTGCCACTATGCAGACAAAGCAATACAATCTTAGCTTTAATCCATAGCAATATGATGTCACTGAAATCTTTCACAGTCTGTTTAAGTTACATGGAACCACTCTCATAATAATGTTTGCTAGATGCATATAATAAAATGCATAAGATTCCAAGGGAAAGCAATATTGTTTTTGTTGTTCATTTGCTTAGTCATTTCTGCCTCTTTGTGACTCCCATGGACCAAAGCACACTTGTTCCTTCTATCCTCCACTATCTCTCAAAGTCTACTCAAGTTTATGTTCATTGTTTCCATCATAGTATGTATCCCATTCTCTACCTTCCCGTTCTTCTTTTCCCTTCAATCTTTCCCAATATCAGGGTCTTATCCAATGAGTCCTGTCTTCAGTGGTCAAAGTATTTAGGTTTCAGCTTTAGTATTTGACCTTCCAGTCAATAGTATGAAGTAATTTCTTTTAAGTGTTGACTTATTTGATCTCCTTGCTATCTAAGAGATATGGTTATTAATATTTTATTTTAAATAAAGTTTATGAACCCCAAGGTAAGAAATTTAATATAATTTATTTTTGTAACTAATCTTAACTCTTAAAAAGAAGAATAAGATGTTTCAATTTATATATACCTTGAACTGACAATAATTCTTGGATTTTTTTCATTCTGACTGAATTGACCAACCATATCTGATGAATTGCTAATTACCTTATTCGGTCTATCTACTTGTATTTTTCACTGAATCAACTAGATTTTTTTAATGAATTGACAGAAACATACCACTGTTTTAGTATTTTTCTGACATAGCTCCTACACCTAAAAGGATTTGTTATTGTATTCTAGATAGAAGAAAATGCTCACATGACAATATCACAATACTGGGATACATGAACCAGAAAACATCAAAGTGTCAACAAGTCTAGTTTCACCTTCAAGTTACATCCCTTCCTGCCACTCATCCATACACTTTCATTTCCTACCTTCTCCATACCTTCAATTACTGTAATGACCAGTAGAAATGTTAACTTATGGCAAGGCATGTTATTTACTTTCCATTATGGATGTGATAACAAATTTGTTTCTCAAGTATAGGGAGAAACATATTAACTTCTAAAAATGCAAACATTGCCCCCATTCCTTCATGTATAAAAATATGCTCTATGACTAGTCTGCCAAATGTCTAACTGTATTTTCTTAGTATTAGAGGCAAAATTTCATTTTTGATAATGTATTTAGAAGATAAAATGGCCCAGAAATATTCTACTCACTAAATTGATCATTTTCACTGTCAGCCTATCATGTTCAGTGATATATTTCATAGAATGATTATGTTTAAAGTGAATGAATCATGTGGCTAAATATTTCCCAGTCACTCTATGAATGATAGATTTAATCAATAATGTGCTCTAACAGAGTTTATTTGTTAATAACATTGGTAAGTATTATTTGTTTTGGCACCTCTCTGGAAATCCATTTTGTAATACTGGGCTCACATATTTGGCTATTGATCAGACTGTTCATAGTACATAATAATAGCACATCATCATCATCATCATCATCATAGCTATTATTTTTAAATTTTAATTTCATTCAAAACACACTTCCATAGTGGTCATTTTGTAAGAGCACACTCATACAAAGCCAAGATCCCAAAATAAAACCATAAATAGACTGATGAGAAAGGTAGTATGCTTTGATCTGCATCCATGCTAATCCAACAATTCATTCTCTGGAGGTAAATAGTATTTTCCTTCATAAGTCTTTCAGGATTGTCCCAGATCATTGCACTGCTGAGAGTAGGCAAGTTTTCACAGTTGTTCATTATACAATATCACTGTTACTGTGTACAACAATTTCTTGGTTCTGCTTATTTCACTCTGCATCAATTCCTAAAGATCTTTCCAGATTTTTCTGAAATCATTTTGCATATCATTTATTACAGAACAATAGAATAAATGTGACCTTAGTGGGTAAAGGATGATCTTTGGAGTCAGGTAAATACGGGTTCAAGTCTTCCTTCTGACTCATAATGATAAGCAAACCACTTACTCTTTTAGTGTTCTAAGTAGCTAAGATTGTAAATTATAGCTAAGTTTTATTTATGGGAGACCCACAATGTAAATTCTGCACATTAGTGAAATCACAGGTCCAAATAATAAACATATGTAGAGTTTAGCAACATATATTTCATATAATTCATTTTTCATGGGTGAATTGTTAGACAAATATTTTTTGAACATCACTGGATCTGCTAGAGAAGATTCTATATGATTGCAGGCTTAGTGAAATCAAAACATCTTTGTCAAACAAAATCTTCCATGGAATTTCACCATGTATAAGTTCCATTGAGATACAGGAAATCTTATGCAACAGTCTATTGATTTGGTGAACATATCTGCCTGTGTTACAACTCTCTTTATAATAACCACTTGAAGAGAGTTATCTCTGCCACTGCATCTTTCAAAGAATTTTGAATAACATGAAATGGGAGTCACCTTGTTAAAGGAAAAGCTTAAGGCTATGTTTTGCTCAATTGAATGAAATGCCATTTGAATTGATTATAGAAGGGAAAGAGTTGAGCAGACTGTATTTGGGAAATTATACAGTATTTTCAGTGATCCCAAGATGCTCCTTGGCATCTCTTTAACACACATCTTTTTAGCACTAATATTCTTTTGATAAATCTATTGGCTGTAAAACATGGAATAAACATGACATTCCCCAAAGAATCAAAACTGTAGGAAAGCCAGAGGTAAGCTAAAAACATAGAAGATATGATCTAGCTGTAAAATATTAAATATTTTGGCTTATATTTGAGAAGTGGAATAAAGGACCTTATCAAAGAAATTGTGACCCAAAAAGTAGATAGCATGGTTTATGTTTTTAGATCAATGGATAACAAATGGACAAACTATTAAATAACTTTATCCAACATTATCTCTAGTATACCTATGCCCTAAGGAGATTTCAAGGAAAAGACCAAAAAAATCATGGATAAAAATTCAGACAATCTATTTTTGTAGTAAAGAATTGGAAACTAATGGGTATCAATAAACTGCAGAATGACTTAAGAAACTATTATATGTGTGCGAAAAGGAATATTATACTACTATAACACATGACAAGGCAGCCAGGTGGCATAGTTGATAGGGCTCTGGGTCTGGAGATGGGAAGAAATGACTTCAAATTTGGTCTCAGATACTTACTAACCTTGAATAAGCCACATAACCCAGATTGTCTCAGTTTCCTAATTTTTAAAATAAACTATGTATGGCATAGGCAGCGCAGTTTATCAACTAAAATTTGTCCATAAGATAATTATTATTACTATTTTGGTTATAGAAATTCAGAAATATCTTCTAATAAGTTATGGAGACACTGTGATTTGAGTCAAGAAAAACTATATGAAGGTTAATAAGACTTTTTGCTGCAGGTTAATAAAAGTAAATATGTAATGTTTCCCATCTTCTGAATGGATGCCCAGAAATCTATCTATATACACCTTCAGGTCTTTCCACATTCACTTAATAGGATATAATAGTGAGACACTTGTCCTGAGACTAAGGGGATGTAGTACCAGAGGAATTAAATAGTATGAATCTTACATTCTCACTATAAATAAAAACAGAAGGCAAAAGGCAGCAGCACTTGTAAGAATTACAGAGCCAGTCAATACCAATGTTAATGATTGAGGGGTAGAGAGAGAGTCTATGACGTAAGACTCTCTTCTAGCTCCATCCTTACACACTTCAACTGAAGGAAAGCTCAATTTCCCCTCAGTGAGGTAAATAAAGGAGGTAGAAGAATGAGTTTCATTGTGTACCTGACAGAAGCAGAATATCACTGTAAACTTGCTCATTGTAGATCACAGTATTCACATTGACCATAAAAAAGATTGATATGAAGATCATTATGACTTATTTATCAATACCCATTGCAAAAAATAAGGAGTCAAAGCCTCTACATTAAATCAACATATAATTTAATTCATTGAAACTTTAGAGCATATGGTGCTATAAAGAATAATAACAAAATATTGGCTGAAAGACATTCTTCAATAGTGAGAGACCACAGAGGCCCAAAATTTGTAAATCATATAAAATCCTCATGCCTTTATATTATGAATACTATCTTCAAGAAGAAAGTTGGGATGCATTGAGCAGGAAAACACTGAATAACATCACAAAACATTTTAAAGACTATATGAATACCAAAAGGAAAGTTTATTACTGAAATGTGAAGTCTTACAAATGAAATGTTTTCATACTTTCAGACCACTGTCATTAGATCAAAGTTCAAAATTAATACAATACAAAAATGAGAAAAACTAGACAAAAAGATTCACAATTGAGAAGCTTTTAACCTGACCTCTTTAAACAACCCATGGATTCTGAAAAATGGAAAATGTATAAAAAAGATAGATATTGGCACAGATTAAAACCATTTCAAGAGGAAAGTGTTGGGTTGTTATTTTGATTGTTTTTACTCGATTTGTGATTTCATTATATAGAAAGTTGTGAATGAAGAACTACCTTTATCAATGTAAAATAGCTTTGTATTACAACTTTGTCCTTAAAAAATTGACTAAAATCATTGGGAATTTAGATAATATGTCTACAGTCATACAGTCAATATGAATACAAGTGATTGATTTGCATTATGTACCAGTAGAGAGAGTTGCCACATGGATTAGATCACAGATTAGCTGAAATGAAATGTACAGTAGTAAGAACAGAATATTTGAAGTCAGAGTAACTAGCCAGAAAGAAAAAAAGGAGGAAGGAAGGAAGAAAGGAATGAAGGAAGGAAGGAAGGAAGGAAAGTAGGAAGGAAGGAAAGAAGGAAGGAAGGAAATAAAACACATCCAAATCAAATGCCAAAAGATGGAGGGATCTTTTGGAATATACATACTTTATAAGTTCAAATACAAATTATCCAATGATCAAAGCTGGGGTCTAATTAGCCATGCAAAAACACTGTATGACTGGAAAGTGTTTGATTGTGTTTGTGACCAGAAGAAATAAATGTAATGTGTAAAGTTAAAAAAAAGTGCCCAACTTCTATGATTATATAAATTCATTTTCATGTAGGTAGTTCTGAAAAATTATGAATAAAAATCAATTATGACAATGACCAATCAATCAATATTTATTAAGTATGTCTATTATTTCCCAAATACTACTAAGTGCTGAAGATTCAAGTATAAAGAATGAAACAATGTCAACTAACAAGAATCTTACTTTCTAATGGAGGGCATAACAAGTGCTTATATAAACATAGATAGCATCAGTTTAAATCTATTAAAAGAAAATACTTGAAAGGAGGTAAATATAGTTTGGAAGAGGGGTACTAGCAGCTGAGGGGATCAGAAATTTCTTTATGCAGAAGATTATGCTTAAGGGGCAGCTCAAAAGGAGGGAAGGACTCCACAAATTGCATTTGGAAACTGCTTGAATGAATCAAGCCATCCTCTAGGTTAGAAAGGTTAATGTGCTCCTACAACCTTCTGTTGTCAAAAACCCTATCTTTTTGTTTACAATAATGAGTGCAAGATCTGGTAGTACCTTTCAGTGGTGCTGTGGTTTGCCTAGGTTCCCAGTTTAATGGTATGTCATTAAACCCTAAGGGGTTTGATACATCTGTTTGTAACACTGAACTGATTCAGAGAAATAGCAGCTGCCAAACTCTGCTTTCCAAAAGACCTAGCCAAGATCCTAGACAAACTGTGAATGAAAACCCTGAAAATTCTCAGCACCTCTTGTCAAAATCATGATTATAACCCAGGTTCCCAAAAAGCTATGGAAGTGATACATAAGTATGAATGACTACCATTCAAATTCAAGGAAAGAGACAGGACCAGAATCAAGAATGGCAGTGTCACACAGAAGATTATCTGTAAAAGAGAGTATTTTTTAGTCCAAATTCCCCAGATAGTTGTATAGTTCAGGTTTTAATTTTGGCACTAATAATTTGGCCCAAGAATAATCTTCCTAAATAAAAAATGAGTCATATTTAATTCAATAACAGCTTGGATATTAACAGCAATGCATGGTAAGTGGTATAGTGGACAGAGCACTATACCTGGAGTCCATAAGACATGATTTTAAATCCAGTCTTAAGTACTGTGTGACCCTGGGCAAGTCACTTAGCCCTTTTTGCCTCTGTTTCCTCTTCTATAAAATGAGCCAAAGGAGGAATTGGCAAATAACTCCACATTTTTGCCAAGAAAAAGCCAAAATGCAGTTTTAAAGAATCACACACAATTGAAATGACTGAATAACAACAATGAATGCATGCAATGTGCTATAACATACTTCATCATGTGAAATATATTAGAGAAATTTTATAGGAACATTTTGGAGACATGATTGATGAAAATTTAAAGATTATTTCTACTCTCAAGACACCAGGAAATTTCCTTTTTATCTACTACTGGCTCTATAAATAGTATTATAGATTATAGTTTATCCTACCAATATATACTCAAAAAATCCAACAATAGATACATAGTTGGTAAGTACTTAAACCATATAACAGTGATGGTGAATCTATGTCACGAGTTTCAAAGATGCCACACAGAGCCCTCCCGTGGGCATGTGGCTGCCCTCCCTATCCACCCACCCCAGAAAAGTTCATACTAGAAAGACAGAAGGACTTGGGCAGAGCCGCTCCTTTTCCCCTCTCCACCACCTGAGGTCATTTTTTCACTTTGCCAGTCCCTCTGCCTAGCAGCACAATGGGAGGGAATAGGGTAAGTTGGGTGGCTCACAGACAGCAGAGCTGGAGGGGAGTGGTGCACTCTGGCCACTTCCCTCCTCCCCTCACCTTCCCTGAGGACATTTCTCACTTCACCAACAGCCCAATGGGAGCACTTCCTCCCTCCCTTTTGTGGGGTAAGGGGGGAGCATAGCACCATGGTCTCTGAGGTGAAGGTGGCACAGCACTGACACTCCATCTCTCAAAGGTTCACCATTACTGCCATATAACATGCAAACACTCAGAATACTGCATAGCTTGACTCCCCCAAAAAAATATTGTTGCAGAACAACCACTATCATTAAGCACCCTATATCTTAGACTAGAAGATAAGAGTTAGATGTAGATATCTAATTCTATATATGCTATTTATATATGTTTCTATTATTAATGTAAATATTTAACAGGCCACATAGACTGCCTCTGGAATTATACTGCTCATTTTTCCATGATGAAATAAAAAAATAGGGATTCTTTATTATTACAGTGACTTATTAGGAAGTAATTCAGTATAGAGCTTGAATGGCCTTCCCTTTGCAAAGTAGAGGACTAAATTCTAGATGGTTGCAAATAGTGTCAGACTTGGTTAAACTGTGACTTCATTTCATGAAATTTTACATTATATTAGCAGAAATGTTTTGTGGGACAGGGAAGGGGGAGGAACATATTTGTAAATTTAGTTGATGTTAAAAAAGATAAAAATAAAAATTTGAAAAAATGCTGTTTGTTCTGAGCTAGCTATAATTACTCTCCATTCCATTTTTCATCTAAACTGCAAAATGGCTAGATATACTTAGTCCATTGCCCAATATAGCACTTTTCTGGGATTAAATCTTTGAGAGTTTCTTTCTCTCTCAAAAAAAATCTTTATGTGCTACAAATTATTCTCATAGGTAGAAAATAATTATTGGTCATGTCTATATAATATCATATATACATATATATGGAAAAGTGTGGATATAACTATTAATTTGTTCATATGGTAATGGTTCAGCCTTAGAAATCAATTCATAGCAGCCTATGTCATTCAAACAAGCATACAGGGGAATTTTCTTTTTCTTTTTCCCCTTTTATCTACTAATGCAGTATAATCAGGCTACATATGATCAAATAAACTGAAATCAGGAAAAAAGTGTTAAGCTATGTTTGCTTACGTATACTCATTTCGCCTCATTTTCTCCTGAAAATAAGGATGTAAGTACAAGTTAGGGAACTCTCATTAATCTTATTATGACATCAGTATCACCAGTTCATCAAGGATAATCACCAGTTCCACCTTAAAAGCACTCTGGTTTAAAATGCAGCCAAATATGGAAGAATATTCTCTATTTAATAAGGTATTAGAAAGGACTTTAATATGTGCCCATATAAAGTCAAGAGCAATAGCCCCTTAGCTGGAAATAACTTTACCCCTTAGTACTATCCATTTCCTAGAGCACACAATCTTCCTCTGGGGAAACCAGCATAGTTCCTTTCATTGATTCCTTTAGCTTCTGAGAAATTAAGTTTTTCAGGTTAAAGAAAGAATTTCTTGTATGCTCTTCTTTCAGTGGAATGAAACAATAGTTGAAATTACCCACCACTATTAAGTCTTGCCGCTGGCCCAGGTTTGTAATTGATAGTAGGCATGAATTATCATAAACTTCCATCTGGCCAGGTATTCTTCAGCTTACTCCCCCAGAGGTATTATTTCATTTTCTCTCACTTTTTATGAACCAAATGACCTCCACCATACTTCCATCCTTGAGTATGTGAATTTCAAGGCATATGCCTTCTTGTGTTGCAGTACTTTTTGTCTTTTCCCTCTACTAAATTTTTCTTCCAGTCTCAGCAAGTGTCCCTACATCTATGAGATTTTAACAACTTTTTCTATTGAACAGTTAAGCTTGCTTTATATATATGTGTGTACATATATATGTATGTACATATTTATGTATGTATAATCTTATTTTCTTTGTAGGAATATAAACAACTAGATTTATAAATAGTTTCTGTTGACAATATTAGACCCCTCCTCTACTATTAATCCATAGTAATCCTTTTTATTGGTTTTAATTTATTTTGTGTTGAAGATACAGACAAAAGCATCTTGTATAACCTACTTTGTAAGTAGTTTACCATATAAAAAGGGGAAATGTACCATGAAAACTGTAATACAAGAAAAAAATTAATGCCTAGAGTCTTTATAGGCAAAATGCTATGGTTAATTTGAAGAGAAAGTCATTACTTTTGTATCAGGGAAAAGAGCATCAGGAAAGTCTTCATGATTCAGGTTATCATCTGACTTGATTTTTGAAGAAAAAAATGGACATCAACAGATAAAGATTAAGAATAGAAAGATGGAATTCATTTAAAGCATAAGGGATAACAGGACCAAACATGAAGAGATAAGAGAACAAAGAAGATAAGAATGAGTTCATAAAATATGCCCCTATTTGGTTAAGAAAAACAGGAGTTATATGACATAGACAGGACAAGTAGCCTATTAAAGTTAGATTGGTAAAGTTAGGTTGCCTTGAATGCCAGGCTCAGGACCTCCTTTCTCTGTCACTACAATGCATGATACACAGTAAGTGCTTAATAAGTGTTTGTTGACTACGTTGTTGATAATTCTACTGACTGATGCATTCTTCCCAAGCTTTTTAAAATTGATTCCAATCCTGTAGTTCTCCCTGCATTATATGCAAACATTTTTCATATACTATCTGTCTTTCTATCTGTCTGTCTGCCTGTCTATCTATCTATCTATTTATCTACCTATGGCAGAGTTGATTAAATAAAATCATTCTAGTCATACCACCCCACATAAGTAATAGATAATGTGACCTAAAGGTTTAACAAGTTTCACTAAACCTTGAACACAGAATTTCAAATATAGACAACTAGAGTAACTAGGGTAAAACTGTATAGAAATCTTGTTTGGATTGACTGAGGAAAACATTGTCAGGCCCTAAAGGTCATCTCCAAAATATCAACCTAAATCAGAATATTCATTATTCCAAAGATTGGAGCTAGTATGATGTTACAGTAAAATCCCTGAAGAAATGCTTTATCAGTAAGGAGAGGTGTTTTTATTTTCTTGGCCTTCTTGGCCATCCCCTTTTGTCCTGAGAAAACACTGAAATCTTTGAGTGTTTCAGAACATTTGAGACTTCTTAGCTTCCATCAATAACATAGCAGGGTTCCAAATCAGCTGATGGTAGTGTTAACATTAGGATACAAGGACAGAATGGATTTAGATACATGAATCTATAAGGAGCTCATCAAAGAAGCTTTATGATATCTAAGGGGAACTTCTTGACCAGTCCATGAAAGGGAGAAAAGGACCTCTAGTAACCAAGAGATTGGAATTATACTTTTGAATGTACTAAGTGAGACTAAATTCTCCTGGAATCTCTGTATACTAGAGAAAGTATATCATAGTCTTGGGGAATATTTTGTATTCACTCTTCATATTATACCACCTGAGTAAATATCCCTTTTTAAAAGATACTTAAAGCCAACTGACTAAAATGATCCTTAAGGATCTAGAGGGCTAACTCACTGGAAACACCTTATATCAATTATACTTAAAAAAAGAAAAAGAATGCTTTGCTCTTTAAACCTTCAGGACTAGCTCTAAAATCTAGAGGACTCTAATGGCAGAGTTCTGAGGACCTTACTTATCAGAGTAAGATGATCTATCTATGGCAGAGTTGTGCTACATATATTACTTCTAAATTTGGATCTTACAACAGTTCGGGTGAGAGGTCATGCGAGATATGAAGATATCTAAATCTCTCTGCCACAAATCTATCCCTTCTCCAATCCATCTTCCACATAGCTTCCAAAGTGATAATCCTTTAAGAGATATCACTTTAGGGGAAATTTTATTAAAAAGTCCTTTAATAAATGTCTGACAATATCCAGAACTCCAATGACATCTTGTCTCTGTGATCCAATATAAGCCCCTGAATGTCATTTAAAACTCTTCTTTATATGACTCTAGCCTAACTTTCTAAGTTTATTATTATTAAATATTACTGTACATCCCTTCAAGCACCCTACATCCCACCCAAACTGGCCTACTTGCTCTTTGTCACACAAATTATTTCATATGACTTTGGCCAGATTGACCCTGATGTCTTCCTCCTTATTTCTGCCTCCTCAAACCCTAGTCCCTTTAGCAAAAATATAGCCCCTTAAATCAGATTGGAGGTAGAAGATACCCAGGGGTGGAGCATGAAGGAGAAGTTCAAAGGAATACTGTCTAGTATGGAATGAAGAGTTGATTGGCCTGGTTGACCTTAAATGGACATTTCAGAAGATGTCCAATTCACACAAAAGGTCCAAGTGACTAAGTGTATTTCTTGAGGTGTGAGTACCAGGGCTGAAAGATCTTCCAGGGTGCAGAGTTTTCTGGAGCATAGTGAAGAAAGGGAGAGGAGTGTATCTTGGTGGTAAATGAAAAGATGGCTATCTTGAGTGACCTCTTGGAACAAAGTTTAGGGCAGAGCTATCCAATCTGGAGGAAGAGATCCTGAAGCAGAAGAAATTTCCTCCTTATCTTTCCTTTACTGGAATTGGAATGAAAACTAACTTTTGTTCAGTACTATGTCATACTGTTCTAAAGCTGTGATAACTGGGGAAAGTAAATAGTAGAGACAGAGAAGTCAACAAGCATTCATTAAACATAACATGAAGCATTTATAAGACACTTAATATGATTCAAACACTGTTCTAAGATTGGGAATACAGAAAGAAAGAAACAAAAAAAGATAGTCCTTGAGCTTAAGGAAATTACATTCTAATAATGGAAGACAGCATGCAAAAGGGGGATTGAAAAGTTCAGGGGAAGTGAATATCTGAGTGGGAGCAAAGTTCAGTTGAGTAAAGTTCAATATGTACAACAAAGTTGAGGAATGAAGTATGACCAGTCAACCTCAAAAATGGAAACGTAGAGATGAATTCATTCAATGGAAAAACAGCATTGGAGAGGGTTAGAGATGTTCAGAGGAAAGAAGGTTCAGGAGTGAAGGAATATCCATGGTGGGTGACAGCTGAAACATTGTTGGTAAAGTGTGTAATAAAGTAAATAAAGAAAAGATATATAGGGGGTTTAGGTCCTTTGGTGGGAAAGGAGGGTGCAATAGTGGATTGAGGTGGTAAGGAGAGATGTAAGGGAATGGCTGAGTTTAGGGAAATAGAGGACAAGGTAGTATAATGAACAGTAAGGGAGATGATGAGGTAATTGGGGAGGCAGCTGCAACAGGGAGACCCTCAGACTAGAGACAGAGGTTGCTGGGGAAGGAAGGCTGGACTCTTCCAGGGAAAATGGTATTTCTACAGACACAAAGGTTAGGGCCAGTCAGAAGTGGTTTGAGTCTGACTAGGGCTTTCTAGTCAGTTTCTCAAGTCCACAAAGAAGGAGTCCCAAGGCTCCTCCCAGTCAATGAAACTGAAGGGTCTCCAGGAGGAAGTATAGAGACAACTACTTCCTCCCAAGATGGGTACCTCCAGCTTCCCTCAGGAAAAGAGAGAGAATAATTCCTTTCCTCCTTCAACTCTCACTTGTCGTCTAGCCAATGGCTTAGCAAAGGGTTTGAATAGGTAACAATGGGGTTTATTAAAATTTCAGAGTTGATTATCAAGGAGAGAAGAGTTCAGGGTTTCCCTAACAGCTGCTAGGGAGAAACTCAAGGTGGGGGAGGGTCACAAGAATGGAAGTTTGGCTGCCCTTGAGGTTAGGGAGTACTAAAACAATGAAGCAAAGGATAGTTTGTTTAAGGGGCAAGCCCTACTTGTCTATGGGGAACTAAATCCTCAAAGTCAAATTGCTACAACCCCCAAATCCACCCTTCTCCCAAAGCCCACAGGAAATCATGAAGGTAATAGGGGAATGATATAGGGAAGATCAGGGAAGGTCCAGAGAAGTTAGCTAAGTTCCCAAAAATCCAAAGACAAAAGCACAGATTCAAGGCAAGGTTTCAGCTCGAAGGCAGAACCCCAGTTCATCCCTCCACTCTTCACAAGCTTCTGGGACCAACTGACCTTTGTCAGAGTTCCAAGGTTGGCCAACTGCAAGAAGTTCTACAATTAGGTTTTGCAAGGGTAAATGCCTTGATTGCATCTCTGCATTACAAGTGTTGAGAATAAGAAGCAGACCTGTGAGGGGAAGAAACACAGCTAGTTTGGACCAATTTCCAAATATGTGGGAACAAGAAGTAATTCGCCATTGGGAAAGGGCTTCAGAGAAAGAGATATCAGAAGGATAAATGGAGTATATGGTCAATACATGAATGGGGTAAGACAAACCAGTTATATATTTCTTCTTCTGGTCAGAAAGTTCTTTCTGAATATATATAAAATCCCACTCAAAATGTAAAAAAGTCAAAGGTCGATCAATTATTTTTTCATTTAGAAAGAGTCCAAAAATCAGCCTTTTAAATTCTTGACCTTTTTTTTCCCCCAAGCATATTTATAATTGTCAAAATGTAGTCAGAGACAATCGAGACCAAAGATAACTCAATGTAAAATGCCTTTCCAGCAAACCTATTCCTACATTCTCCTCATGAGAGTGTATTATATTCTCAAAGCTTTTGTATAACTCTCAGTAATACAGAGGGTCGTTATGTGTACATCACCAAGAAAATAGACCTTTTAGTGTTGGATAATGGAAAGTAGAATGAACATTAGCCACTCATTTTTGGTGAGAGAGGCATTGCATTTACACAACTTGCAGGATTTTTATTCACACATTTGTCAATGTTACTCTGCTTATTTTAACACTGTCACAATTTGTCCTGGTTATCAGTATTTGAAAAGTTGGTTGTAGCATAAGTCCATAGAAAATAGTAGCTTCTAATGAACCATGCACAGTAGAAGCTGTGGGGATTTCTTTCCTAGCCTGAGATTAAGCACTGAATCTGTTCTTATCTACTGCAGCTTGACATTGTGGTGATTTGGTTCATCTAGATTATTTTCCCTCACTACCAATTTTTCAGTTTCTTGAATTATAACATTATTTTGCTTAGTAGCAAGATGTTTTATTCTTAACCAGAAAAAGGGGTGGGGCAGGGACAGAAAGAGAGAGAGAGAGACAGACAGACAGACAGACAGACAGACAGAGACAGAGAGACAGAGAGAGAGAGAAAGACAGAGAGAGAGTGAGAAAGTGAGAAAGAGACAGAGAGAAAGAAAGAGAGAGGAAGAGAGAGAGGGGGGGGGGATATTGGTTTGTCTGAGAAAGAGATTTATATCTATATAAAGATCCATATCTATATAGATATATACAGAGGGAGAGAGAGAGGAAGAGATCTATGTATAGATATAGAGAAATATCTCTTTCTAAATATCTACATAGAGAGATCTATACCTACCTATATCTATATAAAGAAATAGCTATAGAAAGAGATAGGGCAACTAGGTGGCAAAGTGGGATAGAGTGCCACATGTGAAGTTAGTACTTCGAATGAAAGAACAATGACAACAACAATATATAGGGATGTCTATATTATATTTATGGCAGCATCTAATGGCACAATGGATAGAGTTTTGGACCTGACAGTTTAAATCTGGTCTCAGATGGTTACTAGCTGTGTGACCCTGGGCAAGTCACTTAACTGTTTGTCTTAGTTCTTCATGTGTAAAATAAGCTGAAGAAGAAAATGACAGATCATTCCAGTATCTTTGCCAAGAAAACTCCAAATGAGGTCATGAGGAATCAGACACAATGACTGAACAACAAACAACAAAATATCTCTAAGTGTTGTGTGTATTCGGGTGTGTGTGAACATAAACACACAAAGAGAAAGGAAAACCAATTATATCGAAATAGAGTGCCTAGAGATCAGGTTTAGAATCTTCAAATTAAACACAATTCTATGGATTAATAACTTTTGAAAATAATTTGTGAGTGGAGTCTCAAGGAAAGGTAACACAAATAATTAAATAATTAGAAAATGCCATATGAGGTAGGGAAAGGTGAAAAAACTTTAGGGAGCCAAAGAAAGAGAAGATCAAAATAATTTCTGATAAACATGATTGTCCCCAAATGACATCTTTTCAAATGACTCAAATGAATAGAAATTGAGTTTTAAACATCTATGGATCATCCAGGTTGACAAGTCCAGTGTCCAGCTGGAGATTTGAGACGGGAGATCAATGGAACGGTAAGAGCTGGCTGGATAAATACATTTGAGAAACATCAACAAAAAAATAATAATTGAATCCATGAGATCACCATGAGAAGTAGATTAGGAGGGAAAAAAGTCCCAGGACAGAACCATCAGGAACACCCACGGTTATTGTTTATAAGTAGAAGAGGATCTAATAAAGGAGACTGAAGTGGAACTAAAATGTAGGGAAACTAGTAAGAGAGCAGTGTCATGGAAATGCAGAAGAGAATATTAAGGAAATGAGGGTGATTGACAATGTCAAAAGTTGTACAGAGATCAAGAAGGATATGGATTGAGATAAGACCATTAGATTTGGCAATTAAGAAATCATTCTTATGAGAGTGGCATCAGTTAAATGATTTAGTAAAAGGCTAGGCTTTAGAGAGTTAAGAAAAGAGTGAGAGTAAAAGTCGATATGAAAATTGTGGATGGCCTTTTTAATAGCATTTAGTCATAAAAGGGCAGAGGCATATAGAATAATAGTGAGCTCTCATGTTAGCATCCAAAGAGAGATTTAAAATTTTTTTCTTATTTTTTTTTCATTTTTTGCTAGATTATATATTGTTATGATTTTCAATAATCATTTTCTAACATTTTTAATTCATGTTTTTTTCCTTCCTCTTAATCTTTCCCTTTCTACCAAATAGCAAGCAATATGACATAGATTATATATATATTATCATACAATAAATATATTCATGTTCATCATATTGTGAACAAAAACACATATTGCTTAGGTAGAGAAAATTATTGAAGGAAATAAAGTAAAGAATGGCAAACTTCAATCCATGTTCAATCTCTGTCAGTTCCCTATAGCAGTACATCCTTCTTTGTCATGAGTCCTTTGGAGTTGCGGTGGATCCTTGCATTGCTGATAATACTTGTCATTCACAGCTGATCATCATACAATATTGCTGCAACTGCAATGAGAGTCTTTAAGACAAGGGAGAAATGTCTATTTGTAGTGTCATCCCATTACCTTCCTGCCCATTCCCATGGGACCAGAGTCATCCTGAGTGAAAGACTAGAGGTGATGCATGTGTTTACTATATTCTTATCATTAGAACAGTATACACACAATGACTCCTCTCCTAAGGAGAGAAGCTCCTTAGATACAGGGACTAGCTATCTTTTTATTGCTTCAAATAAGAAAGAAAAAAAATGAAGAAAAATACCAAATTCTTGAAAAGGATTTGACAGTCAATCCTTGGAGTGATTTTGGGATTCCTGGGAGATAGGCTGATAATAGTTACTTTATCTGGAACATCTCTGAGGTTGTTCCTAATTGAAATAATAAAAGTCACTAAGGTCTGTCCCAGCCCAGATTCAGTTGAAATTGTCTTATCAGGATTCAGTTGGTGGTCTCCATTCCTCAAACTAAGCTTAGAGTCACAAAGGATTATTGTTATGTATCAGAAACCTCTGGAAAAAATGGAGGCTTGAATATATATAACTAATTATTATAGTCAATATTCCTTTTACTTTCTTAATAGATAGTAAGGAAGCCTCCTGGAGACAGAAAGTGAAAACAAATAAACGTGGGGATGAAAGAAGGGACTATCTGCTGTACAAGATGGGATAACATGAGACTATGTGAATAATAATATAGAAGAGTTTACTGTGAAAGGGAGTTGCAACCTCTTCAAATGTGAAAGAAATGAAGGAGATCATTTCAGAAGGCAGTAAATTATTTTTAATGGGTAGGAGAAGGGGAAAGAGCTTTTGGTGAATCACTCCAATTTTTTCAGTTAAATATAAGTCATAGTTCTCACCTGAGAGAATGGGGGAAGGGAGAATCCATGAAGATAAATGAAAAGGTTTGGAAAAGCTGCCCTTATGAGTGACATATAAACTCATGGGGTATAAAAGGTCTTGCCTTTATATGTAGTGAGGATTCTTTTGCGATTGTGTAACATAAATTTGTAGTGGGTTCAATCAGAATTTTTTTTTATTATTTTCTCCAATTTGATTCAACAGCATTTAAATAGAAGTAGAGAGCAGTTGTTGAGAGTCATCCAAGTCTGAGGCATTGAAATGCAAAAGCATAAATGAAATAAGGATCAAAGGATTCAGACGAATAAGATATTATGGAATTGGTGTCATTTACAAAGAGAGTTAACAAGTTAACAAGAGTTACAAAGATGGAGAAGAGAGAAGGGAGCTAATAGAGGGTGATAGCCTGGGAAAGAACTGAGGATGAAGAACTTCACTGGGAGATGTAAAGGGAGAAGTATAAGGAATGTTTCACCACTTTACAGCTGTGCTTTAGTAGGTCTTCTGATCCTGTTGCCGAATACAAAAACCTCAGAGAAAATTTGCTATGGTTTCTAAAAGACCCTAGTTAAGCGACTAAAAGGATATCACATTTGCAGAGGCTAAGGAGAGGATAATCATAGTCTTTCTTCAAGGCAGAGGTATTGCCTTCCTAACTTCTACCACCATCCACTCCCACACATGCCCCAGGCAGAATGCTTTTAAGAAGAAAAAAGGGACCTAAAGTACATGGAACTGAGATCTTCAATCAACACTAGCAATCCCCATTCCAAGTCTAGTATAGATTCTGTTCATGAGGTCTATGGGTGTTCGAGGAGGACTCACACTTCTGATAAGAAGACTAATGGATTGTTGGTACCAACACTCTATTCAGGATTGCCTTTTGAGGAAGAACCTAATTATTAAGCAAACTTAACTTTTGAATTATTTTCCCTGGATCCTAGTATAAAAATCTAGAGAGTCAAAGCTAAAAATAAGTACTATTTTTAGGGACCAATTTAATTCACATGCATGTATTCAGATAAAAGGGGCAACTTTAAACATAAAATACAAGAATACCAGCAAACATGGCTCCAACAGAAGTTCCATGTTATATTCAGCTCATCCAACAAATAAACAGCATGACAAGTCAGGGGTCATTGAAAGAAATCTTAGCAATTTATGAATTCACTAACAGCACCTTTTCACATATACTAAGCTTCAAATGGGAAGCCAGAATAACAAATGAAATTGTAGATATGGCTTTGATTATACAAGAAGAAGAAAAAATGAAGTGGCAGATATTCACCATTCAGGTCAGTTTAGATGTTAGTGTGACTGGCATATCAAAAACGAATCTTAATTAAAGCCTTGGCATGATTAAGCAGTGTTCAGGAGAGAAGTAAAACAAGAGAACAAGAAAAGAATCAAATAATTTTTTTCAAATATATTTTCTTGCCCAACTATTCATGTAAGTACAGAAAAAAAGTAAGATCTCACATTTCCAAAAGGAACATAGAAAAAGCCTGGCAGGAATCCAGTGATGATGGGGAAATATTTATTATGTAGTTTTGTCTTCCTCTTTTATAATTAATTCACAATTAGACATGTAATTATAATTCAGATACGGGCAAAATACTTTCGATGGTGTTAACCATTGATAGATTTGTAAACAAAAGCAGCTGGACTGGAATTTCTTCGAGGAAATATTTACATGCCAACAGTTTATCAAACTGAAAGTCTGCTGATAAATCTACACATGGGCATTATGTAAATGTGAGGGTACCAATGATTCATTCGGACATTCCTTGTATTTTCAGATGGATCCAGATGTAAAAGAATAAAACTGGAAGGAATAATAGGAAAGTGAATGAGTCTTGTGAGCTTTTCACTCTTCTCCTCCTTTCAGAAGGGAAACATCATTAATATGGCTATTATTACTAATCCTTTCTCATACAACTTTAAATCAGTTCTTACAGAGGAAATGAATGAAATTAGAAGACACATTTGTTGCAGCTCTCATAGGAGAGAAGGCTAGTTTCTAGATGAGATACAAAGGTAAGATATATATTTAAGAATTCGTAAATCCATAAAGTCATTCAATTTTAATTTTCAGTAAAATTTAACTAACATTCTAAGCAACTGGCAATATTTTCTGCCTTATAGAAATATTCTTGACAATCCCAAGAAAAATTCACATTTCTAACAGTATCAAATGAGGGATTTTAATTTATTTGCTCTACCTCTCAATACTTTGATAATTCTAATGTAAGATATGGAAGACAAGTTCCATATCTCTCAAAGGGACTAAATTTATACCATATTCAGTTCAATAACTACCATTCTTATTCAGTACGTCTCAGAATAATAAGATAGAAATGTAGATCAGAATACCTCTTAATAAATATCTCATAGTTTTGCAAGAGGAGACAGGAATCAGCAGGAAATATCTGGAAAATCTTCCTGGAGATAATATTGTTTAAGTCCAGCTTGAGAGAAGTTTGAAATTCAACAGGGCAGAGGAGATAGTCTAGATTTCAGGGAAAATGTGAACAAAATCAGAAATGAAAGAAGTTTGGAGAGTATCCAGAGACAAGGGAGTTATCCAGTTACCTGGAGAGTGCATAGTATACAGGGAGTTTGTAAATTTTAACTAAGTGCCTATTATGTGTTAGTTTCTCTCCTAAAGCTAGGGACCTATAGAAAGCTAAAAGACAATATTTGCTCTCAAGACCTTATAGTCTAATGATGGAAACACTGAGAGCAACTATGTAGAAATAAACTATGTATAGGATCTATTAGAAATAATCTACAGAAAGAAAGCACTAGAATTAAGGGGTGAAGAAAGACTTCCTGCAGAAGATGGGTCTAGGGTTATGGAAGGGTTCATAGGTTAAAACAGAAAACTTTTGTATTGATCATGTTAATGATAGGGAACTACTAGATTTTGTTGTGGGGGGGGGGATTCACATAGTCAGATTTGAGCTTTAAGAAGATTACTTCAAGGATAGGCTAGCGTGAGGACAAATATCTTTCCCCTAACTTTCACAGATGCTGCCCTTTCTCCAGTGTTATTCAGACATCAGTCCTGCCTGTCATCATTTTGTTGTTCCTTAATGATGGTGCTGATAATGATGTTGCTGTTGATGACAATGATGACAACACCTAGCATTTACAAAGCAATATAATGTTTGCAGAACTCTTTACATATACATTATTTTGTTTGATTCTTTTATTCCTTTAGGATCACTCAGATACATTAACATGTCTTTCGTTACCCTTCCCCCAACTCTCAGCCAATCATTTTTTCCAACTCTATCAGCAAACTTACAAATGATACCAAAACTCATATTTTGGAGCTTTTAACCCTCTTATCTCTGGATCTTCCATTCTAAGGCACTCAGACCCTATTGGTGTTTATCTCTCCTAGATTACTATTTCTGACAGTTCCCTTATTTCATGCCCTGATCCCCAGAGTTTTTAAGACAGCCTCCCCCCATCAACCATACAGGGGAATATTTACCATTTACACACACACACACACACACACACACACACACACACACACACACACACACACACCATCCAGTTCTAAAACCATTATCAAATTCATTATGCTATTGTTTCTGTAAAGAGTTTGGCAATCTATTTATTCTGTATGTCTGACTCATTATCCACGTAATTTTCCAAATGAATAGTCCTCCATAGCTCACTTCTCATTTGTTATCTCCCCCCATTAAGGACTATCTTTGCTTTTGTATTTACATCCCCAGTATCTTACACAGTACTTGGCACAAAGCAAGCATTTATTAAGAGATTTTTCATTTATTTAATCGTGCATTACATATGTTTGACAGTTTTCATATGGATGCCATTGTAAGCATTCAAAGGGAAAAAACAGTGCTGTTGGCAAAACTGGTTACTTTTGATCAGCCTTGCTTAGGGAAAGTATTGGTGGCACAGACAATTCCAAAGCAGAGTATTTTCAAAATAATGCTCTGGAGGGCAGCTGGGTAGCTCAGTGGAGTGAGAGTCAGGCCTAGAGACGGGAGGTCCTAGGTTCAAACCTGGCCTCAGACACTTCCCAGCTGTGTGACCCTGGGAAAGTCACTTGACCCCCATTGCCCACCCTTACCACTCTTCCACCTATGAGACAATACACCCAAAAGTTAAGGGTTTTGAAAAAAATAATACTCTGCTTCAGTTAATATTTCTCTATATAGAAATTGGTTTGCATTTTCCAAACCCATATTATCACATGATGTTAGGAATTGTTGAGAACTATGATGAATTAAAGGAAGAAATCAACGTGAGGTGAAGCATTTGACATGGGTGATTGACAAAACGAATAATATTCATGCACGTTGAAAACATTAGAATCAATCAATCAGCAAGAATTTATTAAGCACCTATAAAGGGCCAGGTGTTAGAAAAAAAAAGAAAACTCTACCCTGTCCTCAGTGAACTTACAATCAATTGAAAGATAGAATGAACATGTATGTGATATATATGAGTATGTTTATGTACCTAGATGCAAAATATGTCCAACATAAATATAAAACAATTTGAGAATAGGCAATCATTACAACTTGGTGATTATTTGAGGAGAATGATTTAGATGAACTTTGAAAGAAACTATGGATTCTAAGAGACAAAAGTGAAGAGGAGGTTAATTGCAATTTTGGAAGATAGTCTGTGCAGAAGTACAAAGACAAGAAAGAGAATATCTCATGCAAGGTACAGCAAATAAGATGATTTGACTGATTCATAGAGTATATGAAAGGACATAATATGTAATAAATTGGGAAGAAAGACTGTAGCCAATTTGTGAAGGGATTTAAAATTCACCAGACAAATATGTTTTTGACCCTATAGGCAATAAGAAGCATCTAGATCTCATGTGGCTAGGTGGTACAGTGCATAGAGTACAGATATGAAGTCAGGAAGACCCAAGTGCAAATCTAGCTTCAGAAATTTACTATGTGTGTGACTTTGGGCAAGTCATTTGACCTTATTTGCTTCAGTTTTCTCATTTGTAAAATGATCTGGAGAAGGACATGGTAAATTAGTTCAGTATATTAGGCAAAAAACAAAAGACAAAAAAGTCCAAATGAGGTCACAAAGAGTGGAACACGTCTCAGAATCAGCAACAGCAATGCAGCCTCTTGAATGTGGGGGTATGATATAAGGTGTGTATTTTAAGATCATTATTTTATCAGCTATGTAAAGACGGCAGGAATTGTCTGGAGTCCTGGAAACCAACTAGGAGACTTATACAAAAGTATAGATGAGCAGTACAAAACTAGAGCCCCAAACTCATCATTAAAATAACAATGGTGCGGCATCTTGCTTACACAGTCCAGAATACTGATATTGCATGATGTTTAGAATGAGAGTAGCTAAATGCAAAAGAATTTAAAGGACAAAATTTGAGAACATCATCATATCTTCCAAATGTAGTTAATGTAAACTTATGGCAATGTGTTTTATTGTTATTTTGTCTAAACTTCAATCAATCAACATAATTGATTAAGTCTGTATATTCTGTGTACCCTATGCTAGAGTTTAGGGATAGAAGAATTAAAAAATGAAGCAATTACTGCTCCTAGAGAAATTAGATTCTAATGGGGTAATATGTGAATATGTACCATTCCCCAACTGACAAATCATCAAAAGATATGAACAGTGTTTGGATGAAGAAATCAAAGGTATATATGAAAATTACTCCTAATCATTATTGATTAAAGAAATACAAATCAAAACTGAGCTAAGATGTAACCCCAAACTTCTCATATTAGCTTAAATAATAAAAGGGCAACATGGCAAATGTTAGAAGGAGGAATAAAAAGAATGGGACATAGATTTTTGGACCTAGCTAGTGTGAGAATTTGTTCCTATTTGATAAGCATATTTATTATAATTGATTATATATTTATAATATCATATATTACATTATTGTTATGTTACATATTTTATTGCTCTATATAAAATGAATATCTATGCTGTCATAAAAATAATTGAATAGGCTTTAAGTTCAAATAAAATATATATGCCACAAATACAAATTTAATAAGTGCAAATATATTTAAATTAGTTAAATATAAGGTAATTTTGGTTTGGGAGATCAAGAAAGATTTTTTGCAGATGGTTGATGAACTGTATCTTTAAGGAAGATGGGAATTCTTTAAAATGGAAGTGAGAAGGAAGTGCATCTCAGGCACATGCAATGACCAGTGAAGAGGCTCAGAGATGAGAGATAGTGTTGTGAGTAAAGATCAAAAGGGTAAGTTTAGTCTTATCATGGAACACTGGAGGGAAAGCAATGTGTAAGGAATCTGGAAAGATAGAGTGAGGCCAGATTGTTGAGGAGGCTTCTTAGAAAGAGTTTATATTTTATCCTAAAGGCAAAAGGAAGCCACCATGACTGATCAAATAGGAGATTCACACGGTCAGGTCTTTGTGAAAATTGCTTTGCCAACAGTACATAGATTGAACTTGCCTGGGAGAGACTTGTGGCAGGGAGAGAAATATTTGGACTAATCCATAACTAAAAGGATATAGAAGCAATTATTGCTGTCACTGACATTAATACTACCTTGTGATTTTTGTAGCCTATCTGCAACTACTGCTTGGCAGAGCGTATGGAGGCAGACATTAATGTCTAATTTGGTACATCTGTCATCTAGTTGTACACTGGTTCACAGCATTTACCTTCATTTTGACCATGACCTTCCCCCAACCATTCCACATGATTGTTGTCTATGAAATTAAGCTGTAGTATGGGAAGGATTGTGCCTAGGATTTTTGTTCATCCGTCCCCCACTCCACAACACCCACACCCACACACAAAGATTGCCTTGACGAGAAGCATGTCAAAATTGGCGCTTAAGTAATTTTTGATGTCAAAAATAATGGTGATAAACCTGGAAAGACATATGAAGAGATGTAAAGTGAAGTGAGCAGAACCAGGAGAACTTGAATATAGTAATGGCAATAAAATATGATGATCAACTGTGAATGACTTAATTATTATCAATGAGGCAAAGATCCAAGATCCAAAGATCCAAAGATCCCAAAACTCCAAGGGACTCATTACAAAAAAAGGCTATCCACCACCACAGAAGGAACGAATGGAGTTCAAATGCAGATTGAAGCATACTATTCTCCACTTTATTTCCTCCATGAATATTTTGCTAGTGTAAGCAATATGTGTCTGCTTTCAAATCATGAACATTGAAATATGTATTCTTTATTAATATGTGTATGACTGATATTATATTACCTTCTTTCTTGAAGAGAGTGAAGAGCAGGAGAGGAGAATGCAGATTGCAAAATATCAGAAAATGATTATTAAAAATTGTATCTACCTATAAAATGGAAAGCAATTTAAATTTCTAAAGTTAAAAATAAATAATTATGATGAAGCACTGACTGCTAACAAATAGTGGAGATTTATTGGGATTTCTTTACATTCTACCTTGTTGATTATCCCTCCTGTTTTGACTAGGTGAAGCTACATGTACAGATAGATCCAATATAATACATAAAACTGGCTATTGGCCCTGGTGCTCAATTCTTACAGGAATGAATTAAAGCATCTTATGTAATTACTCAAATGGAAGATGCTAGAGAGACTGCTTCTAGGGAATTCTTGATGACACATAATAGAAATGCCGTGGAAAGACTTTGGAGTATGCATGGACATTCTAGAACTGGTTCCAGTCTGCTTAATTTATGATCAAGAGGAATCTATTTGATTGGCTATAGACCCATAACTGGAATTCTTGGTACATTCAGAAGACATTAGTCAATCTCATTTTTTCCCTCTTGGTGTAATATCTTCAAAAACAGTGTCATTCCAGAGAAAGATAAAAGTGAATACTTTGTGGGAAATGAAGGGAGTGAGGGGAGAAGCCCTAAAAAATCTCCAGCTGAGGCCAACATATGTTCTGTGAATATAAGCCTCAGATCTTTGCCTCAGTGTTCTTTCCTTTTAGTCAAAGATCACTGTGACTTTATAAATTAAGAAGTCATAAAAGTGAATCTCCCAATGTCTAGGAATATAGTCCCAGAAGGAGAAAAGACTTCCATGATCCAGCATAGCAGCACACATGCTGAGACAAGGGTTTATTCTACAATAATGTCACATTTAGACATGAACTTAGTGGGTACAATGCCATGCAGAAAAGACATTCATTCTGAACCCACTGTCCCCATAGGAAAGAAAATGCGCCCATTGTATTTGATAGGGATGGCTTTTATTTCCAATCGCATTTCACCTGTGAAATAAATACTCATTTTATGTTGATTAAATGTTGTAGGAAACTCCACTGCAAAGGAAGTTTGAATCAATAATAAGAGAGAAGAGACGTCTGAATCTTCAATGGTATCCCAAGAACCTGAAGGACATTTTAAAGCTGGCCTGACCTTGGATCCATGATCCAGATAGCACTCACTATTCTAAACATATATTTAAGTAAGACACAATGCTAGATTCCAGAATTGCAAAACAAAATGAAGAACTCTCTCTCTCCTAAAGGAGTTTATATTCTACTGTATACCTATAGTTGTAATCAGAGAAGTATATACAATATAAAAAGTAAAGGAAGATGAGAAAACTGACAACAGGGAGATCAAGAAAAGGTTTCCTACAGGAGGTCAAACATGAGCTGAGTCTTAAAGTAAACAAAAAATTCTGAGGTTGCTCCATTGACTTCATGTGTCGTCTATGACTGATGGCACTTCATCTTTCCTGTCTCCTATAACCCCTGTCATTTCCGTGGCTATGATATATGTATCTAAGTCAATGGTTCCAATGGTCCTAACCAGTGTTACACTTCACTACCCTACTCTGCAGTCCTTCAAATGGCTCAATTCTCTTGGATAGACATGCTGAGTACCTTTCACAGTCAAACATTTCATTACAATTAAGAAAATGAAAACACAGTTAAACACATTTGGCTTCATCATTTCACGTCTTTCATTGAAATCCAGTAAGGTTTTGCATCATAACAAAAATAGGAATGAAATAGAAAATTAAAGAGATCGAGCTGATCACAACTTAGAACAAGCCAGAGGGGGAAAGGCTCTTTAATGGGATAACTTTACACAGCGGCACAAATGCAAATGGTGATACTCTCAAGGTGTCCCCTGGCACTAATGTTCTTGTTTGCCAGAGGCTCTTTTGCCATGGCCAAATGCTTGCTGATTCCAATAAAATTGCCTCACCAACAACATATGCAATGATTTAAATTGAACCTGACCACTTTGGATTAGCAGGGAAATTAGTTAAATTGATCAAGAAATAAACTCGTTTAAAAATATAGTTTCCACGTCATTTCCAAATTAAATATTGAAAACCATAATGGCATTCTGTTTATTAAGCCAAGAGAAACATTGTACATCAAACAGGGAATATTCTAGTATGTAGATGGAAATTCAAATTTATCTCTTCTTGAGAAGAATTCATTTCAGAAAGCCTTTTACTCTTGCCCATTTTGTAGTATATTCAATGCCCAAAAACATTAGTTTTAAATGTTTAGTAATACTACAAGTAGACTGTCCATTTTGGGGGCAATTGTCCCTAGAGAAGGAACCTAGTACTTCACATCTTCCCTTACCTGCTTCTGTAGTTTGCCATAATCTCCCATTCCAGGGTTAATAAATCCTGGGAAAAAGGAAGAACCCAGGCAGGAAAGGTATACCTAGAGATCTAGACATCAATTCTGTTTTTCTTTTCTGCTTCTTGAATAAAATGCTCAATTCTCTATATTAACAATAAATCAAGTAACTAAGCATTTCGACAGGAAAAATAAATCAAAACCGACTATTTATATGAAAATAACTAGAAGAATATTTGGAGTTTTATCCCATTCTATGTATGGATCAATGTAGAAGAGGGCATAATGTGCCTCTGTTATGGGGGGATTTCTTTTTGTTTCCCAAGTTGCTATATATTCTTGGCAAATATTTCTCCTTTTAAATAAGCCCAATTTACATTAATTACTTAAATGATATTAGAATTTATATCAATAAAAGTGATGATATTGAGGAAATGTGAAGTGGGCATTTCACATTGGAGGAAACACATCAGAATAAAGCATAAGCCTATAGCACTTAAGCAAACTCCACTTCCCCTCAATGGTACCCTCAAAGCTCTAAAAAAGGAATGCAACTAGCTAATTTGTCTGTAAGGAACTCAATTTGTCTTGACAAACAGATATTGTGATAAATTCTCCCTAAATCTAGAATAGGGCTACATTCTCAAGATGACAAAGGATGAGTCCCAAAAAATTTAAACTAGCTACAGAATATTGTGTTTTAAATGCATATGGATATTTGTTCCCTCATCACACAAATCAAGAACTCAGCAATGAGGATATAGGTATGATAAACATACTACAGAGGAAAAGAATTAGACTCCATTATGTGAGAGTAGGAGCCCTTTTTATTTAGTTAGTTTTACTTTGTTGCTACAAGTTGGAGAATGTTATAAAACAGTCATAACATTCATTGTGACCTGCAAAGCCTAGTGTACTACTGGTGGAAGGTGTTTGCTTTTCCATATTCTAATCAGCTCATTAGAGAGTAGGCATATCTTCTTTCCTTCACAATTGTCCCTTTAGCACTATTAGCTGTTTTAGAGGGACCATCAGAACTTAGATCTAAAGATCATCTTACTGGAAAGTGACTAAAATTTGCCTCTTCAGTTTATCTATATGGAATATTTGGTTTTCTAGCTCTAAATCCATCATCCTTTAATCTTGTTTAATTTCCTTATTTTACAGATGAGGAAACTGTGGATCAGAGAGATTAAATGAATTGTCCAAAGTTAGCTTGGTAATGAACAATAGAAGCAGGATTTGAACCCAACTGTCCCAACTCCAAATTCACCATTCTTTTTATTGTGTCAAATGGAACAAATTTTAACATAAGTAAAATATTAGGAGAGTATTTATAGTCTCTTAGCGCATTTGATGAATTAAAACTCCATGCAATTGATTCTTTCTGAGGGCAGAGAGGAACCTAATCAGAAAACTATTTAAAGATGTTTCTGGTAGAAAATAGCCATAAAAATAAAACTATTGCAAAGACATATGGCCTACAGAAAAAGTTTCTTTTGTTTTCCTAGGTAACACATGTCTTTTTTTTAATCAAAGTTTTAGAAATCTAATGAAACAAATTATTATTAGAAAGAATACTTGGTATTTGTGTAGAACAATTGTTGTTCATCTTTCATTTTCAAAGACCAATGACATCATAATAAGTGATGTCTTGACTTCTGCATGAACTGGATTTCAGTGAGGCACATTTGTACAAAATCATCAACCTCACTCTCTCTTCCAAAGTCATCAAAATCCAGTGTTGAGGAAAAAGTTAGGAAAAGTAGTGATGGCCAAGATTCAGTGGGTGCCGTGCCATCTTTTTACCAATCTCTAAGCATTTTGCAATGCTTGCTGCAGCCATCTTCATGGCCTCTGGAACAGTCTTCTCATCAGTCCATATCATCAGAAGAAGGCTGCTTATGCCTGGCATAGACTTCCCCTTATATCATGAATAGATTTACCTTTGATCTGACACCTATCAAGATGACTTTACTGGGGTGAGGCTACTGTGCATGTTATAGCTTCTTGGAGTCATAGGTAAGAATCAGGTGATAGGTGAAAGCCAAAGGATGAGCATCCCTGAAAAGGGTTAGGTAAGCCTTCACACTAGTTTGTTAATCCTCCTTGA
Source organism: Gracilinanus agilis (assembly GCF_016433145.1). Lineage (NCBI taxonomy): Eukaryota > Metazoa > Chordata > Mammalia > Didelphimorphia > Didelphidae > Gracilinanus > Gracilinanus agilis. The sequence goes on along the minus strand of NC_058132.1, from coordinate 563,804,682 downwards.
ATACCCCATCCACCCAGTAAGAGACAGTAGAAAGAGGAGGACCCAAGTTTAAAATTTTTCTTTAAACTTACTACTTGTGTGACTTTGTAGAAACAATCTTATCTCTTTAAAATTTTGATTCCCCAATTGTAAAATGAAAGAGTTCATTAGAGGGCCTCTGATGCCCATCTGCTCATCTAGGATTTTATGACCATATATAGATGAAGAGCCACACCAGCTAGGCTACTACCAGGAAAAAAAGATTCTTGATGTAGGGTGATATCCTGTAAGGAAAACAAAACAAAATAAAAAAAAAACAACTTTTAATAAATGATAGAGGAGGGGGCAGCTAGGTAGCTCAGGGGATTGAGAATCAGGCCCAGAGAAGGGAGTTCCTGGGTTCAAATCTGTCCTCAGATACTTCCTAGCTGTGTGACCCTGGGCAAGTCACTTAAACCCCATTGCCTAGCCCTTACCACTCTTCTGCCTTGGAACCCATACACAGTATTGACTCCAAGACAGAAGGTAAGAAGTCAAAGGGAAGATGGAAGGGGAACATATAAGACATTAGCTGTTCTTTAGCATTTGAATACTAGGTAGTGAAGTTTTTGACAGTCTCAAAATAGTAGACTATGGATAAATGCATATCACTTGTTATAAATGTTCTGCCTTAAGTATTTGATTTGAGGCCAGTAAAGTAGGGGCATATTTTTACCAAAACCATCTCTGTTGAGTTGGAGGATTTTTTTTTTAATAAATATTCATTTCCAGTTTCCTTCTTTGTTAATTTTCTTTTTTTGATCACTCACTCGCCACCAAGATTCTTACTGCATTAGCAGATGTCATGTCAACCCATGCAGTTTTGTGGCATTTTGACTGATCTTATCTAGATGAGACTGAGGATTAGAGCATTTAATTATTTATCTGCAAATTCCTCATGAAGGACTGTGAACTTGCTTTGCTTCTCAAAACAGGAAAAAAATAATAAAAAGATAGAGTTAACCCAGAATCTGTCACTGATGTGCTTATTTCTCATCAGTCCCTGGGGTAATTCATTATCTTGACCCACCCTTTCCTCCTCCCCATTTTAAAAGTGAGTTTAGACTGTTCACCCGATCTTTGTGGCAGACCATCTCTGCTTTTCAGGATAATGCCGCATCATTGACATGCTGAATGGCAGCTTCAATGGGGCCCATGCACACAAGAGAGGCCCAAATGGATATCAGTTGTCTTTGACTGGGGTCAGGACAACATCTGTTTTCCCTTGTAATCATGCATTTTATTCCCTGGGCTTTCAGGAGCATAGTAAGCAATGTTGCAAAGAACTGGGAATGATTTGAAATTTGTTTTTTTTTTCTTTTTTTTTTTTCCCCTGAAGCTTAATCCAACCAGAATGGCAAGGTGTTTTAGAGTATGGTAGAAAAATCAACATGCTGGGAAGATTTCCTTCTTCTACAATAATGTTCCTATGAATAATATATTTAAGAATATTATATATCACTAGAATAAGTTATAATTTGTATGGTCAAATACATTCAATCTTTCTTTTCCTAAGATAGTAAAACCTCCCCAACTTCTAAACATACAATAAAAATAGGACCTGAAGTTCAAGACATGACAGATGTTTCACATTTTCACATCATAACAACATCAGAGGATCTGAGGAGTAAGCCATAAGGAAAAACAAATTTCCAGAATCTTCCATTCAAGTATCTAGCTATTTATATGCAACAACAAGGAAATATTTTATAAATCAACTTTGATAAAGCGAAGTAGTTGTGAGGTCTTTGGAATTTTTGGAGATGTGTAGTTGCTCTGACTTTTCTTAGAAATCTTTCTTTGAACTGTGAATAAATCTTTATAGAACTGATATGATGGAACTTCTCCAGATTTTCTTTCTGAATATCACATTGGACTGACTGCTTCAAGTCTGAACATTGCAATGCCTCCTACTTGAGATCCATAATCACTCAAATAAGTTAATCTTCCTATGCACACAAGAAAAACTAAGTGGAATCATTGTTTATTTCCCAAATTACAATATGTAGCTGGAAAGATGATTGATAGATCATATATGTGTGTGCCTGTGTTTGTGTGTGTGTGTCTCTCTGTGTGTATCTTGGAAAGAAATAACAAATGAACAGTGAAATAAGCCAAGATTTTTACAGGATAAGTAATGTGACATCAGGAAATTAGGAAGTTCTTTGTATGCACCCAAGCTTCTCTGTCAAAGACATCAATTCCATATCAATATTTTACAGGTAATATTTTATGAATACAAAACACAGCACAATTCTCAAAAAATGAAACTAAAGCAATTGGGAGGATGGTAAATAGTGGACCTGAGCAGCTTGCTCTAATACATTACAAAGAAGAGATTAAATGAGAAATAAAGGCAAAAGATGCCATTAATGAAAAACATGATTCAAAAGGATGGATTAGTCAGTTGGCAGAAGTAGCTAACCAATGAAGAATCCATGTGCTACATGGGTATCTTCATATGTCAAGAATACATGTAGTGTGCCCTCAACATGACTGGTGAATCTCTCTAGTAGAGTAACAGGATGTAATAGTTACACAGGATTCACTAGAATGTTTTATTTGTAATCTGGATTATCAAAGGGCAAATACATATTGATAAAATGAAAGATCTATTGGCATTTAATACTAATTATATCAACCCCCTTGAAGGAAGAAGATGTGGTTTCCATTCCATATTCTGTATGCTGCCTATCCTACAATTGATCGTGTAGCTGGTAGTAAACAAAAATCATTAACTAATTATGAATATTCATATTATAGGCAAAATCAAAATAAGAATTCACATTTCTATAGAAGTCTACACAGTAACGTCTATGTAATAAGTTTGAAGTAGATAATTGAGGTATATTACTCATTTCAGTCAGTCATTTTTTGAGTCTTCTTCTACTCTTCATGACTCCATTTTTTTGTTTTGTTTGTTTTTGTTTTGACGACAATACTGGAGTGGTTTTCCATTTCCTTCTCTAGGTCATTTGTCAGTTGAGGAAACTGAGGTATAAAGCATTAAGTGACTTGTCCAAGGTTACTTGGACAATCTGAGGCTGGATTTGAACTCAAGAAGATGAGTCTTCCTGATTCCAGTGCCACCCAGCTGCTTCCAGTCTTTTTACACATTACATTATTATTTGTACTATACAATCTAGCCTACTCACTCTTCTGCATACCTGGTACGCCATCTCCCATCTCTGTTTTTGTCCATGCCTGTGTAGAAGGTTGGATTGATCTATAGAAAAAAATCCCATGGGGCATACTTAGAGTGCTATTCCTGGTTCTGGCAGTAACTCCATTTAGGTATTTCAGGTCTTACTACTGGCTTTACGTTTTGGTATGTAGCAAAATCTAAAAGGTTTGTTGGACCTACTTTGCCTGGTTACAGCAACAGAGGCATGGAATTCTGTCAGTTAAAAGAAGAAATAGCTTGTCTTCTTTTTGGGAAATATCTAGTAGCTAGAAGCCCTAGAAATCTTGGAGGTAAGTCTAAGACTTTCGGTGAGTGATGAGTAAGTTCTGGTCCACTCTACCAAAGAATCATGGTTACCTCACTGGTGCAAAGTGATCAACTAGGTAAGATTGTGGCTGATTCTTTGGCTGCCTTTTGTGATTTCACTTATGCGCTTTCCTGATCATAGATGAATGAGTAAATATCATGAGATGGAAATGTCTAGGGGTGACCTTGTGCATTTGAAAGGACTAGAGGATATGGACCCCAACATTTAAAAAGCTGAATACCAATGGTGGTGGCAGTGGAGGCAGGGGGCAGGAGGCAATAGTAACTCAAGCCTGAATTGTTTGTCAGGAGAGCCAAACTTCTTTAGTCAATGCAGAACAGAGATAAAATATAAAATGCCTAATTAGCAGCCAAGCAAATTGCTTTCTGATCTGATGAGGTTTAAGTTTCCACCTACCAGAAAACTGTAAGAGTAGTTCTAAATTAAATTGTTGAATTCTATTTTAGTAGTTCTATTAAATTATGGTATCTTTTATGTTTATTATTTCTTTCATGTATAAGAAAAATTATTTGTTCAATAGCTGATTATATAATGGATATTGTTTTATTCTCCCCTTTTTGGTGTAAACCTTAAATGTAAGTTATAACCTAAACTATCAAGTTAATTTATCCTTACAGCACTGGGATCAGGGTATAATGAGCTGAAAAATATTAGAAAAGAAAACCTACCCTTCCACTCTCATTAGAACGCACAATGAATCCAATCCAAATTACATGACTGGGTAGAGTAGAGATAGTGGACATGGTAACTCATCCTCTGGGGGCCACAACATATTTTTAATGTCAAACCTGGACTATAACCAAGAACAAAAACAGAGGAATAGAACTATAAACCAATATCCCTAATGAATATTCATTCACAAATCATAAACAAAATACTAGCAAGAAGATTACAGTAATATATCAGAAAGATCATATGCTATGGCCAGGTGGGTTTTATACCAGGAATTCAGGAAAGGTTTAATATTAGAAAAACTGTAAGCATAACTGACCATGCCAATAACAAAACCAACAGAAATCTTATGATTATTTCAATAGATGCAGAAAAAGCTTTTCACAAAATACAATACCCATTCTAACTAAAGACACAAGATAACATTAGAATAAATGGAAAATTCTTCAAAATGATAAATAGCATCTATCTAAAACCATCATCAAGCATTATCTGTAATGAAGACAAACTGGAAGCCTTCCCAATAAGACCAGGAATGAAATAAGGATGTCCATTATCACTACTACTATTCAATATTGTACTAGAAATGCTAGCTATACCAATAAGTGACCAAATTGAAGGAATTAAAATAGACAATGAGGAAATAAACCTAAAACTCTTTGCACATGACATGATGGAATATCTAGAAAATCCTAGAGAATCAACCAAAAATAAATCTAAATAATGAACAACTTTAGCAAAATTGTAGCATACAAAATAAATCACATAAATCATCATCATTTCTCTATGCTAACCATAAATCCCAACAACAAGAGATAGAAAGAGGAATTCTATCTAAAACAAGTGTAGATAATGTCAAATTCTTGAGAGTCTGCCTGCCAAGACAAACCCAGGAACTGGATGATCACAACTACAAAACACTTTTCACACAAATAAAGTTAGATCCAAACAATTGGAAAAGCATTAATTGTTCATGACTAAACTAAATCAATTTAAAAATGACAATTCTTCCTAAATTAATTTATTTATTCAGTTTTATACTAGTCAAGCTACCCAAAAATACTTCATAGAGCTAGAAAAATAATAACAAAATTAATCTGGAAGAACCAAAGTTCTAGAATATTAAGGAAATTAATGAAAAATAACTATCATATTTCAAACTACATTATAAAATAGCAACAATCACAGCAATTTGATACTGGCCAAGAAATAGAGTGAAGGATCAAGGGAATAGCTTAGACACTCAACACACAATGGTAAATGATCATAGTAACCTAGTATTTGGAAAAACCAAAGGTCTTAGCTTTTGGAAGAAGAACCCACTATTTGACAAAAAATTCCTGGGAAAACTGGAAAATATTATGGCAGTTATCAGGCATAGATCATGCCTTATGCCTCATGCCTTATAAAAAGGTAAAGTAAAAATGGATACATGATTTAAAAATAAAGGATGAAACCTTAAACAAAATGAGGGGGTACAAAATTGTTTCCATGTTAGACCTATGAATAAGGGAAGAATTTAGCACCAAATAAGACATAGAGAACATTATGATATTTAAATAGATAACTCTGACTACATTAAATTAAAATCAAAGCAAATAAGTTTAAAACCTAGTTCCTCTGACTGCATGGCCAGTGTTCTTTTTATTATGCTATGCAGAGTTACTAACTTTTCTTCTATTATATCCACTCCTTCTTTCTATATCATAACACCAATACCCAAAGTCAACACTTCATCACCATTTTTGTAGATTAGTTCAATGATATCCCTGCCCCATTTCTCTCCCCTTTCTAATCCATTCTTCATGCATCTGTCAATTGATACTCTTAAAGAACAGAATCAAACATTCTTACCACTCCAGTCAACAGATTCATATAGAATCCTAATAGGTACTGGATAGATTACAAACTCCTCTAAATAACATTTAAAGATTTTCATAACCTGGTTCGAACCTACCTTTCCAGGCTTGTCACAGAATAATCCTTTTGGCACACTGTACAGTTTTGCCAAGGTGACCTTCTCAATGATAATATTCCATCTTTAATCCTGGTGCCTTTGTGCAGGCTCCCTTCATACCTGGAATATCCTCCCTCTTCATCTCTTTCTCTAAACCCTGACCTTCCTTCAACACTTAACTCAAGTGCCATCTTCTGTTTGAGTGCTTCTAATCATTTTCCCCTTCCAGGTACTACTGATCTTTCCACATTGTCTTATTTTTCATGTGATGGTTTGCATATACATACACATATCAAAGCCATACATGATACATATGTTTTGTGTTTAAAAATTTCTTTATGACTTATATAGCTTTTGTACTTTGAGAATCAACATTCGTAAAATGGAAAGGCCAGGGATTCAGTGAGTAGTTAGTAGAGAGAATCAATCCCTCAATCCATGGGAGCTGATGCATCATCATGAAATATAAAGACAAGGGTCTAGGACACAACCTTCAAGCACACCCATTGTTCTGCATTCACAATCCACCATGCAATTCCATATCCCATTCTTTTAAAAAAGCCACTTATGTTACTAGATAATATTGGTTTTATGTGTGTTTATTTTGTATCCTGCAACTTTGCTAAAGTTATTGATTATTTCCACTAGCTTTTTGGTTGATTCTCTAGGATTTTTTAAGTAGACCATCATATCATCTGCATATTGGTTTTAATGCCACTAGAATATAAATTCCATAGTTTATTCATCTTTACTGGACTCTCCTGCAGAACTTTGCACTCATGCTGACTGTCTGCCTGACTGAAAAGTTTTGCTTTACTCAGGACTCGATAACCACTAGGTGCATGATATTGATGACTGGGGCAGTGCCTGTCTCATTTCAGGCACTGATGACACCTGTCTGTTCCCTGACCAGTGTCCACAGCTTATCAAAGTTAGCTATTGTTAAAACTTATTTTTCCTTTACAGATGATAATGTCTCCCACTTTCTTGGCATGAGATTCCAACCCCACCTGGGTGATATTTGTCCAAGTTAAGGTGTTAATAGCATGGTACATCTGCATGGCAATAAGCCCCTGTAATAATTCTAGAATTTGCCCCTTCTCTCATAGCTGTGACTGAGATGCTTGCAAAATTTCTACTTCTTCATTTTTTTGAGATATGCTGGAAGTCACTGCAAAGGAATGATGCTCCCGATTTCTTTCTCTTAAGGATTAATTTTTAATACTTCAGAGATTATCATGTCCTAGGACTCACATTTAGGTAACTTCTTGTCATTGTTTAGGTGTTTTCAGTTATACTCAATTCTTTATGATCCCATTTGTTTTTTTTTTGGGGGGGGGTAAAATTATAGAAAAAAGTTACCATTTCCTTCTTCAGCTCATTTTACAGATGAACTGAAGCAAGCAGAGTTAAATGACTTGCCTAGGGTAGCATAGTAAGTATCTGAGATAAGAGTTAAACTGGTTATCCAGTGATGGACAAACTTTTTAAAGAGGGGGCCAAAGGGAAGGAAATGCTCATCTGAAAGTCTGTTTCTAAGGCAATTCTTTCAAAGTTTCAATGTATTGTATCCTTCTTATTGTATTTGTCAGATTAGGAATAATGTCATGAGGCCCGATAGAACATTTAAGGGGACCACATCTGGTCCGAAGGCTGTAGTTTGCCCATCACTGCACAAAAAAATGTACAATCCTGAGAGAATATTAGTATATTAAAAGATAAATCTTTGTATCAGGCTCCTTAAAAGCAGTTTGGGGACACGGTGAAAAGAGAATTGGACATAGAATTGGGAAGGCTCAAGTTTAAATCCTGCCTCAGATATTTCTAGTTGTTGTGACCTTTATCTCTATTTCAATTTTCTGCACTTGTAAAAAGAGGATTTCAGTAATACTTCTGAGGATGAAATTTGTAAAGTGCTTTGTAAACCTTAAAGGATTATATGTATGTTAGCTATTATTTTAGAAAATCCAGTCTTGCCATTATGTTTAATTCTTGATCCAAATCTCTTGTTAAGTAAAAACATTCAACACAATAGATAGTTCCACATGGAAGTTCTCCAAGTGGTTTGCAAGCAAAAAGCAAACAAAAATAAAAACAAGTAGTAAAGTCAGTATTTGAATTGTAATGAAGTTACCCAAAATATTTTCAATGAAAATAAAAGATTCAGACATCATCATGGGAGTTCTTCATAAAAGAAAATGCTCAGATCCCTATATCCAAGGGGAATGGAACTAACAAGTTACTGATTTGAGCTAATTCATAATTATGAGATAGAATAATTAAAGGGAAAATAACCCTCTTGAAGGAAGCACCATGGTTCAAGTCATGACAAAAAGAAAAGAAAAAAGAATGGAATGCCAAGTTGAATTAATTCATGATTTAGGTAGGGGTTAAAAAAGTTATTTAGTAATTTATAGTAGCCCATGGTCAGAAGTCAGCCTGGAGTCAGTGAGGAAGAATACACTATGAAGGGAAGAGGAGGCAGATCACTTTATCTTTCCTATAATCAATTTAAGACACTCATAAAATTCCAAGTCCATGAAAATTAAATACAGCTAAATTCCACCAAATTGGACTAGTGATATGCTGGTAAAAGACTTCAAGTGGTCCACAGAGACTAGTCTTTGTGAGCAGTCACTTTCCATATATGGAGAGATACTGGAAATTTAGGATCTATGAAGAATGTTTAAAAGGCCATTTTGCTTCCCTCTGAGCCCCAGTGAGAATAGGCAGGAAATCAGTATTCTATATAGCAACTGGACAACAGGTAGACTACCTTTTTATAGACAAGGTTCCTAATATTGATCCAAGGTTGTTCAAAAGCCAAGAAAATAATGTATCAAGTGCAGAATCATCTCAAAATACAGCTGCTCAGAGGGCAATGTGTGTATTAGAGTAGTCAAAAAAATCAATTTAATTTTAATAAAGGGTTATGTAAAGCAGAATATGAATTCAGGTTGTACATGACAAGAAGATATCTGGGTAAATATATCTTGTGCTAGATTGGGCTCATCATCCTTCAGAGCTATCTCTAGAAGGTTTCTTTGACAGGCCTCTTGATCTTCTTTGGGATTTTGCCTTTTATATCAATAATATCACCTCAGCAAGGGATCTGGGTGCTGTGGCAACTTCAAACATTACCTATACATTGAAAGCACATCTAAAAATTTCTACTATATATCCCCTTCAAAGGTCTGCTGATGAATCTTGAAAACATGTCCTCTTGAAAGAATTATAATAACTTAAATTTAGTCATTATTAGCAAATAGAGTAGCATTGTCATGATTCTTAGCTTTTATATCACTAAAAATGGGTTTGATAAAAATACTAACAATATATACTTTAAAGTGTCACTAGGGAGAATCAAATGAAATTTTGTAAATGAAAGCGAGTAGAATAATATACAATGTTATTCATAATTTTAGGATTATTTTAATAATAAATTTATGAGGGAAGTAGAACTAGGAAAATATTATGCCCAGCCACAGTACTAATAGAAGAAAAACTGAGAATTTTACCTCTAGAAAGTGAAAAGAAAGATAAAATAGGAAAGATTTCATATTTATGAATATGTTGCTCTCCATGATGATATTCTTTGTGATGCAGGGAGGGTGGGGAGCAGTTGGGACACTAGTAGACAGGATATGTTGATATGAAGAAAAGTAAGTTAAACATATAGAAGATCAGTGATTTCATCTGTATATCTTTTTTTCTTTATATACAGAAATGTTTGTTTTGTTTGAATTTGTAAACATTTGGGATAAAAAATATTATGAGGAGTAATTTTGTATAACATAGAGAATCTACCTAGGAATTAAATATCTTAATCTTGGAAGCAAATTTATTCAGATGAGAGACAATGTGTAGGACTGGATTAAAAATTGGTGTGGAACTTAAATAGATCTAGGTTCAAACCCCTACATCTCACAAATACTGGCTATGATCATGGATCCCTAGTGAAATCACTTGTTGTCCCACTAGTCCAGGAAATTCTAAAACTATAAATTGCTAATCTTCATTGATAGAAAGAGTTTCTTCCCCAGGAATGCCCAAAAGCAATGAAATCATCATAGATCTGGACCAAAAAAAAAAGAAAGGAAACCAAAAACAAGAAAAAAAAAAGCCATTCTAAAGAATTTGTTAGATATCTACCAGTGCTGGATAGAGACTTAAAGAAACCAATAAAACATTCCAAACCATTGCTTGACATTCTAACAAAGTTCACAAGGGAAAATCAGAGTGGTGCCAGATAGGGCTGACTTCCAATTGGTTTTTGACTCTTGGGCAGCTTGGAATTCTTGAGCCACAGTGATCTACCAGCCTCAGGCTTTGATAATAGGAATGACAGGAAAGCACCATCACACCTGGATCCATTCATGTTTTTTGATGTTACTTGATTCATATCCTTATTTTCTCAAAGCAAAACAATTTTCTCTAAATTTTCTTTATATTTCATAAGAACTGAATCTACTTGTTGGAATGCTGATCATCCCTTATTCTGTCTGTATGATTGGACCAAGTCTTTATCCATCATACACTTCCTCAATTATGTCACGTAAAATAAATAAAAGAAAAGAACCTAAAGTCTTGGGTAATAACTTTCAACTTTTCTCCGTTCCAGTTTTGGAGGCAAACAGAAGTTAAGGATAAATTTAAAAGTTTAAACTTATTCTATTATGCCAACTACAGGTATTCTTAAGGTGAAGTCTTGCACTAATATCTAATGAATTAGAATACTTTTGAAAGAATAGAAGTGCTAATAAGAATAGAAACACTTGGCACCTAACCAACCAAGAGATATTCATAATCAACTTAAATAACACTGGCAAACTAAAAGGTTTAGAAAGATACTAGCATCTGTGTTTATGAACTATGTTTTAAGAAGACTAGAACTATAGAAGTGATGCCTGGTATAAAAAGCATATGAGGTAAAAGAAATGAGGGAATTACAAATGATTTGTTGCATTGAGCAAATAAGAAGGCCAATTTGGAAAAGGGAAATTTGAAATTATGCAAAGAAAGAGATGGATTAAAGCTGAAAAGGCAAGATGAGCTGAAAAAGGAGAATGACAGCAGAAGGATACGAGGAGGAATAGAACAAAGAAATTGTAAGAAATTCAGCTTTCAAGCCAGAGGTAGAAGATATTCTTGAAGCTATCTAGTCCAATCCTCTCATTTTATCTATGAAGATCTAAGGCTCATACTGATTGTGATTTTAATCTCTTTGAGGACAGGGAATATTTTTTACATTTTTAAAAATCTCTAGCACTTAGTACAATGCCTGACACATATAGGGATTTGATAAAAATTTATTAGGTTTCATTAAACAAGGTTCTTCCAAAAACAAGTCTCTGTATTTTTGACGAATACGATCTCAATACTTGGTTTTCTTCCAACTACAAAAAGAAAAAAAAGGGCAGAAAATTAACCAGATATCTTGGTGTTCTATAGATAGAGAAACATAAACTAAAACAAGATATACCACCTCCTGTCTATCAGATTGACTAACATTATGAAAAAGTAAAATGACAAATTACGGAGGGGATGTGGAAAAATTGGGACACTATGAAATGGTGGTATAGTTTTGAGCTGGACCAACCATTCCAGAGAACAATTTGCAACTAGGCCAAAAGGGCTATAAAACTGCCTGCCCTTTAACCTTGCAATAACTGTAAGTTCTATATGCCAAAGAGATCAGAGAAAAAGGAAAATTACCTACATTTACAAAAAAATATTGGTAGCAGGTTTTTTGCAGTGCTAGAGAATTGGACACTAAGGGGATGCCCATCAATTGGGGCAAGGCTAAACATATGATTGTGATGGAATGCTTTTAAGAAACAATAAGCAGGATAGCATCAGAAGAAATGAGAAGCCTTGAATTAACTAATATAGAGTGAAGTGAAGAGAACCAAAAGAACATTGTACATAGTAACAGCTGTAATGTAATCAAGATCAATTGCAAAAAGACATTCAGATCAAAACCGTAATCCCAGACAATACCAAAGAAGTTATGATGAAAAATACTAGACAACCCAAATGATTAATTCTGAATGTGGATTGAAGTATAATTTTTTTCACTTTATTTTTCTTCCTTTTGGGGGGCAACATGCTTAATAGGCAGATATGTTTTGCATAACTTTGCATGTATAATTGTTTGCCTTCTTATTGGGTTGGGAAGAAATTAGAGGGAGGGAAAGAATTCAGAACTCAAATTTTTTTCAAAAGAATGATACAAAATAATAATTTATCTTAAAAGAAAAGCTATTGCTTTGCTTAAGCTATATAAATGCCAGCTATTATCATCGTTAGCATATATTCTAATTGATATAAATCTGAATATGATAGCATATATCATATTCCATATTTCTACCTTTATGTAGAGTATTGTAGAAGTTATACATACATATATTAACTGTATTTCAGCATGATTTTTTAATTTTAGTTTTCCTATATTTTATGCACTTAAAAACCATGATTCAGAGAAACACACACAGTGTTTATTGCATAAAAATGGATAAGAAACTCTGTAGTCTGAATGCTAGGACAGTGCTGCTGAATTTCAATTCAATTTGAGACTTCTTCATACTACATTCTCAGGTTTCTGGGTTAAGTACTTGAGAGTATTCAGAAAGAAGAGACCTTTTCAAAAGCATGAGTCAATATACCAAGAAACTGTGCAGAAACACTCCTCTGAGGTAGTTTACCTCCAATCCATAATTTATAGTGTTACAGAGGAATAAAGAGGTTAAAAGACTAGTCTATTGACAAAAAGATTGTGGGTGTCAGAGGTGGGATTTGAACCTACTTCCTCTTGACTCTATCCTTATATCATGTCTCATCTTTTATGTTCATTTTTTTTAAGATGATGTGTTTTTATCTCTGAAGGGAGCTCAGTAAAAATCAAAGGATAATATCCTTGATTTAAATGTTAACTGCTAGGAATAGATTATTACCTATTTCTTATGTCAAAGCCTTTCAAAAACTGTCCTTTATATGCAGTGCTAAACTATCTTACTAAAAGGGGAGGGGGGAGAGAAAAAAACAAAAAAACTTTGTATCTGTATATTACCAGGCAGCCAGTTTGACAGCTTATTTTAGTTAACAACAGACTTTGCTGTTATTTAATCACTCAGCCCTAGACATAATTAATGAGCTATTTCTATTCAATAAAAGGATTAAAGAGTCTAGATTAAGACTGGGTCTCACCTGGATCTATGAGTGGCCTCTTTAAATTCCCAGCAATATTTTTTAAGTTTGGGAAATATTTTTGATATCCCTAGAACATCTAAATGGCATGGGGTGCTTGAAGAGAGTCATTTTTCTTCCATGAAAAATGTCCCTGTACAGATAACCACATTTCTCTCGTTGCAGTGAGGTGTGATGTCACTCTCTTTTAACATAGAAACTCAGCTTTTGCTTCTCAGGATCTAAAGCAAGTGAAAATTGTCTTAAATCCTATTATACCTTAGAAAAGTTTTAATTACATTCATCTAATTTTTTTTTCTTTTTCCCCTTTTTCCCATTTTATTGAGTTAGGTGATAGCTTTTAAAAAAGTTTTCTGTGTACTTCTTTAACTGTAAAGTTCTCAAATTTCACATCTGGAGTCAGCCAATAGTTTCTACAAATAAGGAAATTGTGAAGTTTTTTTTTTTTTCTTTGTAATTCTTTCTATCAACATTCAGTCCTCTGGATCTGTAATTCATTAAAGGGATTCTTAATAATATTGCATATTTTATCACGACAGATCAAAGTGATAATAAAAGGAATATTTTTACAATAACATAATGGAGGGCATGTCTCCCTATATGTATGGGAGAGTGCTTAGAATGCTGGCATTCTGAGCCAGGAAGACCTGGGTTCAAGGGTGGCTGGGTAATGCTAAAAATGCCACTTTTATAAATCTCAAGGACATAGACAACTCTTGGAGTTTCTAGCTCAGTATATGAGAAACTGCATTGGTAGAAGAAATTTTTCCACCAGGAATTAAGAACATTTATGAAATCACCAGGTCTGGACTGAGAAAAAAATGTCTGTGTGCTTGTTTCTTTCAAATATCCATGACATCTCTCTCTACTTGGGAAATGAGGCCAGCCAGAGCTTCAGTGTAGCAGGATTTCGGAGACCTTAGTCTGGTCCCTCATCTATATCTACATACATATCTTCAGATATGTAGGGAGATAGTGGGTGGTGCATCTGAAACTACAATAGAAGAGTCTGGGTCCTCTGGGGCAGATTACAGAAATATCCATGCCAGATAGATGTTTGAATATTCAGACAACTTGTAGAAGGAAAATAAAATCCAGGGCATTATAGAGAAAATAAGATAGCTAGAGTAGAGTGCTAGATGTGGAATCAAAAAGACCTAAATTTGAATCTTGCCTCAAACATTGACTAGCCTTGTAAACCTCTGCAAGTCAATGAACTCTGTGTGCCTCAGTTTCATCATCTGTAAAATAGAAATAGTAATGACATCTACCTTACAATTGTGATATTGGAAATTTGGGAGTCCTTGAATTAATTTTGAGGTCCCTGATCTAAACTTCCTGTGGACATTTAGGACTTTCAAAACTACATTTCCTATAATTCCTCTTGCTTAATGAGGTAAACAGGAAGTGTGATAACATAGACAGAGGGATAAAGACTCAGGATGGGATTGGTATGCTCTCTTTTTCCTGCTGGAGCAGCTTGGCGGCCAGAGGTATGGCGCCTCATTTGAACTAAATCTTAATAGGCACATGGCTCCATTTTTCTAAATGGCTTTCAATAAGCCCTTTGAAACCATGATATTTGTAATTTTATCACTCTATATTAATTTTACCTCTTACACAACATTATTTTGAGAATTAGATGATACAAAACATGGTTTCACCTCTCTAGGTCTTAGTTTCCTTATCTGTAAAATATGGAGGCTATATGACCCAGGAGAATCCTTCAGTGTCTAGATCTTGAATTCTATGTTTTCATTTTGTTCACAAAAGCCCTGCCATAGCAGTGGGGAAACCAGAACACAGGAAAGTTAAATGAAATGCATGATGTCACCAACCAGGTAAGAAGATGATTAATAAGTTTATCTATACAACCACAACAAATCAGAAGGGAAACCATTTGATTTCATCTTCTTGAGTTATGAGAATGGTTGTTCTGGTGCCTCCAAGGCCCAAATTCATGACTATACTGCAAAGCTATGACACATTGAAGGAAATATGGAAACCATACAGTTCTGGCCAAATGCAAGGCAATTTAGGCATCAACTAGTGGTTATTTCACCATTCATTGGGCTCATATACAAACTTTGTATTGACAGCCAGGGTAGAGAGTGAATACGTGCTTTTGTTAAAAAGAAGAGAAAGAGTGAGAGTGATAAGTTAGTTCTAAGGCCTTTTACTCTCATCTTGATGCCCCTTCATATTTCTGATCAGACAGCATGGTGCCAGGTGCTCCATTTACAGGGATTCATGTGCCCCTATGAAGGGTGTGAGAGAACGATAGAATTTGGGACAATGGACAAATATAAGTTATTGTACACCATAATTAGAAATTCCTAAGAGAGTAAAGGTCAGAGAGGGATAAGAAAGCAAGATAAGAATTCATGGGGGATCAGAGAGGCCAGTGGGTAATGGACAAGAAAGTAGGTTATTATTTTTTGTAAGGTTTGAAATAAAAATTATTATATTCTGTTGAAGAGAGGAGAGGGGAGGGAAAGAACATGAATCATGTAACCATGGAAAAATATTCTAAATTAATTAATTAAAAAATAATTTAGGTATTATACTATGAAGTGGATAGTGTGAGTTTTGAAGTGTTGTGGCTGGGGAAACTATATTCTCCAGGGTGCCCCAGGGGTCCATCCCCCTTACTTCCTGGCATGGGATTGGTCCTTTTCTGGACCTATGCTGGAGGGGGACCATGCCCCCTAGTCTATATAAGGACCAATCCTGAGCCTTGGAGGGGACTTTGAATTGGAGGAGATTAAGAGTAGCTGGGGAGTTAAGTTAATTTCATACTAGGGGAACTAAGGTGGTTTTTTTCTTGAAATAAAGTTTTAAAAAGATCAAAGGCAGACTGTTTTCTTTCACCTCTTCAATAGATAGATTTTGGTTTGTCATCTATGTTGCCTTAAATATAATTTAATTTCTCCAAATATCCCTTATGTCTATATTTATTATAGGTTTACCTGAAATTATGAGTGATATGCCAAGGTAGGTTATTTTAAAAATGAATAATTCCTAAAACCAAAATTTAAAATGTCTGAGACTTCTGGATTTGAAAGTAAGACAATGTTTCAAATTTTAAACAAAAAGAAAAATGTATGCAGAATAATTAGACTTAAATCATATTCATCTTAGTCCTTAGCTGAAATGTCAAGGTTCTTGACCAATTTGACAAAATTTTGGAAAAGTTTTAAGAGATTCATATTTCTGAAAATTTCAATTTAGAGATTTCAAGTCACATAACCAATTGCAATCTTAAGGTCCAAAATAAAATCATTCCCTCTCCATGGGGGAAAAAAATGCATCTAGGAACTTTGTTATGATTTAATTCACTGAGCTTCTAAAACTGACTCATCACTTATATAAATTATGATGTATGCAAATTCATTCATTTGGGACAAGAAAGTTGAGAGCTCTATAGGGGTGTGCAGTAGAAGGAAGACAAATGAAACAATAAAAGGCGGAGAAGAGAAGAGGGAGGGAAGTGAAAGAGGAGATTGTTTCCAGAAAAAAGACAGAAATGTTTGCAAGGGTTATAAATTAATCCTTTGCTCCCATTCAAGCACAAATTACCTTTCCAAATCACCAGAAATTAAGCATGTCAAAGAGCATGATTTATGTTTAATTTATGCTTTATCCTCAGGATTAACTTTTTATCCTTCCTTCTGTTGTCACTTAGGGACCAGATTCCCCCTCCTATGTAGCATCTAAAGGAATCCTGTGGGAGCTACAGTTAGGAGAGGATCTGGCCTTTAAATCCTCTTCTCCCTCAACTTAAAAACATCCAAGGTTTAAAACCTCTTTCCATAAATAAATTTCTTCTGACCTTGATTGAATTCTCATTTCATACTCTTTTATTCTGTTAAGTGAAAAGCAATAAATCTGTTTTCAGAAAGGATGCACATTAATCACACCCATATGGGAAACAGTTAATAATATTTTCATTTGGTATATATTTTGAAAGAAAAAAACAATTGCTCAAATATGTTTAAGAAAACAGACTTCAGAGGAGGTTGTTAAATTTTTAAATATATTTAGAGCCCAACAAAAAGAAGAATAACAAAATGAAATCAAGATGTTTCACTCTTCATAATTTCATATAGGTCTTTTTTTGTTCAGGAGAGACATACCAAGCATTTCTGCCCAGGTTCTAAGACTCGGATCCCCAGGTACTGATTCTATGTTCTAAATCATGTACCTTTGCTTACTTATCCTCCTCAAGTCATTTTTCCTAATGTGAGCAGAACTGAATACAAGTAACAAGGTAGTACAGTGGATAGAACAAACACTTAATCTGTTGCATGAACAGAGTACAAAAGCTTCCTCGGTTTCCTCCATCCTATGGGACTCTGGCTTTCTCCATTTCCTCATCTGTAAGAGGGGATAATAATAGCATCTGCCTCTTAGGATTGTTGTGAGAATCAAATAAGATAATATTTGTAAAGTGCTTTGCAAACCTTAAAATGCTGTAGAGAGAGGCTAGGTATTTTTATTGTTGTTACTGTCTCCAGATACTGACTTTGAAGTATTCTGAAGTTGGCTGTACATTTATTTTTAAAGATTTGCTTATATTGTCTCTACCACAGAGAAAGTCCCCAGAGCACCTAAGAAATGTTTCTGAGGGTCTAGGGAGGCACTGTCCTTGAAGGTGACCTTTGACACTACCCATTCCTATCAAATGAAGATATAAAACTCTGGCTGTGCCCCAGAGGACTTGTTGTTTTGTTTTGTTTTGTTTTAAACCCCAAATCACTATGACCAAAGGGCTCCTTGGAATTCTGACTAAGAAGAATAAGCCTCCTTTCTTTTAATTAATTAATTAGTCCTTTTATTCATTCTTATCATTTTGTTATCATGATCTTTTGTTAAGAGCTCCAGAGCACAGGCTCTTGGGTTAAATGCAGTTCCAGAATACCATCAGATCCAAAGCCTCCAGGGGTCCTGAAGTAATAGGTTGTACACAAATAGATAACATAGGTGAGTAACTAGGTAAAATCCATTAGGCCATTTTCGAATAACATACATAGCAAGCTTGTTCAAATGGTGAAGAAACATTTGGGATCAATGATCAATGATCCAAAGGGAACTGGCCCTTGTTCATAATAAGATAAAATGAGTTTTCACATATAATCACAAAAGATGAATAATTAAGCCTTTGCTAACTCTTTCCTTCAAATTGAAATAAGATCCAATTTAGAGAGACAATAGAGGCATTTAAAGGAGAGCTGGTCTCAGAGGGGAGAGAATGTCTTGATGCATTAGACTGAAACTTTTCCTTTTTTTCAAAAATGTAACTATTGATCTTTACGTGCTATATATGGCACCCCAAAGAAGGGGAAGCTTTCCCCCTTAACCTCACTAGTCACTGCGGTTCCAAAAGCCTGAGGAATATTGGTATTCAAGTCAAACACTTTAAGTAAAAAGAGTTTCTAGAGACAACTGTAATTATTTCTAACAGGGAAAAGGAAAAGGTGATCCATTCCACTAAGGAAACTCTCTGAAACCCTCTTTAATGAAATTTCCAGAACTGGAAATTGTTAGCTGTTTTCTTGGACGTGAAGCTCTTCAGCCTCATATCTATTACCTTTTTGTGGCCTATCACTGAAAAAAACCAAAGGCTTTGTTTTGCCAGGTAAACAGGTAAACAGAATAAATCTTACTCTTCAAAGGGAGGTGAGTTTCAAAGTCCAGTTTTTATTGTCATTTGATCAATGAGTGAATCAAGGTATATGATAATTAGTAGGGTAGTAATTCTAAGCTTAGTTCTAGATATATCTTTCTGTAAAGCACCATGTGCAACTCTGGGAGTTTTATTTTAGGGAAAAAGTCAGTGACATGACACCCTAGGACAATATTGAGGGAACTAGAGACTGAGTCATGTGAGGACTCCAGGAAAGCAATGAGAGTACTAAGCCTAGAGGTAAGAAGACTGGGGAAGAGGGAAGTAAATAATGATAACTGTCTCAAATTGTCAGTAAATTTCTGAAAGGCTGCTGAGCATGTGGAACTAGGGTTAGACACGTTCTCCTTGGCCAAAGTAGTACTGAGTTACTAAATCTGCAGCCCATTAGATTTTGAAATGATGCCCTTGATTCCACTATTTCAAACCGAAATGGGTACCAAAAGTAGAGGTACTGGTTAGGGGTGGTGTAAAGGTAGATTCTGGTTCATGTAAAAGAAAGATGGTGCTCTATTCTGCCCAAGGCATCTCCCAAGCCTACAATATGCTCCTTCTTTCCCTCTCTCTTATAGAGACCCTCTATTCCTTTGACACCAAGTTGAAAAACCTGTCTGTGTGTGAAGCCATTCCTTATTCCCCCAAACCCATGCACCCTCTCCTTCTACTCAAACTGCCTTGTGTTTGAATAGGAAGTTTTTCTTCTTTGTTCTTTTAGTTCCAGTACCCAGCACAGTGACACATACTAGGTGTTTGATTGTTCTGCCATTGTGTGTGCACATGTAGCTATTTGCACACATATGTGTACTTGCTTGGTGGCCAAAGGAAAGAAATTACTTTAGTACAGGTCATTCTTGTTGAAGAAACTTTATCAATGCAAATATTAATGTGTTTTGAAATTCATAAAGTTCAAGTGCTCTCTTTTTGGAACTGAGAACTTATTCATCTAGGGCTATGTAAGGGAATATATGTCAGAGAGAGGACTTGAACCCAGGGCTAACTGGCCTCCAGCCTGCTTTTTTATCCACCATATCACATAGATATTCTGTGAGGGTCTGTGAGTCTCATGAGAATTCCATGGAAGTTTCATGCTTCTTGAAAGCAGTAAAAGGGAATTATATTTCCCTTCCTGTAATTTTCTCCTAGGAGTAAATTTCTAAATATGAGATGTAAGGCACAATCATGATCTCTTATCATTACTTTTTAGCCTGGACTCACATGAAAGAGTACTAGGTTTGGAATCTTGGCAGTTTGGTTCAAATCCAAACTTGAATACTAATTACTGATGTGACCTTGAAATTTATTTCATTTATGGGGCTTTTAGTTTCCTCATCTATAAAACGATGAGGCTATACTGGATTGTCTCTAAGATAAAATTTGACTTTGAATCCTATGATGTCATGTAGATAGATACACACATTCATAAACACATACCAACATATATTCCCTTTCTCCTGAACCAATATGTAAATAACTTGGAAAAGGCATGTTTCCATACTATATCACCTGGTTCCCTTCATATAGTAGGTTCTCCATAAGAATTTATCACTGGTGATGATATGTTGGCTTTAACTCTTCTTCAACCAGATTGGCACAGACCTAAATTAATGCTTCCTGTGTATAATGGGCTTGAAGAAAATTGTTAAGTATATAATGCAAACTTATAGTCAAAAAGACTATCTAATACCACAGGAGGAATGGATGGAGTTTGAATGCTGACTGAAGCATAGCATTCTTCACATTATTTCCTCTAGGATTTTTTCTCTAGTGTAATATGTCTTGTTTCAAAATATGTTGAATATGGAAATATGTATTATATTATAACACCTATTATAGGGAAGGGGAAAAGGATAGAAGGGAGAAAACATGGATTGCAAAATATCAGAAAATGATATTTAAAAATGTATGTAAAAATTTAAAAATTCATATTATATAAATTTTATGTAAATAATAAGTTTAGGATTATATTTAGAAAAACATGTTCTCTAATTCCATAAGTTCTTATGGTATAAGTAATTTGAATTAATAATCAGACACCTGATGTTTTACTTTTTGCCTTGTACTGCTCTCTCTTGTTTCATGTATGCAGTATTACATATCATATCATAAGAGTCATTTCCACCATAATATAGGGGAAAAACACAACAAAAAAGACTGACTGGATCTTAAGGCAGGATGCCTGGGCAAAAATCCTGCCTCTAGTAATTACTATGTGTATGTAAATCATTTATTTTCTGTAATTTTTAGTTTCTTCCAATGCAAAATGAGTCAGCCTAGATGGTCTCTGAGGTCCCTTCTAGTTTTCGGTCTATGATCCTATTATACATACATATACTATTATTCCATCATATAATGTTATATAAAATATCACATTATAAATACATATCACATATATAGATATGTGAATGCATATATATAATTCTTAATTCATCTATTATGTAATTATTCGTGAATATAAGTATTGTTATTTCTGTTAGTCCATATATTAAGTATTGTTATTTCTGTTAGTCCATATATTTCTGGAGGCAGAGACTGTCCATCCTCTTTTTCTGTATCCCTTATGACTATTAAGATAGTGTCAGGCATATAGTACATTAAATCATTTCAATAAATGCTATTCAAATGACATACTGATTGCATCCATCCCCAGACTTTGCAAAGATCCACAACTATTCTTCTAAAATCAACTATATTGGTTTTGTTTATGCAATAACTTTTTAATATTATGCAATTAAAAGTTTCCATTTTATCTTCTGTGACCCTCTCTCTCCCATGTTTCACCATGAACTCTTTCCTTGAAAATAGATCTGAAAGAAACTTTCTTTCTGATTCTTCTAATTTGTTTACAATGTGACTTTATATAGCTAAGTGTCATAGGTATTTGGAGTTTTTCTTGGTAGATGTGAGGTGCTGGTCATAGCAGTTCATATCAGTATCAAAGAACTGAATAACAAGGGGCTGTCTATCAAATGAGGAAAAGCTGGAGAAACGAAGGCATAGTGATGTAATAGAATACAAATATGTCATAAGAAGTGATGAAGAGGATAGGTTCAGAGAAACATGAGAAAACATACAAACTGATGCAGAGCAAAGTGAACAGAACCATGAGAAAAATTCATACTGTAATAAAAACATTAAAAAGAATAGTTGCAAGATTTAAGAACTGTGATCAATGAAATACCCAGTTATGATTCCAGCAGACCAATGTTATAGCTAACCCTTAGGTAGCACCTTCAAGATTTTCAAAGCTCTTTTCATGTAATATCATTGAATCCTCACAATAACCCTATGAGGGAGGTGCCTCATTTAACAGATGAAAAAAAAATGAGGTTGAAAGAAGTTAAGTCATTTACCCAAAGTCACACAACTAGTAAATACCTGAAGCAGAATATGTACTCACATCTTCCTGACTCCAAGTCCAACAATCTATCCATTGAGGTAACTAGCTGTCTAAACATCTCATAGATGTGCTAGATTCAAGATGTGGAATGAGACATATTTTTGGATATGGTCAGTGTGGGCATTTGTAGTATTTAACTGGGCATATTTTCACTTAGTTTTTTCATCTTTTTCTAAGCCAAAAAGATAATTAATATTTATTAGCTGAAAAAAATTATTAAGTCATAACCACTCAATATAATTTGACTTGATCATCCACAGAAGAAAAGAGACAATGTTTAGGAATATCTACTATTGTCTATATTATGATGTATAATTGGCTTAGCAGCTTATAGAAGTTCTTGACTTTTTAAAAAATTTCACGGATTTCTTTGAGAACCTAGTGAAAGCTATTGACCCCTTCTCACAATAAAGTATTTTAAATGCATAAAATAAAACATATAGGATTACAAAGGAAATAAGTTATAATGAAATAGAATTATCAAAATATTTTTTAAACAAAAGAACACTCTCAGAGGTGTGAGGGAAGTAACTCCTGCTGTAGAACTCATAACTTGAACTAAGATTGCAAATGTCCCAATTCAAAACTAAGAAAAACAGTAATTTGATCTAATTAGGTAAATGAGTTAGGGCCAGAATTATATAAGAGTAAGGGCATATATAAATAACTTTTAAAAATTGCCAACTTCTTTCAATGACGTCAGACTTTCCAAAAACAAAAGCCAGTATTCTATTGATATTATGTTTCTAAAGCACATTAGATAGAGTGCTGGAACTAGCTTCAGGAAGATTTGATCTCAAATCTGATTCAGATACTTATCAGCTATGTATCCACGGACAAGTTACTGAACTCCTGTTTGTCTCCATAATTCCAAAATGTGAATTAAATTAATTAAATGAGATAATATTTGAAAAAATATTAAATGAGATTTTTTGTAAAAAGCATTCAGTATAGTTCCTAGAACGTATTAGGAGTTATATAAATGCTCATTCTCTTTCTTCCCCCCATCATGGAACACCAAATTCTCTGAAGAATTTAAAATGAGTATTACCCAGAGAGTAAGATGTTCATAATGGCCCTGACTAGCTGCAACACAGAAGGAAATGAGAAATGACAGAGAATCCCTGGAATCAAGAATACCAGCAAAGTAAAGGAAGATGGGTTGGTCCTGTGGACAGAATAAGAGATAGTAAATGGAGAGCATATGTGTACAAAGGTCTCCTTAAGATGAGCACCCTGCACAAGGATTGAAGGAACCTTCTGTGGTGGACTCCTGCCAGGTCATGGAGAAGAGATGAACAAGGTAATCTTAGCCTATTAAGACAGTTAAATTTTGCTTTGTACTTGACCACACATAACTGAGACTGAGCAGTACACGCTGAGCAGAGTATTAACATTTCCAGAAGCCCATGTTCCCATTTTCTTATCTTGGTGTCAATTATATTACTATTTTTAAACAGTCATTTTCTATTTGTCCATCACTGTCTATTTTGGTAAAAAACAAAAACAACAACAACAACAACAAAAAAAAAAAAACAACAACAGTCCATACTACTTTAATTGGAGAGAAACTTAAAAATTCCACTACACTCAGTATCAGGAAGACTTGAATTGCTTTGGTCCCTTATTAGTTGTCTGAACCTAAGAAGTCATGTAATTTCAGTCAGCCTCAGTTTCCTCAAATGTAAAATGGAGATAATAATAGTGCCTACCTCACAGGATTGTTGTATAGATCAAATTTATAAAATTCATGTAGTGTTTAAGGTTGGTGAAGCCCTTTACAAAAATTATATCATATTATCCTGAAATAACATAATGTAAACTTTGTAATATACTATGTAGATTCTAAGTATTATCATCATTTTTATTCTCATCATCATACTGACATTCTCTTGAAAGTTGCAGATTTAAACTCATCTCTGCCCATCTGAGCTGTCTCGCTCTTATGCACGTAGAACCCTTATTTTACCATAAATAATCCATTAATACATGGGCACCTTTTTTACTCACATAAGATTAAAAGATTAAAGATTTAGAGGCAGAGGGTACACTAAAGGGCAATCAGCTTCAACCATTTTTTTTAATAGATAAGCAACAGAGACCCCAAGAATTTAATCATTTGTCCAAAATCATACACGTAACTGATAGCAGACATCAGAATCAAGGCCAGATCCTATAAGAACAAATCCAGCGTGTTTTCCATTGTAGTAGTGTCATGAAGTTAGCAATGGGGTAAATGGGCTGTCGCTTGCTTATGCCTTACATTTTACTAAGTGTGAGTTTTCAATGCTACTTTTTTTCCCCCTTTAGAATACTTTGCTGCAAACTTTTCTGGCCTCTTCATAGCTTCACTGGCCTATACCCATCAATACCATTTATAAAAAGGAGAAATTTTACTACCTCTAATTCAAAGGTTTTAAAAGAGGGGGAACAAGTAATACCTTGACCTATTGATGGAAACTTACCAGTATTCTCTTTAGGTCATAGACATCTGTAATTGATGTTTTAATTCCATCATCACATACACCATTCTCAACATAAGGCAGAGTTTGCCAACATGCACGTGGATGTTTTAGTGTTTCAGTGGGATACAGTGTTGGCAATATATTCCTCCAATGTCTAGAAATATTTGCTTGAGGTTTGAAAAAAATAACAATTTAAATTTCCTTGGAAATGCTAAATATTTACAGCTATGATAAGCCTGCATTCATCAAAACATTTCGTTCACTTAAATAATTAAAACAATTGTATTATAGTAAAATGAATTGGAATTTCAAATTTTTCACATGTGTAATCTCCAATGACAGAGGCTGGAAAGAGATTTCTAAAAACTCTCTGGATTATTTAAACAAATCTACTCATAGATATGGGAATAATATGTTTTGTTCCATCAACATGTCCACTTTACATTATTCAGCATAAAGCTTTGTGAAATAAGAATCCTGGGAATATCAGAATATAAAGGAAAAAGGTACAAATAACAGCTTCATAAACTGAGAAATGTACATAAATAAATCATGTAGATGTGGGCAGTTTGCTTAGCTGGCAAGAAACAAAATATGGAAAATCTGCTTGTTAAACAATAACCACAGAGTGTGCTTTTATGATGTTTTTCACCACAGTAATTCATATTAGAGATAGAAGCAGTTGCATGTTAAATAAAATCATTGAGCATTGTTCCCTGCATATTGCAAAGAGCTGACTTATGTTGTTTTTAGATGCCTCCCATTAGAAAGTAAATATTCCTTCAATGTTATACATTTCACAAAATTTAATAAAGATGAACAGTAAATAAAGTCAGAGAGAGATTTCAGACAGTTTTATTAGCAGATTGTTGAAAAGAAAAAGAAAATTAAATACAATAACAGTAAACGTGGTTCTCACATCGAAACCAGGCTCAAATAACTAGGCTACCATAGAAAAATTTCCAATTCTTGCATTATGATGTAAAAACAGATTTTTGTACAGATTTTGTACAACAAAATTCGTAATAACCTTTTATCATTTTTAGAAAACTTTAAATATATAGATAAAAATAGACAATTTTCATAGGTCCTACATGAAGATGAGTATGTTCTGTTCCAAGGGCTTGCATAGAGCGCAAATGTGGTTATAATATAGAACGACTAGACATTAATATCTTTAAGATTACAAAAGCATATAAACAATAACATGAGCACAATTTTATTCATCATCTATGCAAAACAAACAAACAAACCTGTATAACTAAAGAAGGACAAAAAAAAAAACCCTTAACTTACGGTAACATTTCATGAATTGTAATATTTACACCATGTTAGTAAGCTTCTTTCTTAACGTATAGCTGATCGCTTTTTTTCCCCCTTAATCCTTGTGAACACTTCCATTTATGTCAAACCAAACATCGAGGCATTCTCAAAGGTGTGGAAAGCATATATTTAAAAACTAGTAAACCTACTTATGGGTTACTCTATGCAAGGAGCAGAGGAATGCCAGTTACTACTACATATTTTCAGTGGTAGGCTTTTTTTTCCTCTTTTCAAATATCTATGATTCAAAAGCTTGCCACAATTCCATCTGATTCTGAAACTGTTACCCTTTAAAGACTGTATATGAAAAAAAATAAACCTAGAGTATAGGGTATCATGCTCAGGCAACAAAGGACAAGAAGGGTGATGGAACAAACATGCTTAGAAAACAAAATTCCTACAGAGAATTTAGTAACAATATTTTAAATGAAAACATATTGCTCCTGTTCTTAAGCAAGCTAAAATGTGAGCTTGTATATACAACTTGTTTTTTTTTTAATTTTTATTTTTTTGCCTTAAAAAAAAAGACTGAAGTGTATTGATGATGGGCCACATAAAAGAAATGTGTACCAATGTTGCAAGGAAGACCTAAAAATTATAAGAGCTCAGTGCTGTAATTAATAAAACATTGATTTTTTTGATCAAATCACTTTAATATCCAAATAAAATCCAATCCGATATCCAACTATATTTAAAAAAATTTTTGTTGAGTATTTTAGATTATTATTGTTCTGATATGTTTTCATGTAATAAATAATTTTTAATGAGCATAGCACTTTTAAAGATAAAGAAAGAAAAAAATCACAAAAGTACAGTAACAGGGCTGATTCATGAAAATCAGTCTTTAAAGGGGTACCCCCAAATTAGGTAAAAACCAAGAGAACTCTAACTTAAGTGTGCTAGAAGCACTGTGTTGCAGCTTATTTCCAGTTATCTGCACAAAAGTGAAAACACATACTGTAGCTTTCAGAAAGACAGTGAGAAGGACACATAACTACCTTTCCCCAGGAGAAGGGTGGGCAGCACAACAGACTTCAACTTTTATCACTCCGCGCTACGTGGTATTGGACTGATACATCAAGAGTTTGTTAGGTTTTGTTTTTTTTTTCAGCAACATTAACATAATATGACATTAACATATAAAAATATTTCTGGTGTTTCAACTTGCTGCTCAGCCACAATCAGTCTCCAAAGTGCCTTTCGGGGCACTCACCAGAGTTCAATTTACAGATCAAAGTGGCTGACAAAGAGTTCTGATGTCACCAGATACTTAAGATCTCATTCATTAATACTGTGACTCCAGGACAAATATTTACATGCCTGCATGCGTTAAAACTAGAATGGTGTCTTTCTGACCAACAGGGTGACAAAACATATTTTCTAAAATTTCATTTTCCTAAACGCTAGTATTCTACTGCATACATAATACCTTCCTTGTGTGGTTTGTGTTTATATACTGTACATGTGACCAACAGTTTGAATAAGAAGTAAAATCTCCCTCCCCCCAATTAACCCCTATCAGTTGAGAATGAGAAACTAATACCCTATCTATTATTTTCAGGAAAAGAGGCCTTGGGAAGAATAAAAGAGTTTGGTGTTTCTTTTTTACTCACATAAAATTTTACTTAGCTGTTACTTAGCATCCATGTATATTGGTTTCTTGGGAAATATGTGAAAAAAACTTCTTCCGGAGAAAACTCCCAATTAGTAAGGTTGGAACTCAGTGTAACAGAATAGTATTCTTAATTTACTTATTTTGTTAATTTTTTTTAGTGATCCTCTCATGCCCCCATTGCAGGTTCTTTTCAGAATGGTCTTTCTTGCTGGTTTCTGGAGGACACAACAGTCGGTAAGTTTGGGAGATCACTGCTAAGAAGGTTCTTTTGATGTGCTCAAATACAGAATTGTCAGAGGAGTATTCCATTAAAAAAACACCATTAGGACTCGTCTGGGCCTCCCTGTGATTCTGTACACACGTGTCCAGCAGCAAAGTTGCAGTAATTAATTGTAAGAAGGATACTTGCACATTTACAAACATTCTCAGGGTCTCTATCTTGAGTCACAAGTGAGAAACAATGAAGGAAATTTCGGTAGAATGCTTTAAACTTTTGAAGAACATTGATACACAAAGATGAGGAAGTGCCTTGTGAAAACATTTTTTTTTCTATACTTCCCAATGGTGAATGTCTTACTGCAAAGTTCTTTACCAAAGAACACACTTCTTCAACTGGAAAGATTCAGTACATGACAGTAGTTTTCAAATAAAGTCGTCCATCTGAAAAGAAACAAAAAAGAAAAAGAAATCCTTAAGGAATGTACTCAAGAAGGAAGTATAGACACATACAATCCAACTAATCCCATGAAAAGCTAATGTTTTTGATTCAATATTGAATTTATCAGTGATAGAACATCTCTTATCTACCCTCAAAATGAGAACAAAAATTACATGTGGATTTGCATCTAGCACCCACAAGTTTATAATATAGGCTAACTTTGTATCAGTGCCAGGACCCAAGGAAAATAGTATTCTTGGTGTGTGTCTGTGATTTCCATTGATTGATGATGAATAGCAATTACTCCTTCTTTGCTTGCAGTACCAAATTCTTCCTGCATGAATTCGAGTAGCTCTATCATTTAAGCAGTGATTCCCAAAGTGGGCGCCACTGCCCCCTGGTGGGTGCTGCAGCGATCAAGGAGAGTGGTGATGGCCACAGGTGCTTTTATCTTTCCTATTAATTGCTATGAAAATTAAAAAAAAATTAATTTCCAGGGGTGCTAAGTAATATTTTTTTCTGGAAAGGGGGCGGTAGGCCAAAAAAGTTTGGGAACCACTGATTTAAGGTATAGCTCCCACCCTAAACTTCAGCTGTGTAGCAGGTAAATATATTATGTAAAGTCACCATTGTACATATTTGTAGGTATTTCCTATGCCTTCTAGTTAGCCTAGTTCATTAGCATTAGTGAAGTATATCCTTTTCTCCATTAGAAAGATTAACCAGTTATTGTGTTAAGATCCAAGAACATCACTCATTATTTAACACCCATTTGGGAAAAAGACTAGCAATGCACTGAGCCTCTCCTTTTAAAAGCCACAGAAAATAGGGGCTTGGGAATATAAAACTCTACCTTCCCAAGCAAGCACATTTTCAAACATTTCATAGTGAACAAAACATAGTGAACAACAACAAAAAAAAAGCTGTGTTGTGTGTGAAAAAAAATATTTGCATAAAATTAAACCACTAGATTATTTTCAACAAATGAATCAAGAATGCCTAGGAGAAGTCTTTCAGTAAGTTATATTCCCTTTTCCAGCAAAGGTAGAATCTACAGGGAAAACCTGACCACTACTAGGTTTTTCTTAAGATTACAGAAATATATTCTAAACTTTTCCCATTATAATTTTATTATAGTTTCAAATACAAAAGTATTTTAGTTTGTGCTCATTTTTTAGATATTGTCTCCATCACAGCTTTTTTTCTCAGACTGAGTAAACACATTCACTAAGAGAAAAACCCTGGGGTGAGAAAGATGAGGGTACAGGGCAGGGAAAGATCTTTTCCTACAGTGTGAAGTGTATATTGTCCCAGAATGCTAGGAACACTAGGCTTTTTGGGAAAATATGTATATTAACACTAAATAATAAAATAAACATAAGTAATTTTTTAAAAGGAGTTAAAGATCCTAAATCAATATTCTTCCAATTATAGAATGGTGCCTCCTAGAGGTTTCTTGACTTGAGATTAATGAAGTTTAAAAAGAGTGTAAACATAACATTTTCTAATGCTATTAATGTTAAGCCTCAAAGGTTAAGACTTCTTTTAGTGCCTTGCATATATAAATAGAAACAATTTATAGTAGAACAATGTAATAATAATAGATGACATTTTTATTTAGTACTTATAAAATACTAAACATTTTTAAAATGAACTTTTTTCTATAAATCATAAATAAATTGGAAATAATAGCTATGAAAGCCTTAATAATATTAATTTAAGTGCATTTATTAATCATGGAATGAATTGTAAATTACTGGTTCTAACAGATTACAAGGAAGAGTACATGGTACCATTACCCATATAACCCATGTAGGGTTGTTTCTAAATAATACAATAACAACTGATTAAATTGATTTAAAAAATCACCAATCAATTTAGTGAAAGAATAATTTCTCAAACTACCTTTATGACTTTAATGGTGAGTTATTTTATACAATTGGTGTGTAAAGCATAGTCGCATTATAGAAATAAAAGATAATTAAAGTGAGTATTCTTTCATGGATAGAATCTAGTCATTTCATCAGTATATTTTAATATTTTTATAGTTTTGGGGCAAGTTATTAGATACTAAGCTGCCAAAAGGCAGTCATAATGTACTTCTTTTGTAGCTCTCAATGTACACCATAATGTTATACAGATATAGGAACTCAAGACTTATTAGTGCTCCAAATCAATTCAATTCAATGAATATTTTTAAACTCAATTGACTTTAATTAAATTCTGTCAAGGGCAATTTTAGACCAGGTATATTATTTTATTGTGATAAGGAATTTCTAAGTAAGAAACTCTTTATCAATGTACCTACTAGGAAATTTATATTACTCAGTAGTTGATTGGAGCACTAAGAAAATAAACAATTGCCTCAGGGTCATTTGGATATATGTGGATTAGAGGACAGCCTTTAACTCATGTCTTCTGGACTCTTGGGCGACTCTATTCATTGTGTATTACTATCTCTCTATATTATAATAATCACATTTACATATAATGAAAAGAATTTACCTAATTTGAATTAATTATTTCTGAAGTTCCAAAAATTTTAGAATTATGTCAATTTTAAAACCAAAGATAATCAAAGCTAATGAAAAAAATTGGAAAAAAGTCACAAAGAAAAAGTTCAGGGATTTGTTTTGTTTTGTTTTTTCCCCCCAACAATGTAATAACTATAAGGCCTTTCAATGAAAATCAATTTACTTTCAAAAGAAATTAATCTTATTGTATAAGAAGAATGCAATATACAGCAAAAGTAATAGGAACACAAGGTAAAAATGTATATTGAATTGTATTATTTGACTGAAAACATGGCGTGGAAAAACATTATTAAAGAGAGACTATGAAAAAATGAGAGATAGAGCGAGAGCACTAATCAGACCAGGAAAGAAGTTTAATATCCTGTTTTATCTCTATTATACTTGTCTTCAATCTGTCACTTTACTCAACATTGACTATGGTCCACCCCTAATTACAAAGATATTGTACAAACACAAGGCTCTTCTTGATTAAGCATTAATTAAAAACAACTTATGGCACAATTTCCACTAAAGCTCCATCCCAAAGCTTTACCTTAGCCTATAGATAAACTTTGCCTCTAAATGCTTACTGTAATAGAGAAAAAAACTCTAGCAAACACTTATCAAGCTAAAAGGGTGGACAGGAAATGATTTGAGGGCCACTATCCTTTATGAAGTACCAACTAATAAGGTGTATATATTTGAGACTTGCACAGATCTAGAAGAAAGTCATACCAATAAAATCATAGAAACTCATCACCATATTTTGGATGAAATGTAAACCTTGAATTTGGTTTTCCCTTTAAAAATCATTTACATTTATTCTCATATTAGCTGTGGACTAGTGTTTGAGATTATGCAGACAAGTTAAATTGTCCTTATATGTCTTTCTTGTCTGACCTTTGGGACAAAAATTCTGTTTATCTAATTCTATCTATCTTTCACCGTGTACTAATACCGACTCCTTTCCAAGTTTCAGCTATTTAATATTAATTCAATTGAAAATATTTTTGGAAGGAAGGTTAATTTAATATTACAAAGAAGCTAGTTACATTTCAGTTTTTCATAAACTTATTTTCAACTGGATAAACTTGGAACCCTTTCAGCAAATAACTACTTATTTTCAGGGAAGCTTAAATAACAAGCAGGGGAATGAAAAAATAAGTTTCAAAAAGTTTATATAGTTATACATTTACATACATGTACCTACCAACCAAGTTTTTACACATATATAATATATGAGCATAATTATAATCTAATCCTAATTTTTAGAAAATGATTACTTCCCTTTTTAAATTTTTGTTGATTGATTTTAACTCTTCATTTAACTTCATTCTCCCTTCAAGTCTACCCAGTAGTTCTATTTTCTTCACTTATCTTGTACAGTATATTTTTTTTAAATTCACTATATTTATTTTTATTTCATAAGTAATTTTTTAGTCTTCCTAGATTATTCAGATTATTTTTAATCAGTTCCATTCTCTCTCTCTCTCTCTCTCTCTCTCTCTCTCTCTCTCTCTCTCTCTCTCTCCCTCTCTCTCCACACACACACACACACACACACACACACACACACACACACACACACNATATGTATATACACACACACACACACACACACACACACACACACACACACACACACATATATATATACACACATAATATTCATGGAACAAAATTACTGGTTTCTGTTGCTCTTTGTATCTCATGTGCACTGAAGAGGGAGAAAAAAGAAATTAAGCAAGGCCTTTTGTAAAAAGACTTTTTATTATTCTGTGATGCATGAAACATCTGCAATGGTTGAGTAAATTAAGGGAAAAAAGCAAAGAATACATGAAAAGTAATCCATTAAGCATGCGTTTAAGAAGCCAAAAGAATAGAGGTATTTCAGGGTGATGACTTTATTTTTCATTTGCTAACATGTGAAATCTTCTTGACTCTCATACACATGTAGAATAAGATAGTAGCTATTTCAAAAATTAGAACTGTCTGAAGAAATCATGTAGGATTTATTGGCCCAAATAAGTGTTCTTTATTGTGTGTTAATAAATTCAAAGTCCCTTCACCAAAACAATGTAATAAAAAACTTTGAATTTTTGACTAAGTAGGCAAAAAATAAAACTATATTTTCCTATTAACAAAACATTTATACACATTGTACAGCAGTTGTTTCCTTTGAATTATGCCCTTAAAACTGTTTAAATTTTTCCTCAAGTTTTAGGCATTTAGAGGAGAAAACTAAATTTTTAAAAAATTTAGATAATTGGCATTTTATTTGGAATTTCTTAAATTTCATTTAAAACAAAGCAAATCTACTTCCATAATATTAAACTGATAACAAAATAAAGCTTTTGTGTTGTTTTTTTAACTCTACATGCATCCTAATGCTCATAAACAAAGAACATTTTGAAGTTATTGAAATATTCAATATGAATTCCATATATCTGATACAGTTATCAGGTTCTTTTTAATACAGATATATTACATATTAACTTGTTTGACTAATGCGTCTAACAGATGGACAAATGTATCAAGCATTAAAGATGTCAGCTATAAAACAGAGCCCACCTGCCACAGTTGGTATAGTTAAGAAACCTTCATAATTAAGTTATACTTGGGCCTCTGAGGTTTTCTGCAATTGAATCCTTATCAGCCTTAATCTTGTAAGAGGTATGTTGTGGGTAGAAAGAACCAAGAAAAAAGAAAAATGGATCCTCTCTGGCCCTTTGTACCAAATCAAACATTAAAAGCAATTTTTCCCTACTATTTCTTCACCCATATCAAAACATGCTCCTGGAAATTTCAACATCTTCAGAAAGAAAAGAAGCTTTAACTAGCTTTATAGTTTTCTCAAAGAGTTATATTGGCCCAGGGACCTATAGTAAATAGCATCATATAGACATACACGGAGAGCTAACAACAGGCAACTGAATTATAGCACTATACTTCTATCTCAGGGTTCTGATGACAAACCACGAGAGTGAAAGGCTAGTGGCAAAAGCCCTGGGAAGGAGTTATAGGTCCATAATTCAAACTGTGCCGGGTTTTTATTTTATATAATAACAGATCCAATACCTGCTTCTTCCCCTACTCTTCAAATAGCTCGAGAAGTCATGGGGGCACAATGAAGGTACTGTCAAAACAAGCCCCATGCCAAGAAATTGCCACTGCAATGACTTGAGCATTTCTATGGCTGGGGGAATCATAATTCAAAGATCTGTCTGTTATTTGGATCTAGCAATTCCAAGGTGTTTTTTTTTTTCTTCCTCCTTTTTTCCCCCTCTTAAATGCTAACCTTCACTGAGCATACAATTGACTGAATTTTGCCCCATGTTTCACCCCACAAAACATCCCACTCCAAACATACACACAGAGCACCAATTTCTTATCTTTTTAATCTGATCATGGGGGAAGGAAAGGTTTTCTCTATTGAGTCAGAACTTCACTGGAAGTGTTTTTATTGACTTCTCTCCAATTTGTTGGGAGCAAATAGCTACACTGGCCCAGTGACGAGGGTGAGCGCACTGGCACTGACTTTCAGAGGCCACAAGTGGGCAGCTGCATCTCTTAAGTCACGTTTAGAGTGTTCACCTTACAGATCCTAACTGGATGTGATCCACGTGGTGGCATTGACATTCTTTAGGTCATGTAGCCCTAATGGAATAACAAAAGGTCACAAATGAAAAAACAGTCTCTGATTCTCTGATGCCTGAAATATAAGAACGGCTCGTTCCCTTGGCAGTACTATTATTTGGCTTTCTACTGGAGGTTGGTATGATAGCAAAGTCATCAAGTTAAACTTTGTGTTTGGGAGTACTTAATTAAAAAGTCGTTTCTAATTAAAAGCATTTGGGAGTAGGGGTTGAGTGAAACTGTTTAAATTACAAATTCCTAATAGTTTAGAAGTTGGTTTTGACTTGATGCTTGGAGCTATAATTCAGCATGTAGGGAGAAATTTAGATTACTAAACAGATTATGTATGCCTGGTTTTTCATCTGTCTGATTTTTTTTATTATTATTATATTGAGTGAGTTTTATTTTAAAACTAAAGGAGTATTCAAGAAATAGATTGCAGTTTTCTATTTTAAAGTTATAACATATAATGTTAACATTAAAAAGCTTTGAAAAAAATATGTTCTATATTTCAGATTTTTTTTTCTAATTGCTAATTTGGCCGAAAAATGGCAGAAAAACTTACATGAATTTAGAAAGTATTATTCAAACTACCTATGTTTATCTACCAAACATAAATGTTCTAGTTGAAGAAGTTTTTTTTTTCAATTTTATTTTAAAATTGGGGGGTAGGGAGAGCCACACAATGAGGTCAAGGAGAAAGCTACTTGAATATCTTCATTTTGGCTTCTCCACATACTTACTTTAATATTCTATTAAACTTCTTTTTTAAATATTAGCAGGTACAAGAAATATCCATTATACACAGGTAAGCACAGAGCAATAGCTTTTATCTTAGATGCAAAAATTAAAAAGCTAAATAGTTTAATAAATTAAGTTGAAAATATTGGCAAAAATGAATATTTTTATATTAGTCACATCCCAAGATAACTTACAGAAAAGGATAACTTTAAGGGATGCTTGCTTGGACTAATGCTGCTAAAAAATCCAATCTTTCCTTTATGCAAAAGACATGCAAAATCACTGACAAGGAAAGGTAGGTGGAAAATGTATTACAAACATTTATAAATGCATTCTCTGCCCTGGTCTCAGATCTCATTGCCCCACAGAACTCCATATCAGTTTCTTTTATAGGGTTTATACAATGGTCTTAATGGATTGCATTTCCCATTATAAATCTGCTTTATTAAAAATGGCATCTCATTTTTCAAAACCTACTCCCAGTCACCTATAATGTCATGGAGTTAGTCACTTTCAAAGAACAGTTGTTTGTCTGCAGGTTGGACTGCTCACAGGCTATCCAGGGCAGCATTGATAAAAAGCAATAGACAAAGACATTTTTAAGCGTTAAAAGGAGAAGGTTTATTTATTTCAATAATATTAAGTTTATGTGAAGTGTGGCATACTTCTAACCTTTCTTCCACATGGTGTTTCAGTCAAACAAAGTAAGAAAGACCAAGTAGTGACAACCAAATGGACACAATCCATGTGGTGTTTGATAAGCCAATAAGAGGAAGTCAAAATAAAAGCAAACAAATAGGAACAGATGGGAAGGATCTTAGTCAAGTCATAACCCTTCTTCTAAAAATCCCAAGAGGAAGCAGCTAATTAAAGAAAATATTATTTCTTAGTTCTTATAATTTTATTTTTAGAGAGAGAATATGTTACTATCACTGAAGTACAAAGCTAAGGAAAAAAATCTATGTTTACCCTAGGAAAGACTTAAGAGAAAATAATTTATTGTATTCACCTCCCTATTTCCTAAGGAATTGAAATGAATATTTGTGGATTTAATGAAATGTAGAAAATGTAGAATATGATAGTTTAACAAATATCTTAGAATTTTAAACATTATTGTACTAGACCTTACTCCCTCCTTCCAATTTTCCAGAAAAAATCAAACGTTTACTGTTTAAGATTGAGTAGACATATGCAATAGTGTATAACAACATGAAGGTTTTAATACATGAAATATTTGTAGTGGGTGATAAACTGACATGGATCTGATACATAGCAT
This sequence comes from Gracilinanus agilis, assembly GCF_016433145.1. Lineage (NCBI taxonomy): Eukaryota > Metazoa > Chordata > Mammalia > Didelphimorphia > Didelphidae > Gracilinanus > Gracilinanus agilis. Next base: position 563,768,007 of record NC_058132.1, on the reverse strand, counting down.
AGCCACTTCAAAGCCCAAATAATGGTCAATCAGTTTTTTGTGGGCACTATTGACATCAAATATCAATAACCTTTTTAAAAAGACATCAACTTATTTAAACTAATTAAATTCAACTCTGATTATATTTATTAGTAGGGAGGAAGGAAAGAATTTGTCAGAGAACAGAGAGTGATCACTAAAATAAAAGCCAGTTTTCCACTGGGAATATAAAATTCCTTACAAATCTCTGTAGCAGTAACAATACTTCCTGATATCTCTCAATTCATTCAGTTTGAACTCAAAGATCCAGAAAGAGGAGTAGTCAAATTATTCTTTCTTGAATTTTACTGTGCAACTATCACAATATCAAATCATTTGAAGCTTGTAGCATGTCATACATACCTTCTCATCCTTCCTTTCCTAGTCATTGACCAATATCTAGGATGTCATTTCCTTCTTCAGCTCATTTGAGAGATGAGGAAATTAAGGCAAACAAGGTTAAGTGACTTGCCCAGGATCACACAGCTAATAAGCATCTGAAGCCAGATTTGATCTCAGAAAGATAAGTATTACTAGCACTAGGTCCAGTATTCTATTTGGACAGCAGCCCTACAAATATTCTTCTAATCCCCTCTTTATCCACTATGTAATTCAGGTCTCTATCACTTTTCATCTAGATTTTCCTAATTGTTCCTCCTGCTCCTAATTTCTTCCCTCTCTAGTGCAATCCTCACACAGCTGACAAAATCTTCCTTCTAAGTGTTGATCAGATCATATCCTTATCCTACTCAAAAGCACTTATAGTAATCAGACAAAGAAGTGAACTCATTGTTTACAATTACTGACACTGAATTTCCTAGACTTTTCTTTCTCATGAAATGTCAGGAAGGAAGAAATTAAGGAACAGATAAATGAATGAAGAAACTAAGGAAAGAGGTAAGGAAGAAAGAAGGGAAGGAAGGAAGGGAGAGGAAGGGGAGAAGGAAGCAAGAAAAGAGGAAAGAAAATACTAAACTCAAGAACACTAAGGACTTTGGCAAAAAAATATAAATATGTAATATAAAGTTATTCCTAAAAATAGTCAATTTGTGACCTTGCAAAGCTCATTGTCTTTGGTTCATTTTGTGTCAGAGGGCAAAGCATTCTTATGCTGATCGGTTTCAAAGGAGCTTTATATGACCAGAATTCATCACATTTATAGTTTATGATAAACACATTTATTACTTGCTACTGCATTCTTAAAAGCATGAAGGATATTTTTAAGCCCCTGTATGAATTCAAACAAAAAACAAATCCTATTTTTTTCTACCACTGGTATTGAATGTTAGAAATAATATTACAACCTGGAGCTTTCCCCACTTCACTTTGCTTGGTGTTATATAAGAATGGAAAAGAAATGAAGTCAATATGGAAATCTAGGAAATGACATTTTTTAAAATAGAAATTAATTGCAATTTGAACACATTTTTTATTGATTTTTAAAAACCCTAACTTCCATCTTGGAATTAATACTATGTATAGGTTCCAAGGTAGAAGAGTGGTAAGGGGTAGGTAATGGATGTTTAAGTGACTTGCACAGGCTCACACAGCTTAGAAATATCTGAGGCCATATTTGAGATCAGGACCTCTTATCTATGGGTCTGGCTCTCAATCCACTTAGCCATATAGCTGTCCCCATTTTATTTACTCCTTTGCTGTTTTATTGTTTTCATTTATTTTCAAATTTTTATTTTCAGATTTCAAATGAATCCAATATTCAAGAAAGGTGCATTAATTCTTTTTTACTTTTTAGAGTACTATAAGTATTAGCAGTAAAGTGAATACTTCTGATTAGGAAGGTATCCTTGAACATGTTACAGCTGGTATTTCCTAGTATCTAAGAAAAGTAGAAACCACTGATATTAGAAAGATGTTATAGAGAGATGAAAAGAACTTAAGGGAGGCTAAAAGCCAAGCAACCTCTTTTGTTCTATTTAGATTTTATGTTACTGTTTGGAAATTAATGTATATATGTGAGATTGCTGAGTACACTTTACAACTGAGAATTTAATTTAATCTCAGTAATTTACAGTTATTGAGAAAAGCATCTCATACTTCTGATAGTTTAACATGAGGATGTCAAGTATTTCTATTTTTCTTTTAATTTAAAGGCTAGGGAAGAAAAACAATGCACTTTCACAGCAAACATATGTCAAATACATTTTAAAAATATTTAACAGAAATAATTTTTTCTTTAAAAATATAGTGTTCTGACAACTTCTAATTCCTCTTTGCATGGCTATAAATTAGATTTATCCTAAGTGCTAATTTTTTCTTCGTATTTATTAAATTTCAGGAAAGTGCCACATTTCTTTAATGCAACTTCACAAAACAAATATGGAAGCAACATAGTTATACATTTAAATTATATTATAATAAATGTGCATCTATTGAGAAATTAGACAAATACATTGCTGATATCTGTGCAGTTCATGCCCATTGTGAAATTTTGCACTGGGTTATGGTAACACAGGCCATTATTTCCATTAGAATTAATGGCTTGTGGCCATGGTTACTGTCAGCAATGCATTATTTTCCCATCACTAGAAATTGTGACATGAATGAAATTAACTCATGTTGCCAGTTAGATCACCATATAGTGAATTAAGTATAGGCATTTAAGATATTATGGATTCTAGGGACTCATTCTAGGCTCAAGTGAAAACAGAAGCAGGCACTTTATAATGAATTTTCTCCTAAGTAAAGTATTAATACAGATTCTACTAAGTTCAAAACTTAATGTAATACTACCTTACTTTTTAGACTCAATCCAAAATTGCCCTGGGCCAAAATCTCTGTATTCTAACATCTGAAATAAAATTAACTTGTACTCTATAAAGAAAAATCTTGCTTCTTTCCCTCACTAAATACTATGATGGCATGGTATGACTAACTGATTGGCTATTTGTGTAGAAATGATTCCAACCCAGACCGTCTATCTAGAGTGAATGCCACGCTTAAGTAAGTTCACGGTTAAGGTGAGATCTTAAAACAAGGTAACATTTTATAGGCATTCAACTATTTCCAAATGAAATACTCAAAAAAAAAAAGACAAAAATACATTGCTCTAACATCTTAAAATATAGTATAGCACTGGCATAATTTTGTTATAATACCTGCTTCATTGTGATAATTCTATACATTATTACATAAACAATTTTTACTTGCTATGCCTAAAGAACAACAGTAATTCTTACTTTCAATTCATCAAATTATAAATACTATACTGTACTGTCCACAATGAATGCATAGAATATCTATGTGGCAGAGTGGAAAGCCTAGAATGAAAGTAAATTATTGTTGCTTTTTAGTTTATGACTCTATTCAACATAGTTTGATTACTTGAAAGTACTAGTAGCCAAGATATTGCCATATGAAACAATATCATGAAAAATACATGTCTCTTAATGCAAGAGTTGCATTGACAGTTTGTCATAGGCAAAATCTGCAGAATCAACAGAGATGCTAAATAAATAAGTCAAAATATGAATTATCTAATATACTACTGTATATTTTTAGTGATCTGTATTCTAATTTCATGTACATAAACTAGCACTGTAAATTTTTTGGTCCAGACTTTATTACACTTAGTTTCCTGGACCAGATGCAATGCTGAGTAATCCATCCTTTGTAAGTGCCTTGAAAAAAAAAGGCTACATTATGTTACTCCTACTTTTCTTAAACTATTGGAAGTATGCATTACAAGTAACAATAAAGAAAAATTTAAAAAGTTTATACATTTTAAGTCTCAATATTTTTTAAAAAATGATGATGATGATATCAGTAAATATTAATGTTTATGTGCCAGGAATTTCTTTTCTATTCAATACAATGAAAATATTGTATTATCAAAACCATTTAAATGCTAGAAAATAGATTCATTTCAGAAAGAATTGTCAATCCATTTTCATAGCTTCAACTCCTATGTTCATACCGATTTTGAAAAGTATTTCAGTCTTGAACTCATTATAGTTTCATTTCCATGTGTAGAGATGCAAGGTCATTTCTTTTTTTAAACTATCATCTCATATTTAAAAACTAAAACTAGAACAGAACATTTTTCCATCACACTAGAATTTTCCCATTTTAATCACTTATTTGGATTCATTTTGATATCTGGTGATATCTAAGTAATAATAATTTTAAATTATTTATTCTATCTCAATTACCCATCTTCATTTCCAATATCGCCAGGCAAATGTATACTCTCATGCCGTTTTTTATTATAATGATTGACTTCTTGGAGGCTTTGTGGAGTTGAATTTTCCTAATCCTATTATGTGCAAAACTTTGACAAATTTAAATTTTTAACATATAACGTCTGGATAAAAATTTGAAAAAATAGAGTTCCTTTTTTTGTGAATGGCCTTAGGTTGGTCAAAGGGAACTATCTGACCACTGGTAAAAGGAAAGGTAGCAACGATACTGTTTTCTCTGTAACAATAAGAATTAGATGAAAATGTAGAATCAGAAAGGTTTACTAGGCTGTGGAGGGAAGGAAACATTGACACTCTTTTTCTTTTATCTACAAGAAACTTTCTATTTGTCACAAGGGAATTAGGAACAAATCCAGATTTCCTTTTATGACATGAAATCTCATTAGATGATGTGAGAGAGACAATACATTAAGAAAAAAACTCAGGCCTATATAAAATGAGTATAATCACCAACACAAATATCTTTTTTTTATAATATATGACTAAAATTTCTCATTAATGTTCTATACTGATTCTGTATGCTGATATGGAAATGACAGAAGATCCCTAATGGCAGTACCACTGAATTAGAAGCTCTGACAGATACACAAGCTGGAAAGAAGTTTGAAAACTATTCTAGTTAAAACCTGCTTAAATAAATAGAAACTCATCACTAGGAAGCTGATCACCAGATGAGGTGAATTTTTTGTCTTTGGGTAGCCATGTAACAAATAAAAATTAAAAATGACTTTCTGTCCTGCATGTCCCCTTTCCACTCCCATAGCAAAACTGGTAGAGTAACCTAAAAGCAGGTGGAGAATACTAAAAACTATATTATTTTAGACTGATTAATAATGATTTAACTACTTGCACTCTAAGTATGAAAGCTTTGTCCTATAATCAACAAGCCAACAAAACATTAGAAGAACTGGATCATATTTTTGTTGTTATTCTCACTATAACTGAAACCAAAAGACTTAAAGAATCTATAACTAAGTGTTTCTCCTTTGAGAAGGCAATAAAGGAGATGGCCAAAATGTTTTCAGTAAACATTCAAAGACAACAGATCATTTTTCCCTAGAATATTATGATAAATATAGGCAACAGGACTACAATGAGGTTGGTTACAAATTAGATAACAACAATGGCTAGAGAAGATAAAAAAGAAAAACTGAATGAACTTGGAAAAAACCAATATCCAAACTAAGTTACTACATCTCTTATAACTATAATGCAAAAATGCACATAGTGGTGTAAAAAATATTTGAAAATGTGATTTGAAGCTAAGAAATGAAAGATGCTTATAGTTTTTTTGGAAAGTCTATACTTATATCATGAATATTTTCTTTTTGTAGGGAAAAGAAGGCTCTGTACATGTTGAATACTAAGAAAAATAACAAAAAATGGAAATTTTATCTTAATGGAATAAAAAAGATTGCTAATTTTGGAGTCATTTCAGAATGAGCTGGTTGTAGTCATATTAACTACTGCAAGAGAAAAGATAGAAATTAACACCAAATTAGGAGAAAATGTTAGTAACACAAGTATAATAGCTACAAACTCTACTATCTTTTAAAAGAAACAACCAAATCTGGGAAATAGGATATGTTAACTATAAAGACAAAAATTCCATTTAGAGCAGTGATTCCCAAAGAGGGCACTACCGGCCCCTGGTGGGTGCTGCAGCAATTCAGGGAGATGGTGATGGCCACAGGTGCATTTATATTTCCTATTAATTTCTATTAAAATTTAAAAAAAATTCCTGAGGGCTAAGTAATATTTTTTCTGGAAAGGGGGCAGTAGGCCAAAAAAGTTTGGGAACCACTGATTTAGAGCCTTTGCAGGAGGAGAGAGAAATTCAATTCTTATAAAAGAATAGTGAAAACAAACTAAATACCTAAAAATTTGCATTAGTCATAAATCATTTGATTAAAGATTATGAGAAGTATTACTTTAAAAAAATTAGGTAAAACTATGAAGGAGAAAAGAGACCTTGAGTTCAAAATGATGCTAAATCATAGATAAAAATGAAAGAATAACAGAGATACAAAATGGAAGATGTCTGCTAGTGTTTCTGGGCAGGTAGATGTCTCAGTGCATAGCGTCAGGCCTGAAGTCAGGAAGACTCATCTTCTTGAGTTCACATCTGGCCTTAAACTTACTAGCTATGTGATTTTAGGCAAGTTTCTGGACCCTCTTTGCCTTCATTTTTCCATCTGTAAAGTAAACTGGAGAAGGAAATGGCAAACCACTCAAGTATCTTTGTCAAGAAAAGTGCAAATGTGGACACAGAGTCAGACATGACTGTAAATGACAGAACAACGACAAAAGAATTTCTACAGGCCATCCCTTCACGGTCAGAATGGAATTTCTCTAGTAACAGTAGAACCATCATATTTTGAAAGATATGCCATATAAGGAAATGATTATACCTTAGTATATCATGTATATTTAGTGTATAAGCAGAAGTAACATTCGCTGATCCATAGACATCTAGAATCAAATATATGCAAAACTGAAATCATCATCTTCCTCTACTCTCAAACTTCTCTTCTCCTTAACTTTCCAGTTACTCTATAGGGTACCACCATCTTTCCAGACTCTTGTGCTTGTGACACAGATGTCATCATGGACTCTTATCCTTTCTCACCCACCTTTATCCAACTAGTTGACAAGACCTAACATTTCTACCTAAATTATACAGAATTATCAAAAACATCCAGCTGATCTGGATACCAAAGTACTTTTTGACACTAATATTTTCTAAATAATGTTGTACGATTAAGAAAAATTGATTCTCAATCTCAGAAAAAAATTAGAAGTCAAAAAGCAATGGAAAGATAATAATGGACATAGGCATGAACCATGTTCCAATGAGCACAATTGAAAAAGACATGATTAAGTCATATACAATCAGAAAAAAATATGAACCAATCACATAATTAGGGAAAATATATTGGCCTGAGTTTTGTATGACTGCCCACACCTTATGGAAAGACTTAAAGAATAGCTGTGGATAGATTGTCCTTGGAGAATCGTTGAAGGATGTGGACAAACATCCTGAAAAATGAGAATGTATGAATGAATTATGAACTGTATCAATGGAGTGAATGAAAACCTCCATTGTTTAGGTCAGGGGTCGGCAACGTATGGCTCTCTAGCCATATCTGGCTCTTTTGAGGGCCAGATATGGCTCTTTCTGCAGGAGCCATAAAGTCGATTTTTTTTTTCAGGCACTGTTACAGGAGCGCGCACTGTGAGCACTGTACGGCTCTCATGAAATTACATTTTAAAAAATGTGGCGTTTATGGCTCTCATGGCCAAAAAGGTTGCTGACCCCTGGTTTAGGTCATAGATCTACTGAATTAGCAATGTATGATATTAAACACAAGACCTTTCTAAGCTTAATGAGAAAGTGGAATTGTATTCAACCTCTAAAACTCTTTCTCCACTAATGACAGCTAGAAGATATGACTATGACAATAACAATAAGCAATAAACAATATTTGATAAGTAGGTAATTGAGCACATCACATATTACCAAATGAAAATAAAAATATTTTATATATTTTATGCAGGTAAAATTTGGTGACCAGGATCCAAGTTGCTAATGTTAAAATAGAAAGGGGGAAACTTTATAAGGATAATTTTTTTAAAGTTAGGTGTGTTAGAAATTGTGATGGGAAATGAATGCTTGAAACTAATTGTCATACATCTGTGTGTAGTGATATGTGCACAAGAATATTTTCTAAATAAAAGAGGAGTATCAATTGGATGAATAATAGGCAAAGAGTATAGCTTTAATTTTCATTGTATTATTCAGTTTTAGTTTAATTTCTGCATCATTTTTATCAGTTAACTTAACCTTAAGTAAAATATCTAAGAACAAAGAAAAATCTCCTGGGAATTATAATACTGAGAAAGAAGAGAGAAAGAAAAAGAATCCATTTTTAAAAGTACTAGGAAGAGACTGGGGGATGAGAAAAGTCAGTTTGAAATATTCATATAGCTTGGTAACATTATTCTCTCAGTCTGGTTGATCTTGTCTCTCAGGAACCATTATCAATCATTTCATGCATGGATAGTATTAAATATTAGTTAATAAAAAGTTAACACTCCTGCCTTAACCTATATGTTTTAATGGATTGTTTGTGTGACTGGCCAATTCCAAAGTACTTTGAAATATGTCTTAAAATTTCACATTTTTTGTTGATAAGGTCTTAACTTTATGAAAAATGCTTCTGCATTTCCTTTGTTTTGTAAAAATAGCAAGAAAAATGTGCTTATTGGATGTGTGATAACTCACAGCTTTTCCATGTGAAATGCGAGGTTTAAAAAAAGTCATGTTTTTACATTTTCTCACACAGGAAGAAAAGAATCACACAAGGAAAGTATTCCATCTAAGCCCCAAGTGGGCAATTACCCTTCAACTAAATATTTATCTATCAACTCAGCAAGACAATATTTAAAACCCTATAACAAATCCACAAACTGAAATGAGTTCAATGTTTCCTCAAGTTTTGGGTTAGGTATACATGATAAATACTTTTATTAAAAAGGTTAGTGTCAGTTTTTTGTTTTTAATGATCATGGAATTACTTTGCATGTGATTTTCAATGCTGTAATCCTCATTTACAAAATTAGGTGTTGGAGGGTCTCGTAGCTTTTTTAAGTCATCCCCAAAATGGTTAAAAATCCAAGACACTCTAGAGAAGTCTAAATCAAATTCATTCAGCATTTATTTTGCTATTTACTTAGCACCTACTACAATCCAACTTCTGAGCCATAAGCTGGAAATGTGTTTTTTTTCTTTAAGAAAGATAAACATGGCACTCAGAACTCACATTCAAATGGAGGATACCAACATGAACAGAACTATGTTTACATGTTGAGAGGGTATAAATGAGAAGTATTCTCAGAGGGAAGGCAATTCACTATTTTATTTAAAAATGGCATTCAAGATAACAAGATCACACTCCACATCACTTATAGCAACCAGTATATATATAGAGTTAGTGACAGTGGGAACTATTTCACTGAGAAAGCCATTCAAGTGTCCATAATCTGGATCTGACTAGGAGTGACTCGTAAATACCCAATAAGGGAACTTCTTTCTGTCTGATTAATATTCAAAACTAAATTGATACCCAACCATTTGACATAGTAACAAATATAGTCACATCTTGTCCAAATTTTTTTGGACATTTGCAAATGATTTGCAAGGCTGCAGAAGTCTGCTGTCTTCTGTAAAAATTGGCTTCTGTTAAGATGAGCAGTGTGGCACATGAAAATCTCTTTAATACAACAATGTTTCTATTCTGCTGTGGATGTATCAGAACCAAGGAGTACAAATGGTGATATGCTATGTAAGGTTGACCAATAGGAAATACCATATATTCTTCCAGGGATATTCAGAAGAATGAATCACCATAAGAATATCAGTGCTAATCATGAACATTTGCTCAATACTATGTAGCATGCTTTTTTCACTCTTTGCTTTCAGTGAGATAGGCACATTTGCAATGATGGGTCCTGAATTCATAAGGAAATACAAGCCTACAGGGTGTATTATATAATTAATCAACCCTTTAAATTAAAGCACCATCCCCAATTCATTTAAATGCTCAGCACTCAAATAATCTAGGAAGAATAATGAGAACATACACATTTTCTTTTTAAAAAATGCCTTTTTCATTCTCTGCAGTATTTTCCATTTTGATTCTGTTCCAGAGAGAACACTTATTGAATTTTCTGAAGGGAAAGGAAGGATCATAAGGGTGCAGGCTATGAATCAAATGACCCACAGAATATATCTATATAAAATCTCTCATTCTTGTATTAAAAATTTGTTAATTCTCAAATATTTCTTTCTATGCTTTTTTCAACTTCAAAAAGTTGATGACCTCTTAATTCTTTAAGTTTTCTATAGTCTCAATTGGCATTGGATACTTTGAGTTAACTTTGTTGGGGAATTTTCTCTTAATATTGTCATTTTTAAATTTTTTCCTTGTTATACTAGAGGTGATCTCAAGATCATGACTTTAATTTTATCTTCAGTAGAGTAGCTTATTAAAACTAGTCAACAGATTGCTGATAACTTGGGTCAGGATCAGCACAATAAAACATCAGCCAAACATACGAAATTAGAAGAAAAAAGTACTATAAGATTATTATTAGCACAATATAACTTATTTTATACTGATAATAACAGGCTATTTTTAAAAACAATTTCCTCTTGACTAAACTTAACAATATTTATGGAAAATACATTAGAATAATTTCATAACATAATTATAATAGCACAATTCTAGATTAAATATAATTGAATTTTTGGGGGAAATTTGTGTTTTAAAAGCCAAATTTCATGATAGAATAATTTAAAATATTAAGCACTCCCATCCAATAGATAAATGAAAAGTGAATAAAATATAGGCTAAGGGTCTGATCAAATAACTTACAATCATCATCCCCTACTTTATAATTATAATTGGTGAGGCTTAAATGGAGTTATACTCAAAGAATTACTATTTCTGGAGCCTGATTATATCTGAATTAGAAGAATCTCCATTTATTCTATGATATATGAAGATAAAAATCTTGTCAAGGAGACTTGCTTATAAATATAAGAAAAATAATAACACTTCTTGTATCTCCTGCTTACATTGAACAATCAAGTTTATACTATGCATAATACGAAACTGATATAAAGTATGCAGAACATGTAGATGTAAATAAGACTCCTTACAATGCATGCGTGTAAATTAATGTAATTAGTTTTAAAAAGTGGCTTTCTCATGTTTCTTGAAAAGTGCTTTTCTTGGAAAATCTGACAATTTTTCTTTACTTTCTAGCTCAAATTATGTAGGTAAGGGAAGAAGAAATATGTTTACCAAGTAAATATGTATTAGCCTCAATTCTACCAATAAATAGTAAGTCATTATTCATTGAAATAAGGAAATATTTTGGAGTCTTAAAATAAGTGAAAAGAAAAATACATTTTGGGACTTGAATATAATGTTATACAGCTCTACTAGATTCTAGTCCCTACTAGCAATATAATAATAAATTCAATTGTAAAATTCTACTAGTATTGCTACATAGCAAGCAGTGAGACCTGGATTCCAAATGCCCCTGAAGAACTAAACATGAGTATTGCATAGAGGGCAATTAAATGGCTCATTCTGGGTATGACAAGGAGCAACAAACATAACCAAATTCAAAGAAGAAGAATTTAAGAGTACACTAAGGAATTATAAGACATGTTTTTTTAAAAACTAGTCATGTGACAAGAATTGGGGACACAGGATGACAGCAAGAGAGATTTATCATCTAGCGATATCTAGGAAGATCTCCATCTTATTGAAAAGATCACCTGTGCAAACTTTTAGGAGAATATGCAGAAGAGTCACATAGAACATGTAGTCATATATGGATTATAAATCATGTCAAAATGGAAAGAAAGGAAGGGAGGGAAAAACCCATCCTTTATTAAACATCTAATATAAGCCAGGAATTGTGCTAAAGACTTTATGAATATTTAATTTAACCCTCAAAACAAATCTTGGAGGCAGGTCTTACCCTTAAAGGAAGCTAGGTTGCACAGTAGGTAGAACACAATATCTGGAGTCAGAAAGATCTGAATTCAAATCTGATCTCAGACACTTGCTATGTGACTCTGGGCAATTTAACTAACCCTGTTAGCCTCAGTTTCTTTATCTATAAAATGAACTGGAGAAGGAAATGCTAAACCACTCCAGTATCTTTGCCAAGAAAATCCCAAATGGGATAAAAAAGAATTGAACGTAACTCAAAAATGATTGAAAAACAACATAATGAAAAAACTCTACTCTGATACCTGAATAGAGTTAAGAAGTAATCCTGGCTTTCTGAAAGCTATCTTATCAGGGCACAAGTTTTGGCTGGTCTGACCAAGTAGTAGAGGATATGAATATAACTTTAGTTTACAAATAACTACATATATAATGAGAATTGCCCTAGTTAAATTTAGTAAGGTTCATAACCAGGATCCTACCCACCAGTAATTTTTTTTCAGTCACAACAACTAAAAGTACCTGATTTTATATCTCTCCTTAAATTCTGTAAAATCTTTGAACTTTACAAATATCCCACAAAACTATTAATATTCTAGTTTTATAGGTGAAAATATGGGCTTTTGATCTTGTAAAAATAAGTGGTTTGCCATAGACTTCTTGTTAGTAGATATTGAGAACAGGATTTGAATCCAGGTTTTCCTGACTCAGAATCCAACTATAATCCTACTGCACCACATTTTTCCCCTCCTAACATAAAGGGAAGGTTGGCATCTTCCTAAGCAGTGAAGAAACACCGAGGAAAAATGATAGAAAAAATAGAATTACCAAGCAAAAGGATTTCAAAAAAATAAAGTTGAAAAGATTAAATTGCCAATGTAGTGAGGATGTTAACTTACTTTAAAACATTACTATGTAATTCCTATTCATGAAGAACAGGCAATAACAATTTGCTTCAAATTGTGAATATAATAAATAGGTCTTAACTGCCTTTCATAGACATAAAATCCCCTATGGATAATCTGGAAACTTCATTTTAGTCAACCCAGCAACTTCCTCTCTTTTAATCTTTCAATAAACCTACTGAAAAAATGATCTAGTGATATCCTTTGCAGTTTTAAATCTCTTATCATTTTTTTCCCACACCTGGGCAATACTTATAGACAACAAAGTATTCAAGAAGAGACAGGTAATAGAAGAAAAAAAAGTTGGAAAGATTGTAAATGGAAATAGTGTTCTGGGTGATATCCTGGAGTTAGAAATTATATTTTAAAATAAAATCTGATAGATAAAAGGGGTGTTATGCAATGAAGTATGTACTCAACAAGTACTAAATATTCCTCGTTTGATCCTTTCAGCCCTTTTCCTTTGACTTAATGTAGGGTTTTCCTTCCCAAAGAGATTGAAGTGGTCTAGCTTTCCCCAGTACAAAGTAGTACCTGGGGAATAGAATAGGGATAGGAAATTGAATGGTAAATTCGAGAACTTGATACTCTTGTGGGATTTTCAGAAAAGTCCTATTTTGGCATTTCTTATTGACCTATTTCTTTAGGATTAGGAATAAAATAGTATCAGCTTGTATAAAACGTTTTATCTTACCTGCTCTACATACAACCCTGTCCATGAAGAATAATTACATGCAACTTTTACAAATACATTCCTTAAACATAATCAAGTATAGATCAATTAAAATTACTCATAAATAAGACTTTAGTTCAGATTTCTTATTGGCAAGAAACTAAAGCTACATTTAAGAACTGTTTTTCATTTACTTTCACTGTAAAAATGTTATTTTTGCAAAATCAAAATGTCTTGAAAACATTGCTCTTCATAAAAAAGAAAATCTCATACTTCTCTGTATGCCTAGCTTCATAGACAATCTATCCTGTCATTTTATCTCCAATAGTTCTTGAAAAATACAAGTTAATGTAGACAGAAAACCCATATTTGCAGGAAAGTTATTACACATAATAATTCTTAATTATTTTTAATAATGAGAAACCAAGGAATAAATGAGGTAATATCCTGTGACTAGATTAGGATTAGATATTCAGAGACTATTGAAATAAACTTTCTCACTTCCTTCTTTATTTCTGTTTTTTAAAACCTTACCTTCCAATTTAGAATGATTGCTATGTATTGGTTCCAAGGCAGAAGAACAGGAAGGGCAAGGCAATGAGGGTTAAGTGACTTGTCAGTGTCACACAGCTAGGAAGTGTCTGAAGACAAATTTGAACTCAGTACCTCCCATTTCTATGTCTGCTTTTCAATCCACTGAATCACCTAGTTGTATCTCTGTTCTACCCCAGCCCTCCTCTTCTTTCTTATGACAATTTCTGGGGAAAATTAAAAACCCTCATTCATTAATTTTAATGTTTGTTATTAACACTACTTCAAAAGTAAAAGACTTAAATACTTAGTATCCTGATTCTCACCCATCTACTTCACTCCACCCTCCTCTACCTCTACTTTTTATTGCACTTTTAAATACCTAATATAGCTTAGTAGAGTCAAGAGAATTCCTTCACAGTACCATCCCCAAGAATTGTCCCAGGAAGAATGATCACTGTTACCTAAGTTCTTCCTTTAAAAAAAATGAAAATGTCTTTTTATAGCATATATCTATTTCTAAGTCTTTCCCCTTATTTCTCACTGCCTTTATGGCTGCTTTTGCTGCTACATACCTTGATTATTCTGTTCTATGTTGGAAGTAAACTCATATAAACCAAAGAGCTCCATGGATTCATTCCTGTCCAGTACCAGGGGATGTATTTCCTTCTCACCAGTGGAAACTCAATGGCAAGGGGGAAACTTGGAACCGTCCCGCCCCCATTTCCACAACAATGTCAAAGCTATCTTCCTGCACTCAGGACAGAAGAAATTTTAATCTGCTTTTCTTATACACCTCAATACACCTTGAATATAATTGGTTCCCTTTAACTTCCTCTAGAATTACTTTCCTTTCACCTATATGACAAAGACAGTCATGAGTTTTTAAAGGAATTAAACTCTTTTTAAACCATTTAGACAATTGCTTAAACAAGACAACAGTTTTGAATCTTTTATGATTAGCATATCTCATGAATGTATTTTAATAAAGCCATAACAATTTTGTGATTTAATAGGTGTTATCAGAACTATTAAATGATATAATTTTCAAAATCAAATATGAAATTTAATCACGATACAAAACACCTTTCAACTTTTGAAAAAAATAAACTGGATTTTTCAATTTTTAAGTGTTGCTTGTAGTTAAAATGACACAGAATGCTCAATAATGTGTTTGTTTTTCAGATGTTGTAAGCCTAAAGAGATTTTTTGAATACTTCAATTATAAAAACATTTAAAACATACAAACTTGTGCAATTTTTATTTTAATGAAGATGAGAAGTTCATTAAAGAAGATAAATATTTCATTAGATGTTAAATAAAACAAAGAGATTTTTTGGCTTCTCTCAGCACAAAATTCCTTTGAAAGATTAATTAATACATGCAAATTATGCAAATTAGACCCATGCAAATATTTTATGAAGACAATTAAGGGAACCATTAATTACTGCTTTTTTTGCTTCAGTGAGATTCATTCATTTAATTTTAATTTCACTTTAACTGTTTTGATGTATAATCTTGCAGCTAAGAACTTTATCTTTCCTAGTGGGTCACTTAAACTTATAAATTTCATCAAGTGAGCAGCTACAGAAATCTGTAAAGATATTCTCTGGACTATGTTTAGCATCGGGAGAAATTTCTGACACAATGCACTCCTCGAAACAGGGAAACTGGAAGGGAATGTGAGCTCATTCTTGGACAAGGTTCAACTGCTGGAAAAGCAATTAATTTGCTTTGGCTGTGCTAATATAGGGGAATTAGAAAGTGTGACACAAGACAAATAGAAATAATTAGTTCTCCAAAATGATGTTCTCATTAATATGGTTCGAACAGTAGAAATAAAAAACATTATTGTGGCATGTCTACGTTCTGTCCCTAGCCATGGGAGGGAGGAGAATGTACTATACAGCATTTTTAACATCTTTAGTCCATGGGGTAATTCTTTTTTGTTTGTTTGTTTGTTTTTCTTCCTTCCTTCCTTTCTATCTTTTTTCTTTCTTTCATTTTTACTTTCATAGAGACACATTAAATATAAGTTAAATGCTGCAAATACCTAAAACATATACTTTACAGCTATCGACATAGCTAAGCATCTTTCCATAACTATGTAGTTTGGGTTCTAAATTTTTATTTTCATTTTGCTTATTCAAATTCTTTGGGGTGTAATATGAAACATGAAGTGTTCTTGCGAATGATGCTGAGGAGGTTCGACATCAATATATCACTCGATCAAAAGCTCTTAGAAGGTTCTTTATGACATTTTTGAAAACAAAACATTTTTGTTATACTCTGTTTTTAATGTGCAACTGTGAATTTTTATTAAATCTGACATCCAAAGTGCTTATTTTTATTTAGACTTGAGAGGTCTGTCTGCAGGAGAAAGAAGTATATTTCATGAATATAAACTACTATGAACATATTATCTATTCAAACCTATGACACCATTTTTCTTTTACTGTTCTCTTCTTTTGGAGAAAAGTAGCACTGAGTGCTAACCTTTATTTAAATATTATCCATAGTTTGGATTCTTTGAATGATATCGTATGTCTGTGAATGCAGTATATATGCTTTCAAGCTACATTTTTTTTTTACTATGGATGAACAAGGCAAAAAAGGTGAACAACTAATCTTATTTTTAAACATTATTTTCAAAGAAATATCAAACCCTGGGAAAAAGAGATAAATTATTACTATCTGTGTAAACTAATTTCTTAACTTGTTAGAAATCCCCACAGCTGCCTAAAAAACATATTTTTGAAAAGTTCTAAATAAAATCAAAATTGAGGAAATTGATTTTTAAGTTATATAATGATCATTTATTTCCTTAAAAGTTAATTCCTGCATTTGGTGAGACTTACTCCCATATAGCAACATATAAACCACTGGTATTGGTACTTTGAAAAAATTCCACATTTTGGTATTACTGTTTTATGAGCAATTTCCTTTTGTAGGTTCTAAATCTCAAAGTTAAGAAATCTCATTTTACTTGCCCTTAGATGTTTAAACTCCCTAGGTTTTTTCACATCTTTTCTAAATCCTCTTGAATATACATACCACCTCTTAAATTAGTATCATCTGTGAATTTCATTAATGTGCTCTGTTTAACCACTCTTCCACATCATTAATTATGATGTTAAATCAAAATGGATCTAGCATTGATCCTTAGGACCCCCTGCTACATACCTTTACCCAGTGCTATATATCATGATCTTTTGTTTATGGGTCTTCTGACAGCATTCAAGCCACAAAACAGTGTTCATGGACTAGCCAATTTGATTCTAATTTTTCAATTTCACATACTATCAAAATATAAACATCTTATATTAATTGTTTCATTTGTTCCAGTGCAGCTTCTTGATAGGGTTAACTACAAAGTCTACAAAACTAGAGCATACAACCTCTCAGTGTCCCTTCATATCTTCTTACACCCCTACTGAAAAGGTTGTCATTTTTTTATTCATAGAATCATTTGAATTAGAGCTACAAAAGACTTTTCAGATCATTGAATACAGTTTCCTTCTTTTATTTTTGTAAAGAAAACCTTAAATCTTAGACTAAAATCCTATTTTCATTTATGGTGAATGTAAATCAATGTAAAGAATAAAACTATCCTTTTTTCCTTGTCATCCTGATATTCAAAAATCCCACATTTTAATGAAATATTTTCCATTTGAATTTTTTAGTATAAAGAAATTCAGTAAAAGGTACAAGAAAAACCTGTTTGACAATAAAAACACACAAACAAAAACCCTCTCTTGACTTGTTTTTGTTTGTATTATCTCTTCTGGATATTTGCTATGGCAAAAAAAATTGGGTTAAAAAGAGGATCATATTAAAAATTTAACTCTAAATGCTAGATAGATTTAGCTACTCAGGACAGGCCACCCATATCTTGAAAAAAACACACACACAACTACAGCAAAAATATTCCTCTGACCTTGCCATAACTTGAAGACTTTTGCTACATATCTCTTCCTTCTGTTTCATTGTAGATTTCTCCAAAAAGAATAGTCTATATTTCACAACCCCAAAAGTTAACTAAAACTGCTCCTTCAAAGATAATTAATTGCTAAATCCAGGAGCTCTTTCTTCATTCTCATTTTTCTATCTCACCCTGAAACATTTGACACTAGTGAACATCTTTTCATAGGACTGTACACCTCCACTCACTCCTCTTATTAGTCTGACCTCTGAGATATTAAGCTCTGCTTCATTTTCATCTACATGAGTGTGGATACCCCCAAATTTCCATTTATTTTCTCTATATTTTCTCTTTGGTGATCTTGGGCATTTGGGGGCTTCAATTATCAACTCTATGCAGGTGACTTGCAAACTGATATTTGGCTTGGATTTGAAGTTCTTATCCAAATTCTTTGGAACTTAAGTTTCATGTTTCTATACTGTTTCTGCCTGTACATTCAACAGCTAGGAGGAACAATGGTTAGAGTGCTCGTCCTCCAGTGAAGAAGATTTGAATTCAAATCTGGCCTGACATACTTGCTAATAACTGTGTGGCTTTGGACAAGTCACTTAAGTTCCTTCTGTAAAAATATAATAATAATAACATATAGGATTGCTATGAGGATTAAATTCAAATGAGATAATATTTGTAAAGCACTTGGCACAGTGTCTGGCATATAATAAGCCCTATATAAACAATAGCTAATGCTATTCATATTCTACTCCAAAACTGTCCTCCAAATTCTACTATTTCTTTTAATGGAATAACTATCCTCCCAGTCACCTAAAATTAAAATTTTTGAGCTACCTCTGATTTATTCTTCTATTTCATAGCCTACATTCAATAAGATATCTAATCCAATGGATTCTACCTCCTGAATATCATTCACATCTATCCATTCTTTTTTAATCACACTTCCAAAATATTCATTAATTCCCTCATCACCTCTTCCCTGGGCTATTTCAATAATCTCCCAAATGACATCCCTTCCCTAGTCATAGTGAAAATATTCATTCCAATTTATGAGTCTGACACTATTACATCCTGGTTAAAACATTTTCAAAGGTTTCCTTTTGCCCATGGAATAAAATGCAAATACTTTAGACTGCTATTGAAGATGCTCCAGAATCGCTTTCCACTCTTAACTTTTTAGTCTAAATTCACTCACTCTAGTCTCATTAAACAATATACATTAAAATAAAAATAAATTGGCTTAGCACTTGTTCTCCTTGTTCACCAACCACTTCTTCCTCAGTTTTGTTTAAGAAACCCATTTCCTATGTCTGGAGTGAACTCTATACTCTAAAACATTTGTTGAAATTATTCTATTCTAAGCATAGTGACATATGTTTGTAATCTGTGGGGCCAGGAAGACTGAGTCTAATGGATCACTGGAGCTCAGGAGTTCTGAGCTACAGCAAGGCTAATACCCATCAACCTCCATGAATATTCTAGCACCAATATGGTAAGCCCTCTTGAGTGCCTGGGTATCAGAGTAACTAAAGAGGGTCAAACCAACCCAGGTCATAAGAAACAGCAGTTCAAAACTTCTGTGCCAGTCATTGGAATTGGGCCTGATAATGGCTCTTATACTTTCAGCCTAGGTATGAGAAAGGCAGGAAGGAAGGAAGGAAGGAAAAGAGGAAGAAAGGAAGAAAAGAAAAGAGGGAGGAAAAGAGGAAAGGAGGAAAGAAAGAAGGATGAAAGGAAGGAAGGAAGGAAGCAAGGAATGAAAGAAGGAAGGAAGGAAGGAAGGAAAGAAGGAAAGAAGTAAAGAGGGAGGAAAGTTGAAAGAAGGAAGGATAGAGGAGAAGAGAGAAGGAGGAGAAAGGAGGGAGGAAGAAACAAAAGAACAAAGGGACAAAAGGAAAAAAAATATACTCTTCCTTCAAGGACCAGCTCAAGTATCACTTCCATGTAATCTTTCCCAATTTTTTCCCTATTCCCTTATTGTGAAAATCATTTCTGACTTCTTAAGTCTTCTTAGAATTGGGATTTTTAAACTTTTTTATGGCATTGTGTGTTTCCACTCCATGCAACATGAACTCCTCTAGCAATCTAGTGAGGACTATTGATCTCCTTACATAATAATGTTTGTAAGTGCATATAATTAAATATTTAGGATTACAAAGGAAAGTAATTTTATTAAAAGAATTATCAGAATATTTTACAAATAAGTTTATGCATTCCAAATGAGAAATCTTTTTTCCTAGAGCACTTTTTTCTTGATCTGTCTTGTATAATATTTGTCTCTAAGAAGTACCTTCTCTAGTAAAGTATAAATTATTTAAGGGCAAACTTTTCTCTTTCACTGAGTACAATACTGGATAGAACATTAAGTACTTAATATGTTTGACTGAATTTTCTACATTCTACATTCAAGATGTCTTCTTTTTACTTACTAACTACAGATCACATTTGATCCTTATGGTCAATGTATACGTAAGATATCTGCTGATATTAATATTACTACTATTGTTGGCTCAATCAACAGCAGCCCAGAGCCTGGGCTAGTTTTTGGTCTCTTAATTCAGCTCTCACTGCAGGAATCTTAACCTACAGAGATTAAGTACCTTGTTTAATTGTGTCTCAAAAGCAGAGTCTTTGCCATTTCTCCCTGTATTCCCAAAGCCTACCTAGGAAGCTGTGTTAAGAGGGAAATTCAAGGACTAAACTTATGATTTTATTAGTACAGAGAATTCCCACATGAAGAAACCTTCAAAGCAATGTAGGTTAGCAATTTTCCCACAGATTATTATCTTATTATTGCTCAGTACACTAAGAACTTAAAGGACTTTTTATAGGGTAACACAACTAGTAAATGTCAAGAGGCAAGTCCTGAGCCTTCTTGGTTCCTGGTTCTGACAGCAATTCTATATTCAATGAACAAGATAGAATTTGAAAGAATTTTGAATTAATTAAATTCAAGCAATATTTATTAACTGTCTACTATGTGTAGAGTATTTTAGTATGTGTTAACAAAGATTTAAAGATTATATGGAACTTAGTTCCTACCCTCATGACATTTATAGTCTAGTAGAGGGATTAAAAAAACAGAGAAAAAAATTATAAAACATAATGTTACATAATTTTGCATGTAAGAGTTATGTTTAAAAAATATTCTAGGTGAGGTTCACCAACCAATGGATGCCAAGAAAAGTTTAAGAAAGAAAATACTATCGTGTCAAATTTATATATAAATATAGATATATGAATTCAGTAGGAAAGAAGAAAGAAGAAAGACATTCTTGAGTTGACTAAATTAAATTGGCCAAATTAATAAAGAACTAGAGGCTAAATGGAATGAAACTTCTCCTTGTTGTCCTTTCCATAGAACTTTATAAGCTATTTTACTTAAATTGCTTAAATTATTACAAATTGCTCCCTGTCCAAATATATCACTGGAATCTATATTAAAAACTATATTTTAAATGTGTCCTATAATAGCACTTTCCAAAGGACCATATTAGCTGAACTTGTCCATTTTTCAGCCAAGATTCTACATTTCTCTCGTAAGAACCACTACTACTATCACCACAGACTAGTTTTTTGGGCCACAGCGGCAATCACTTTACAAATATTTCACAAGCGTAATGACATTTATTAGAGTGCCAATGACACAGAGAGTGAAAATTTATAAGAGTAGATCTACACAATTCTTATATGACCTTGATATTATTTTACTTAATATTTCTAAAATCAACTTTATTTAAATTGTATGCAGTATGATGAATCTCTGTGGATATGACTAAAATTCAAAATGTCCATATTTTTTTCCTAAGGTTTTTGTTTGTCTTGTTTATCTGGTATGATGTAGCTCTTTGAAATAAGACATACCAGATTCATTCATAAAGTTAAGGGATTTGTTAAAACAAAAACAAAACCACAAGGTGAAGCTAAGATGGCAGATTCAAGTCACGAATTCTCCTGTGCTCTCTCAAATTCTCTCCAAACAATAAAAAAAAAAAACATACACACACAAGAAAATTAGTTATGGAATAGCAGAATAAACAAAAAGACAAGATAAAATCTTTTTATATTCCTAGAGAACGTAGAAGTTTAAAAAGAAAGCTCTATTTTGTGGGACTGAGAGTGGGCAGCAGCACCCCACTAAGCCTGGAGAAGGCTCAATCCTAGCAAGCTATCATAGGTGTTGGGTTGACCTAATTGGCAGCAGTGACTTCCAGAGCTCTAATTCAACAAAGATTAAGGGGGCTGGAGAACTGATTAGGAAGAGATTACCGAGGACACTTTGTGGGCATTGGATGCAGGACTTTGTTGCCTTGCTCTATGGAGATCTGGATTGAAGGTCACAGAGTGAGGAAAACTAGCAAACTAGAGCTCACAAGGGAATTTTTATCTTAGTTACAGTTCCAAAGCAGAAAGAGTGCTTGTGGTCATTCACAGACCATAATACAGGCCAGGAGAGCAATGATCATACTTTTCTTTAAATCATACCACCTAAGAACTATAAACCAAAAGGTCCCCAGAAATAACTTTGAAAATAGCAGCATAAAAACTTGAAGCTTGAGATAGTGCCCTTTCTACCATAGGAACAGAGACTAAAATTAACATAAAGTTAAAAAAAAAAAAGGAAGTAGAGTGGGAAAATGAGCAGACAACAAAAAAAGAACCTGACCATATATGGTTATTATGGTGACAGAGAAGATCAAAACATAAATTCAGAACAGGACAAGAAGACCAAAATAGCTACAATCAAAGCCTTAAAGAAAACTGTGAATTAGTATCAGATCTAAAAAGAATACATTGAAGAACATTAAACAATTTTTTTAATTAAATAAGAAATGTAGAGAAAACTTTTGAGAAAAGAAATGATAATGATGTCAGAGAATCATGAAAAAAGTCAACATCTTAGTAAAGGAAGTTTAAAAATGAGAAAAGAATAAATTAAAGTCCCAATTAAACATCAAATTAAAAATATAAAAAAACAAAGGAAAAATCAATAAAAGTGAGAGGAAGAAAATGAATGATCTAATATATAAAAGGAGAAGCTGGTTTTATTTAAAAATAAACCTATGGTTTATTTATTTTTTTAAAAGAAAGAAAAAACCCAACTGAGCAGTATCACAGATTAAGAGGGTGAATTCATCACCAATGAAGAGGAAAATAAAGAAATTTATCAGAAGCTCCCCCTGCCAATTATAAAGCAATAAATCTTACTATCTAAGAGAATGGATGAATGTTTATAAAGAGTATAAATTGCTGGGATTAAAATAAGAGAAAAATAAAACACTTAAACAACCACAACTAAGGAAATGAAATTGAACAAGCCATTAATGAACTCCCTAAGAAAAAGTCCCCAGGACCAGAGGGATTTACAAAATAAATTATACCAAATATTTAAAGAACAATTCATCCTAATACTATAGAAACTATTTTGGAGAGGAATTGGGGTGTGAAGATGGAGTCCTATGAAAATACATTCATGATGCAAATATGGTGCTGATACCTAAACTAGAAAGAGCAAAAATAGAGGAAGAAAACCAATTTCCCTAATGAATATTGATGCAAAATCTTCAAATAAAATGTAGCAAAGAGATGACAGTACTACATCATAAGGATCATATACTATGACCATATAGGATTTATACCAGGAATGCAGGGTTGGTTCAATAACAGTAAAACTATCTCTGTAATTGATCATATCATTAACAAAACCAACAGAAATCATATAGTTAACTCAGTACATGCAGAAAAAGCTTTTGATAAAATACAACACTGATTCCTACTAAAGATATTAGAAAGCATGGGAAGAAATGAAACTTTTCTTTAAACTATACATAGTTACTATTGAAAACTCTTCACAAGAATTGTCTGTAAAGGGGATAAGTTAGAAGCCTTCCCCATGAGATCAGGAGTAAAGCAAAAATGTTTCTTATCAATGCTATTATTCAATATTGTTCTAGAAATGCAAGCTTTAGCAATAAGAGAAGAAAAATTGATGGAATTAGAATAGGGACTGAGGAAACAAAACTATCTTTCTTTGTAGATGATATGATAATATACTTGTAGAATCCCAGAGAATCCACTTTTTAAAAAGCTATTTGAAACAATTAACTTTAGCAAAGTTCCAGTATATGAAGTAAACCCATATAAATTTTCAGCATTTCTATAAATTATTCACAAAATGCAGCAAGAGTTAAAAGAGAAATTCCATTTAAAATAACTATATAAAATATAAACTACTTGATATCTATTTGCCAAGATAAACTCATGAATTATATGAAACAAGTTTCTCATAAATTAGATCTAAGCAATTGAAAAAAATTAACCTCATGGATCATCCAAGACAAATAATAAATATGAAAATTATGCCTAAATTAATTTACTTATTCAGTGCCATGCCAATAAAAATATTCAAAATAATATCTTGTAGAGCTAAAAAATTATAACAAAATTCATCTAGAAGAACAGAAGGTCAAATATGTCAAGGGTATAAATTAAAAAAATGAAGATGTTCTAATCATATAAGATCTCAAACTGCAATCTAAATAATCAGAACAATCTGGTATTAGCTAAGAAACAGAGTGTTGGATCAGTGGGATAGATGAAGTACATAGTACACAATAGTAAATGACCAAAGGATATAATGTTTGATAATTCAAAAGATTCAAGCTTTCAGAGCAAGATCTCACTACTTGTCAAGATAATACTAAGAAAATAAAAACTAGGAAACAGTTGAGCAGAAAATAAGTATATATCAACATATAACACTGTATGCCAAGAAAAGGTCAGAATTGATCCTTCATTTAGATCTTTAGAATGATAGTATATGCAATCAGGGAAGCATACAATATTTGACCAAACAAAAGATAGAGAACATTAAGAAATATAAAATTTGATTATTTTGATTACATTAAATTAAAAAGGGTTTGCAGAAACAAAACCAATGTAGCCTATATTAGGAAAAAATGTAAAAAACAGGGGGAAATATTAACAAGTTTCTGTAATAAACGACTTATTTCTAAAAATTATAATTAAGTCAAATTTATAAGAATACATTCTCTGAGAAATTGTCAAAGGATAAGAACAGGCAGTTTTCAAAGAAATCAATGTTTTTTATAGTCAGATGAAAAAATGCTTTAATTTAATATTGATCAAAGAAATTCAGACAACAACTCTAAGCCATCACCTCATACCTATAAGTTATAGCTAATATGATAGAAAAGAAGGAGATGTGGAAAAAATGGGACATTAATTCACTGTTTGTGGAGTTTTGAACTGATATAATCATTTTAGATAGCAATCTGGAACTCTGCCCAAAGTACTTGGAACCAATGGTAGGTCTATAGTCCAAAGAGATCAAAAAGAAAGAGAAAAAGGGAATGGACCTATATGTATTTGTAGCAACTGTTTTTGTGTTGGCAAAGAACTGGAAATTGAGGGGATGATCAATGATTGTGGAATGGTTAAAGAATTTGTGATATCTATACAAACAGAAGATACAAAGAGTTCTATATGTCTGATATTTTATATTTCTTTTGTGTTCATTCCTTACTTCTTCATTCAGGGGAGAAAGATTCCTTTCTTATAAACAAGAATTTTGGAAATCTGTATCCAAATCATTCAATTCAATATTAAGTGGCCACTATGTCCACTTTTAAAAATAATATTTCATTTTCCCCCAATTCCACATAAAACAATTAACATTTTTAAAGTTTTAAGTGTCAAATTCCCTCCCTCTTTCACTTCTCACCTTTCAAACTCCCTGAGATAGTAAACAATAGGATATATTTTATTTTATATATACAATTATGTAAAACATTTTTCTATATTAGTCACTTTGAAGATGAGATCTCAAACAAAAAAATTAGAAAATGAAGTATCCTATTATGTATACTTAATAAAACGATTGTTGAATTGAATACAAAAATAAAAATGAAACCATCCTTGTTCTCAAGGATCTTAAATTCTTCTAGCAATCAAAGAATAAGTTAATACAAGTTAAGGGTAATAGATTCTATTTGTTTTATTTATTAAGTTAATTAATGCTTCATATTGATTGTTATTTAACTGAACCTTTATGAAGGTCCTAGTATAGGTCTTGGAGATAACCAATTTGGTTAAAATGATCTCCTTACCAGAATGAAAATTTATAGTCTAATAGGAGAATATGGTACATCTACAAATATAATATATGAAAAGTGAATAGATAAAGATGAAGGCAAAATTCACCTCAAGTCAAAAGGAAAGAAAAATCATTGGCTATGAATAGTTCCAAATGTGGGTCTGGAGCTCCACAAAAAGGTAAAAGTTAGAGATACAGATTTGGGAATTTTCTGCCTTGAGATGATACCTAGATCTATAGAATGAGATTGCCAAGGAAGAAAATGAACAGAGAGAAGATAGCTAGTGAATAACCTTAAAGAAAACATATTCTCAAGAATCCAGGAGAATGAAAGGGAACCAGGAGAGACTAAAAATGAGAGATTAGAAAGAGAAGAGAACAAATACAGCATCTCTGAAGCCCTCTAATAGAGGACAGAGATTCAGAAAACTGTATATGGTCAACAGTTGTAAATGATTCAGAGGACAAAAATGATGACTTTTTTTTATGATCACGCAGTTTCATGATTAGCAACTCAATAGTGACTTTTGAGAAAGCATTTAATTAGTGATAGATATTAGTCATATTTTATTAGATGAAAACCAGTTTATAAGGATTCATGAATGAGGAAATGGAGGTATTAGGTATATGTAACCATGAACACTTTGATAGTACTGTAAAGGATGGGAGATGGGAGAGCAGGTAGGAAGAGGAAGACTTTCTTAAGCATTGAAAGAACTAATCATAATACATCTATTTAAATGGGAAGGTGCAAACAGAGAGGAAGAGATTTAAGAGCCACAAGAAGGAGGGAATGGAGGTAGATACAGGACAGCAAAGTATATAATCATTTTATAAGTATTTATATTTAAATGTAGTACTTATGGGTAAAAGAATTATACTAGCTGATGGGAATACAAATTTAAAACAAAAAATGTGCTATCTTTGAAGGATCTTCCTTCTAGTGGAAGAGACAATATATATTTAGCATACATTGAATAAGTATATTCAAAATACATAGACTAGATGTAAGACAGTATTAGAGGGGAAGGTACTAATATCTGGGATATGGGTGGGATATAAGGAAAGGTCTTCTGCAAGGTGAGATTTCAATGATTCCTGGAATTCAAAATGGCAGAATTGAGGAGAGAGAAAAAATTCCAACTTTGGCTAACAGTGAGTACAAAAATACAGAAAGAGGGATATTGGATTTCTTTTGTAAAGAATAGCAAGAAAGCCAATATGGTTTGACTGAACAATGTGTGAAAGGAACAAATAGTTAAGAAATCTGGAATTTTAGGAAAGGGCCAGAATATAAGAGTTCTAAATGAAGAATGTGCAATGTTATGTTTAGGAAAGTCACTATGACAACTACATGAAAAAAAGAATTAGACATGGGAAGGATTTAAGTACAAAAGAAAGTAGTTTAATGGTTCTGAATGGAAATAAGGGGATATGTGTTTTGAGACTAAAAATAGCAAGATTGAACAATTTTGGATTGAAGGGTAACTGAGAAATCAAGGATGGTAACAAGGTTGTAAACCAGAACAGTAGAGGACAATAGTGTCCTCACCAGTATTAGGAGAGTATGGTGTATGTATCAGGGTATGGGTATGGTGAGTGTGGAGAGAAAGAAAGAGTTCTGTTTTGTCTATACTGAGTTTGAGATTTCCAAAGGACATGTAGTTTAAAATACTTAATAGATAGTAGGGGAATTTAGATTTTAATTCAAGACAGATTAAGTCTGAAGATAGGTTATAAAAATCATAGGAGCAGGGTTAGCTTTATCAAGGATCAGGTTACACCAAGACCATTGGAAAGGAGGAAATGATGGTTGATGATACACATAGAGGAGGGAGATTGGAGGAGTTGCTTTTGAATATCCTCAATCTTCTCTGGAAAATGAGGGTAAATTCTTAGCTATAAAGAGTTAGAAGTGGAGATACATTTTGGTTGTCACCTAGCCTTTTTGCATTTTAGTTTTCTCATCTGTAAAATAAATTGGATAAGACTATTTCTAAGATTTCTTCCAGATCTACAATTCCAAGGCAAAGGAAAATTAATTTAGTAGCTTAATAAATTATGTGCATATTTTAAGGAGCTTTATATTCACTTCTATGTGTATCTGTAAATACACAGGAACCAGAAAGAATTAGATTTTTCATTTTAAATAAATCCAAAATAAAAGGCAATCCTTTTATGTTGTTTTGCTAGAAGAGTATTTGTTTTTCTATGATCTGAGATCAGTCAAAGAAAGAAGAAAAGCAAAACTTTGATTATGAGAATTGGACACAAAATAAAGAAAAATACTTTCAAGGGCATTTTTAAATTGGCTTATAAAATTAAGTACTTGTATTAGAGATTTCCTATGCAAAACCTATAGGTAATTCAAGTTATCAGTGCAACTTCATACTATTCACAATGACATGAATAATTATTCTTTGAAAGTATAGATTTTTAAATCTAGAAAACTGCAAAGGAAAAGGTAATTTGTTAAGAAGGAATTTTTCTGCAATTATTTCATTTGAATTTTATAAAAGACAAAGTAAAATGTAGAGATTTTTATTCTTGTTTTTCCCCTTCCCTTCCTCCATAGAGAACTCCAGTTTTATATTTTATTTCACATAATACTGGATTTAAGTGGGTTTGATTCTATAACAATAAATGTTTAACTAAACTAGTCACTTACAATCTCTGAGCCTGATTCCTTGGGAAAACAGTAATATTAATAGCCTCCATCCTTACCTGACAGAGATGTGAGGATCAAATGAAAATTATGAAGTTCCATGCAAATTCTTGCATAAAACTAATTTTTCTTTTAGGCCTTTTTACTTATTCTTGCTTGTACTTTCTTAATTGATTGGCTTCTTTTAAAAACTCAATGAAAAATATTATATGTAACCCATTCAATACGAATTATAGCAATGCCTATGTAGTTAAAATTTTCTCCTTTGAATGACATGAGACTTTTAATAAATTTCAATAAAGTGATAATTTTCCTTAGAATAACAATTTTATTGGTATATGGCTTGTGGGAGATTTAACTATAAAGTAATGAAACTGATTTTAAGAGCCACACACCGGTAATCCTAGGTAGAAAGTTTTGCTTTTGTAATTTGTTTGATTTTTAATAATGAGAGAAGGAAAGTAACTCGCAGAATGTTTCTACAGTGTTAAAAGGGAATTATCTTAAAAGAGTTCTCTCAACTTGAAATGATCATTCTCTCTTTAAATATTTCACATAGTTATTTCCATTCTTTTTATTTTCTAATTTTCATTATGTGTTCACTTTGCCCTCTCACTTAATACTGTAAGCACTTTAAGGTGAGGAACTATGTCTGGGCTTTTCCTCTACAACCAACTTAGTGCCTACCACAAAGGCATTTCATAAATATTTCTTGAAGTAATGGAGTAAACAGGAAGTAGTGTTGAGGAGAGAGTCCCATAAGGAACACTAATAGGATATATCAAGTTCTTGCACAGGTTGACTAAAATAATAGGTAAGAAAGAAGAAAGAAAAATTGGGTGTGCCATTGCTCACCTTTAAGGTATGAGCAGAAAGGCACAATTATCCTAACAGAGATAATGGGAAATTCCATGTTGAATGAGTGTGCAATTCCAAAATCTATATAGTTGAAAGAATTTGTGATAAAAGAAAGAAGCTTCATTTTATTTATTAACGGTTGTATAACCTAACCTCTGTGGACACGATAGAAATTTGATTATTAGCTCCTGACAAGATCTACATGAACTGAGTTTAAGACATAATCAGAAAATCTTAAAGTAATAGAATGGGAAAAATAGGGGAAAAAAAGACTTTAGTTGTCTGCCTTCTAGTAAATGACTTTAAATCCTCCAAGGGGAAGGGGTGTCTATTCTTTTTGAAGATCTACAACTTTCCTTGCTAGTCTATTCCAGGATTTTATTGACTCGAATAAAAAAGTTCACCCTAATGCCCAACTGAAATATCTCTACTTTAATTTCCTCTTGTTTGGTCTACCAAGGACAGAGAAAACAACTGCTCAGCATTTTCTTCATAAAAGTCATTTTTATACTTAACCCTTAGGTTACTCTTCTCTAAAAATAAAAGCAAAAGAAACTACAACTCATAAAGTTGTTGTTTTTTTTCTCATAAGGCCTAATTTGTTTCACTTTAGTCTGTTTCTTACCTTATATGGCTACTCTCAAAATCTTGTAATCTAATTTTGAAGCACAATAACCAGTATCATATGCAATTTTCGCACAACAGTCAAAGTAATGTAGACTAGAAAGAACAACATCCAGTCCTTGAGTGCCATAATCCTTTTAATGCATCCCATTATAACCTTGATTGCCCTCACATTGCTATGTCATTGTTGACTGAGATAGCATTTGAGAGTTGTGATTGATTAAACAAATCAGACCCCAAATGAACTCTATAAGATTCCCAGGAGTAAGATAATAATGTTATCTCTGTCCCTGCCTCAATCAAAGGAAGAATTTACCTGAAAAATTCTGAATTTTAGGGCCAGGGGCACCAAAACTCAAATGGTAGTATAAAATATGATGGAGAACCAATAATTCCATCCTGTCTTGAAAAGTAAACTCTATTTGCTATTGTGCTACTTTTATAAACTCTTCAGTGATATAGAGGGCATGATTATTTAGCTATCAGAAGGACTTAGAGCCCAGGAAGGCAAGAATACATACATGGGACAGGATAAAATTGTCAGGGTCAGGATTTAGAATCTATTTATGCAAGATAAATTGATGTCTGTGCCTGCCAATCCATTGTCCATCCAAAGAGGCAATGGTAGGGCTTATCCTAAACCTTATGGGAGCTATCTTTACTTTTGCCTCCCATTTCCTCTAGGTGAATGGTTCTGTCCTAGACCAGATCAATCTCACTGTTCCTTCAAGGGAAGAAATGTAAGAAATTCAGCTGAGATTGCAGTACAAATATGGTACCAGGAGGAGGGTCTTAACAGCCAAAATATGCTGGAATTCCACTGACATGCCAATATGTGATGGAAATGAAATAAGGATGTCCAGAAAAGGCTAAACAACTGCCATTCTGGGAGGTAATAGAATGGATTCCTTCATCAAATAACCAAACACAGTAGATTATATTCTCAGCAATTTTCATATTCTCTGATCAGAGAGTGACCTAAATGAGAGGAGGTTATCAAAGGTCATGTTGAGGAAGGTAACTAAAGGAAGATTACTATAGGCAGGTAGAACCTGGACTTGGGGAAATCATACATCTGGCAAAAGTTACAATCATGAGTAGAAATCAGCCCTTAACTCTTGGGAGGAAATTTTTTGCACTCTGTAGAGAGTTATATGGACTGTTAAGTCTAGACTTCATAGGTCTGGAGGGAATTCCTAATCTTATAACTGGGATAGAATCAGTCAATCAATAAGTATTTTTAAGTTCCTTCTCTGGGTTAGGAGTACAAAGACAAAAATGAAAGTCTTGGTTCTCAAGAAGCTTAAACTTGATTTTTTTTTTTTAAGATAATAGAAATAAAAAAAAATACAAGATAATTTGGGAAAGGGAGATACAACTCTTTTGTGGAAACCAGGAAAGGCTTTATATAGAAGCTTGATCTGGGGTTTAAAGGATTTAAGGGGATTTGGAAGACATATAGAGGGAGTATATTCCAGAGATGGAGGATAATAAGTGAAAAGGAATGTAGACAGAGATGGAGTATGATATATGAAGATTATTAGGAGGACATGTTTGCTGAACTGTAAAGTACATAGAAAATGACCTAGAAAGGTAGATATGGGCCAAGCTATAAAGAGTTTTAAGTGCTAAGCAAAAGCATTTTATTTGTTCTTAGAAATAAAATGATCTGTGGATAATATTGAATGGGGGGAGGGAGTGGCATGGTCAGACAAAAGCACTTTGTTAGTTATGTAAAGAATTGATTTCATGGGCTTAGGGAGGAAAGCTAGGTGGCTTAGAGGATGCAGAGCCAGGCCTGAAGATGGGAGGTCCTGAGTTCAAATTTGCCCTCAGACAATTTCTAAGAAGGTAACCTGGGACAATTCACTTAATCCCAATAACCTAGCTTGCTGTTCTTCTGGTCTTGAAATTGATTCTTAATTTCAATTCTAAGATAGAAGTTAAAGTCTTTCAAAAATGGATTAGGGGAAAGGATGACAAGGTAGAAAAAGTGCTAGAACCATCTCATATAAGATTTTATCCTGTAATACTATAATATCTCATCCAGGATTTATAATGATAGATTAATCTTATTCCTAATGAACGTTATCATATTTTAAAAGATCATTTTCCCAATGTATAAGAGACACTTGGAATCTTATTCTTTTCTTCCAGAGTATTAGCAACCATACTTACTTTGGTATAACCTACAAATTGTATGAGATTGTTCAATATTGAGTTATCAGAATTTGGCACCTTAAGTCCATATTTAAAAAAAGCACCTAAACAAACAATATTGAGTAAGGGTTATTTGCTTTATTTAATTCCATAGAGAATCAATTATTCTGTGTTCACATTCATTACAAGATTACAGGAAATGGAAAAATGAAATAAGTTTCAAGATGCAAATTGAGGGGAAAGAGAATACAAAAGCTTGAAGTAAGAATATAAAACAATATAAAAATAAAACAAAAAAGGGAATTTTTTCTATTGATAACTATAGAATAGATTATGTTTTGATTTTGACTTCTTCTACTATACCTACTCCACAACCTCAGAATGAACTTTAATAAAGTATTAGAAAATTTGGTTTATTCCATATAATAATCCACAGATAGGTAGACCTGTGGAAAAGGGCTAAAATTTTAGTTATTTGCACACATAGTGCCACCTTTTTCATTCTAATATCAAGTTGTTTGAATGTCCAAAAGATTATTTAAGGAAAAAATAAAAGAGAGTTGAATATTTTTGTATGTAAATTCCTTTTCTTTGCTTACTATCTATATGACCTTGGGCAAGTCATTTAACTTCATTAAGCATTAGTCTCCTCATTTGTCAAATGAGAACTGAATTACACAATTCCTGAGACTCCTTCTGACTGTGGATCTATGACTCTAAGATGAATAACTCATATTTTAACACTTTCCTCTACTTAATATCACCCAAGATGGTCCCATCAACATTTGCATTAGTTATTAGATTCTAAGTATCCCTTTTTTTAAAAATCACACTTGATAAATGTCATCACTAAGCCGTTTCTGTGGTATATGGCCACGAACTAATTTATATGAGTAAATTCAGTAGATTATTTGTAGAATAATTTATCAGCAATAATTTTAGGTTGTTTTCCTTCTCACTTGAAGCTTATCATCACTCTTCTAGGTTCCTCTCCTCACCTCTTTAGTGCTCCAGAAATGGTGTTACTTAATGCCAATGAGGCACTACTTAGTCTAACCCTAGGTGCTCGTTTGGGGGTAATTACTTGGCACCAGAGCAGTATTTAAGCGGCTGACTGCTAGATGACTAACTCCAGGGCCAGAAATGGCATTCACTTATGCCAAAGTGTTAAAAATAAATAAATACATGACAAGCACAAAGATTTACTAATTTGCTTTGTCTTTCCCAATTAAATTGAGTTTATTTTGGAAGAGAGAATAATTTCAGTTATGGTTGGATTGGGAGTGAGGGAGAATACAAAGAAAGATCATAACACCTGGGCTTGGGGAGGCTGGGAGATGGGGAGGGCAGAGAAGTGGGCTATTTTTGTAGCATTCCTGACAGTATTATCAAGCAGCAGGTGCTCAGCAAGTCTCACGACTCCCCAAATACATGACACAGCCTATTTTACAAATCAGTAATGGCAATAACCTGGTCTACTCTGCTTCTCCCAAATTTCTCTTTAGATTCCATATTCAGCTACATTTTTTTTATTTTTAATTTGGTAGTCATTTTTGTTCTTTAGAATTATACAGAGGGAGTGTAACCTGAGGAAGTATAGAAGAGAAGAAAGATCAGCCCTAAAGAGGGATGGAATAGGGTATGATTAATCCATAGCAGTATGAATTGATCATAATTTAAACATCTATAACATTTTCAGTGCTTTTATTCAACAAAGTGTTTTTACTCAACAAACACTAAGGGAATGAATTTAAATAAGGTAATTTTTTATTTTTCTTCCCATTTCACAGATGAGAAAATAGGTTCAGACTTTAAATAACTTACCTATGAGCACACAGCTAGTAAATATTCTAATCAGAATTTAAATTCAGGGACCCTGACTATTGTTCCAATGTTCTTTTTATGACACCATGTTGACTCTTACTTTAACAATTTAGAGGGAGATTGTGAGTAACTGAATAAACAGACAGAGTAATAAAACATCCAGAAGCATGGTATGTAGTCATACTGTAACCCTATCTTGGTCAGAATATTTCTGGAAATTTTCATTAAGCTCTAGTTACCACAATTAAGAAGATAGAACAACCAAAGTGTGGTTAGAAGTCATTAGTCATCTAAATGTCCTCCCTCTCCAATTCTTGAGTTCAGGGAATATTACATTTTATTTTGTATTCCAAAATCCTAGCATATAGTACTCACTTAATGCTGATTCAAATCATGGTCAGTACATACTGCTATGGATTAATTATACCCCATTCCATCATCCCTCATTAGTGCTGATCTTTCTTCTCTCTAATCCATCTTTAATGCAGTTGCCACATTAAAGAAGATGGGTAATCCAATAGATGAAATCCTGGACTTGAAGTCAGGAAGATCTGAGTTCAAATCTGGATTTGGACATTTACTATTTTACTCAGGCAAATCCCTCACCTTTTTTCTGTAAAATAGGGATAAAATACCATCTACCTCCCAGGATTATTGTGAAGGTCAAATGAGATTATATTTTAAAGCATACTTCCTAGTATATAGTAGGGACTGAATAAATGCTTCTTATATCTTTCCTAAGGTAATGTCTGACCATATCATTTTGCTACTAAAAAACTTCAAAGTCTCTTAATAGATTTTTGGGATTGGTGATGATAATGTAGATCTTTATAACATATACTATGTGTCAGAAACCATGCTAATTAAAATATTATATCATTTGATTCTCACAACAACCCTGAGAGGTAGATGCTATTATCCTCTTTTTATAGATGAGGAAATTTAGTCAAAAGGAGGTGAAATAGCTTGCCCAGAGTCCCCCAACAAGTGTCTGAGTCTAAACTTGAACAAAGATCTTTCTGAATGCAGGTCTAATGCTCTGTCAACTGCATAATCAAAAAACACATCAAGTATGGCATTTAAGAACCTAGCATTGTAGCCTCATTTCATATCACTCCCCTTCTTATAGTCAATTCAATAAGACATCTAACCCATCTATTGATTTATATAAGCCATTACTCAATTCTTTGAATATATTCCTTACCATATTCATTTTTCAGAATTCTTATCTTTCTTTAAGACTCATCTTAGATGGCTCTTCTTATTTTATCTTCCCTGATTTCCTCAAATATATTTTCCCCTCTGAACTCACATTTTCCAAAAACATTTGGTCCATACTTATCCTTTTGATTTGCATATAATATATCTTCCCCAACAGAATGTAACCCCCTGGGGAAGGATTGTTTCCATTTTTTCCCCTCTATTACGGTACCTAGCTATTCTGCACTGTACATGATAGGTGCTCAAGGAGTGGTTTTTTTTTTTTGTTAAAAATAAAAAAAATATGATTTAGGGTAGAGAAGGGATATGAAAAATGTAACATTGTCTTCAAATATCTGAATGATAATAAGATAGAAGAAAGATTAGATGCATTCCATATGACCCAGAGAATTTAAAAGCCATGAGTTGATGCTAATATAAGTGTAAATTATATAACAATTAGAGCTTTTTAAGTGTGGAGTGAGATACCTCTGGACATCATGAGTTCCCTGTCACTATATGTACATATATACACACACACGTGTGTGTATATATCTCTGAGAAGACAAAGTTAAGAAACCTCTACTTAAAAGTCTGATTTACTATTTGCTAAAGATATTATAGGATCATCTAATATTTTATTGATGGTTTATGTTTTGCTAGAATACTTTAAGGTTCCTTCCAAATTTAAGACTATAATTCTATGGGATTTGTTTGTTTAGTCATGTAATTTTAGGGTTATATTTAAATGGGTTGGGATTTCCTAGAATATACTATTGTGGATTTGGGATCAACTACTGTGACTAAGTAGTTTTCCCCCCATAGGGAACATTCCACTGATATATAATTAAGAGAAATCTGTACTTGATTACTAAAACATGGTTTTACCCATAAAAGGCAAATATAGGTCTTAGGTTACATACAGTATTTAGAAAAATATTTGAAAGTTATCATTGGGAATGTGTAATGAGAAAAGAAGCTGGGTTAGTCTTATAATAAGAGGAATGGATAAGAAATAGATAGTTTGAGTGCTTTATTAGTATTTGCAAAATACTGAAAAACCAGAGACCTCTAGTGTATTGAAGAGTTTGTTGATAGAAGATTTTTAAAAAAAGATATAGATAAGATTCAGAAGGAATCAGAGTAATGAATACCAATAGCAAAGAAATCATGACTAAATTTCTGTCTTTGTATTTTCCAGTGTTTAACATGCTTTCTGGTATATGAATAGTCGATGAATGATTAATTAGTTGTATATTGGTCAAAGTATCCAAACATTTGCTTCACTGAAAGTACTAACAAAAATAATTGTACTGTCAATAATAATAAAAAAAATTGGCACCAATGTAATTTACTGAATATGCACCTCACAAAGCATATTAAAATGTTAAATGATTATAAAAGTACAGATAAACAAAATGTTCTCTTCTACATAGTGGGGGATATATGCCTTTGTGTTTTCCCTCCTATGTACCTACTTTCTCCAATTTGTGTGCCTCTGCCCAGAGGAATTTGGAATGTGATGTTAGAACCCAACAATAACTCTCATAAATGTGTAGGGCTAAGAGTTGTGAGGATCCCCTATCAGCAAAGAATGTATGCAGCGTGAAATGAAATGTATGGAGAGAAAACTATGAAGAATATGAGTTAATATGCTCTCTGGACCTTCTCCCAATCCACTTAACATAGTATATACTTAGTAGGAGTGGTAAGTGGAGTAACTTGCCTTTGCTTATAAAAATTCTGAATATACACGGAAGATAAAACCTTGTCAGTGTTGACTTATGTCTATCTTTTCATTGTAGGATTATTCAGATATTTTCTGATGAAGAGGGAATGTAGGCTTCATTAGTGTTCACTTATTACAAAGTTATTTGTAAAAGTTTAGAAAAGTCACACAAAGTACTTGCTATGAAGATCAAATGAGATAAAGTACTAGAAAGTGATCTTGCTACTGTAAAAAAACCAACAAAATATAATGTATTTTGATGGCTATATCAGTTCCTGGAGAATTAAAAATTACACAGGTAGCATAAACATAAACACCCCAACATCTTTATTTGCTAGTCACTATTGTCCCTATGTTTCTACTAGTTGATTTTTCTTTTTTTTGCAAACACAGTACTATACATGGGTGTATCATCCTTCCAGTATACCAGTGGCAGCACTTTTGGAGCCAGAAAATATGATTAAATAACACACAAAAAAGGTGTCAAATGATACCCTAAAAATGATTGAGTTTAAAATGCAAAATAAAAGCAATTGAGAGCGATTATAGTACTTAATCATTTTAGGCTTTCTTTTGAAGAATGCACCTTCATTTAAAATTGAAAACAAATGCTATTTTTGCTGTTTAGTATTCATGTTGGTAGATTTGGTTTATTGGCTAGAGTAGACATTAGAGTATACATGCTACCTTCAGAATTTGTTCTTTACTAATAGTGTGGTCTCTGCAATATACATATTTAGCTCTTCTGAGTGTGTACTACAGCTCCCTTTGGTGTTCTATATATAAATTTGCTCAGCAGATTTGTGTTATTAAAATGTAAATAATGGTATATAGAACATTTGGCAAATGAAAAAACCAAGTGGGGAATAAACAATCATATTTATTGTTAACATTTGGGCTAGTTTATTGAAACACACCTTGCAGTAACTGTCACTGAAATGATTAGTTATAAAGTTTAAATTTTGAGAATTGCCTATTTGGGCAAGCTATGATTTTATTTGTATAGTTATGATATTCACTACTGAAGTACGAGACAGAAAAATCTTCCCACTACAAAACCAACTCTATGCATTAAATAAAATGCATTTACTGTGCCCAAGATTTAATCATACATTGTTTAAAATTAATTATTCCATTTTAATTGCATTGTATAAACAGAAATGACCTGTTAATTTAAAGGAAATCTATCAGCACAAAATGAATTCAGTCGTATAAACAAGCAAGATGAACTTGACCTTGTTTGAACTTGTTTTGATGTGGCCCAGATGGTAGGCTACATGCTTGAATAGCAGGCTAAAGCGGAGGAAAAACTCATATAGCAAGATCTAGATTTATAGCCTTTTGCAAATTCCTACCTTGTATTGTCCTTTCAGCATCTGTTCTGCCCCCGCTGCGGTCAGCTTCTATCTCTGGGGTCAGAGAGTCTAAAAGCAGAGAAAGGTAAGACTGACATATTTCATTTGATTCCTATGGTCCTTTTTACTACCTGTTACTCCTGTGCTGAATTACAATACAATCAACCTTTGTCATTTAAAAAAAAATGCTGAACACTACCTGGAGGTCATGACAATTTTAGGAAGATTTAGAAAGATTAATGAGCAATGAAAGATGGGCTCTTAAGCAGAGAGGTGGGGGGAAATGAGTTCTCGGGCTAATAATTGAGCATGTTTTTAGTCAGTGTGTTAAGCAGCTGAGCAATATTTGCTCACAGATCTGGAGGGGAAATAAGAAAAAGAAGTAGAAATCTATGAAAAAAAAGAGAGAGAAATAAAGGGTTGCTGCCCCCTAACACATGCCTTCTCCTCCAGTGACAGGTTATCTAGTAGAGATTAATGAAAGATATAAAACAGAAAAATGTAAATGCACAGAATAATTTTTAAATCATTTTCTTACATTTCAAAAGGACAATCAATGTCAAGCAAAATATGACTTCTCACCATTTAAGACCCTGAGACTATCAGTGGATGCTGCCTGTTTTAGGGTCTGTTCTGCTTGTTCTCGCCGTTTAGTCTCAAATTCAAGCGCTTCCTGCAATTTCCTCTTTGCCTTTTTCTCCTTCTTTAGCCGCTTTTGAACTATTGCTGTAAAAGATAGCATGTTGTTAACCAAAGGCATTATATCTGCCCATTGCCCATAGATTATGATGGTTTGGGTCAACACACAGAAAGTGCAATAAGGTGAGCTAAGGGCTTGGATAATTCAGGTCGAAAACACATTTTTTTCAAAGTACTAAAATGAAGCAGAGTATTACTATGCTAAGACTTTTTTTTCTTTTCCAGAATAATCCATGAATTTTCCATTTCATTTTTAATGTGTAGAATTACCTTCACTAGAAAGAAAATTTTAAATAGTTATTGGTAGAAAGAAATCTTATTAAATATAATCAGTGACTATATCACTTGTTCCTTGGCTCAAAGATCAGAAGGGTACACCTGGGCAGGTAAGCCCTTTATAAATTATACTGAGCTCCTTGAAAGAGGCAAATAGAGAGTTTTGTTGGGAGGGTTTTCTTCTCTCTGGAAGGAGTCTTGTTACACCCCAAAGAACTGGAATAGGAAAATTTCTATAATACTAGTTTGTAACTTTAAACAACTTAGTAAGCATATATTAAGGAACCAAAAAAAAAAAAAAGGATTCTTCAGAAATATGTTTGTAATATAAAGGGAAATTATTTTCCTGAGGATATTTCATTGTTGCCTTAAAGATAGTGATCCTTCCTGAACACCCAATTTGCACATACTTCAATACATTCTAACAAAATGTATAATTTTATTTTGTAGAAGTCTAATGCAAGAGAATCTGAACACTTTACAATTAATATCATGAGCTCCTATTTAGAGCAGACATGAATAAGTATTATAGCAATGCTCATGCTTCTCCCTAACCTCCCACCCCCACTCTTTACCCCAGCTGGGACTTTAATTTTATCCGAGAATTTAATGTGTCATCATTAAATAGTAATGAATCAATGTTCTTCAAGAAGTGTGCATTAAATGTACTTTCAGTATGATGATTATTTTAATTTTTACAGTGTAAGTACATGGCAAATAATCTTAACAAATGAGAAGCAAGCATGTGTTTCTCTTTGAATTAAAATTTTATCATGGCTGACATATTGTGAATGTGACTATGACAAGCAGAGCCAGAATGAGCAAAGCTTCACTGTGTAGCTATCCACAGAAGAGACATAATCCCAATTTTACTACTTGATCAGACTGCACAGCAGTAGGACGCATTAATTAGAGGATATGCAGATGGGAGGGGAAGAGGGTATTTAAGACAAAAGAAAATTTTATAGTTATTGTTCAACTCTAGTTATCTAAAAGGATGCGACTGATATCTGAAATATTTGTATGACTAAATTTCCAGAATGTAGAATTAGGGGAATGATAAAAAGAAAACCAAGACTTAGCTAGACAAAATGCTTGGCAATTTCATTTTAGAGAAATACAAATGTTTTAGATTTTTCTGGATCTATTCATTGATGGAAGTATATATGTAAAAAAAAATCTGGCTTTTTGACATGAAGAATAACAACTACCACCACATTACTGTATGCAATGTAAATAAGTTTAATCCTATATTCAACAATAGCCTATTTAAAAAATTCATTTAGTTAAGATAGTGAAGATATCAACTACTTAGATATCCCTTTTGTCACTGAAGACTTATCTAAGGAAATCAGTTTGTATCAAGTTCTTCATTAAATGAAATGTATAAAAGACAGAAATTCTGATTTCTAACTTATTCTTGAGCCAATAAGTACAAAAGACTTGAATTAAACTAATAAAGTTTGTCAAGTCAGTAAGCATTTGTAAGACACAATCTCAAATGCCAACTGTTGCCCAACCCCCAAAGTCCTGGTGCCTAAAGCTCATAGAAAAGGGAAATTACTTTCAAAATAATTCATCTGGAAGGAACAATGCTAATGAAATTATTGTTAACAGTCTCAAAAAACAGTCATACTACTGGCCATTCACCAATTGAATCAAATGGGATAGTCATAGCTACACTTCTGGGTAATGAGACATTTTCAATAGACATATTACTAATAAATAATCATTGCTAGTTATTACCTTCAATTTATTGTTTCACAATTAATTAAATCATAGATGTTTGGAGTGATATGTGATTGTTTTGCCCTCTAGTGGTTAGAGGAATTTAACATGATATAAATACTAGAATGAGCCAAGAACATTCTGAAGTTCTCTCAAGTGGCTGCTTCTTTCAGGTCTAAATAGCTTGGATCTGAGTTCCTATAAAAAATAGATTTCTTCTAATAAAAGTAGAGCTTTAATCAGAGGCAGTACTGTAGGTAGGATTCTATTGCAAAATGCTTCTGTTCACATAACATTCCTTCAACTGAGCTTTCTACATTTGTCTTTTATCTTAATAGTACTTCACATGTCAAAATAAAATGTCATAGTATGCTTACTTCATAGTGCTTCTGTCTAAATGGGCTCATATCTTTTAAAAATATGATATATATCATGGAATCAGAAAGTCTCAGAGTTGGAAAAGCATCAGATGTCCCCAGTCCATTCATCCCTTGTTTGAATATCTGCAATGAGGGAGAACTCACTACCTCCTGAAGTAGACCTTTACATTTTCAGATACCTCTATTGGGAACATTTTCCATAGACACCCACTTTTACCTCCCCAAAGTTTCTACTCATTGTTCTAATTATCTTCCTGGTGGTGAGGCAGAACAAATTAAGTCCCTTTTCTACATGCTAGTTCTTCAAATATTGACTCTCATGAAGCTACCAGAGCCCCTTTGAGTCTTCCATTTTCCATGATAGTCAAAAAATAAATCCCAAGTCCTTTAAACAAATCTCTTTTGATACAACTTCAACACATTTTGCTATCATAGCTAATATTTTCCAGCTTAACATTGGCTTTCCTGAAACGTAGCTCTCAGAAATGAATATAATGTTCTAGATGTGGTCTGATCAGACGAGCACACCACTGGGATGTAATCTATATAATCTCATATATTACTATGATTCTCAGAGAAGGCTAAGTAAGATGGAATTAGCTTTTTTGTCCAATATAACAACCCAC
The DNA here is from genome assembly GCF_016433145.1 of Gracilinanus agilis. Classification (NCBI taxonomy): domain Eukaryota; kingdom Metazoa; phylum Chordata; class Mammalia; order Didelphimorphia; family Didelphidae; genus Gracilinanus; species Gracilinanus agilis. The sequence goes on along the minus strand of NC_058132.1, from coordinate 563,725,960 downwards.
TGGCTAATATTGAATTTTCAATATACTACAAAACCCTTGTTTGTTTGTTTTTTTTGATTCAGATAAACTGTTTTTTTTTGATTCAGATAAACTGTTACATAGCCATGCCTTTTGCATCTTGTACATGAAATGTTCATTTCCTTAAAAAGTATAAAATTTTAAATGTATTACTATTAAATCTCATATTATTAGGCTAAGACCAATTGAAAGCAAACAATTAATGCTTGCCAAGGTAGTTTTAGATCTTGACTCAAATATCCAACATATTAACTTATCTCTCCTAATTAATTTGATCAGACTCTCTATGCTTTTATTCCAGTCATTAATACCGTCACACACCCCCCCAAAAAAGTTAAACTCCAAAGACAGATATGCTAGGAATGTCTTTAAAGACTTCTTTCCAACTGAACATCAAATTATAAATCAGGCAAATCAGTTTTTAATCCATTGAAATATTCATCTTATATGCATCTCTCTTTCTGATCCATGTGAATAGTTCCTATTTAGAAGATTTTCTTTCTGTTCCAAAATCAAACTAAATAGATTTTTATAACCTCCTTTCCTCTTCTATATGATATCTTTCAAATACTCAAAAATAGTTATCATGTCTCTCAAACTGTCTACCTCCCAGCTAGACATCCCCCATTTCCTTCAAATAAGCCTTGTGTAATATGTCATTGAAATATTTTACTATTCTGGTTGGCCTGATCAGCACATTCTGTGGCTTTTCATAGTCCCTCTTAAACTGTTGTGTTCAAAACTAAAATACTCCAGATGTGTGTCCTGAACAGTATGGAATAAAGCAGGAAACATCACTGCCTTATTCCTGAAAGTTATGCTTCTCTTATTGCAGGTCAGAATCTCCTTAGCTTTTCTGGTTGTCATATCCAACTGTTAACTCCTATTATTAATTCATTAAAAAGCCTCAAAACTATTTTCTTTAAACAAATCACTATGCCTCACCCATTTTAGATTTGTGAAGTTGATATTTTGAACATGCGTGTAAAACTTAATGTTTATTTTAGTAGATTTGCCCAATGAGATTTAGTTCTGTTGAAAGATCATAAAGAACAAAGAGGGCATTGCTCTTGAATTCACAATGTAAAATGCCAATAATTACATTAAAATGACATTTTAAAGCCATATTTTGCCATTTTTTGCCACATGTTGCCAATATTTCAAGGATCCATGGTTTCTTTCCTAGAATATTCAGAGGTATAGACTGTAATGCATTTTTAAACATAAAAGATAAGTTGTAGTTGCCTCAGATTGAGAGAGATTTACCTACTTGTCCATGATTATACAGCTCTAAGTATCAGAGGCAGGATTTGAATGCAGGTATTCCTGATTCTAAGGTCTGTACTACATCAACTACATCAATATCCCTCGAGGATCTAGATGCACTTCATAATGAATTAAAATCAAATCCTTACTATGATTCTCAATAATGTTAAATAATGCACTAAGGAGCTAGAGGAGCTCTAGCTAGGAATGTGTTCTTGACCTTGGAAGGTTGAAGAGGAGGCATACAGATAAAGAATAGGAACTCTCTTACTTTTGGCCTTGTTTTGAGATAATTCACCAGGCTTCCATTTCAATTGATAAATATCTTGGAGAATCTGTTTTGCTTGAGTAGACAGTAATTTTTGGCTTTAAATATTTAACTCTTTAAATTTTTCAAAAGAGAATGCAGACTGAATGGAAAGTTATTCTTCACGGTTGTCATATTATCAGAGCTCATTCTTATATCAAACAGTGTGAATCAGTAAAACAGGATAAGCAATCAGAGTTACATGATTAATGAGACAATTCAGAGATATTAACACCCTGTGATGTGGACTAAGGAGAAATCATGTAGTTTAGAGATCAAAACAGTAGGCTAAAAAAAGAGAAGGAGCCTATAGTTCAAATGCTCCTGTAAAATATGGTGTTAATAACAGATACAATTGGGAAGAATGCAGTATTTTTATGTCATGCATTTGAAATAAATGTACTAGGGATGTTTGGCACCTCTGCCATACCTCTATTCTTCTGTTCCATAGCCAGCTGCTTTTCAAGAGTTTCTCTTAGTTCTCGTTCCCTTAAGAAATCCATCTTCAGCTCTGTTTTTTCCAGTTGGACTTGTTTCTCTTGAGCTCTGGCATTATCTATGGCGACCTTCAAGAGCCCCTGTTTAAACGTAAAATCAATCACTCTAATGTTGAGCTGCAGAGTCAGTTTCTCTCATTTCATAAAGTGTTTTACCTGGAAACAACCATGCTAATTAATACCTTTCATTGACATTACACTCTGGGCATCCACTGGGGCAGTGAATGTTGGAAAATATACTCTCACTGAAAAACAAGCCTTCCAGCAATCGTTAACACGTTTTACCAGAACAAACTTTAAGGTGTCATAGGTAAGGCTGCTTCCACTCACAGGATTTCAGTATCAAAAATGTCAATGAAAATATTTCTTAAGTTTTAACATTAAGAGGCATGCCTTGGGAATCATTCATTAGATGATTATGTTGTACTAATAAAATGAAAAGATAAAAAACTAAATTTAGTAGATGAAGTATTGAGCATCTATTCAAATATAATAATAATGATAACCTGGAATTTATGTAGTGCATTGGGGCTTGCAAATTGCTTTGCATTTGTTACCATCCACAAGAATTAGGCAGAAACCAGTTATCTAATACAGGGTGATTTTTAAATAGAAATAAAATAAAGCTGTATTAAAAGATCTAGGGAATACGTTGAGTGGCCATTTAAGTCATGGATTGCTTTTTGGAAATGGGTCTTATAAGATGCTTATCTATACAGAATTTAAAAGGCACTTATAGAGGAATTTGAATGTCCACTTTTGTAACTTTAAGGGCACAGCTTAAATGATTGCACTTCAATTTTTAAGGGGAGAACTACATTGTAATTCCTGAAAGTAAACATCTTCATCACTGCCCAGTACAGTTTAATTAAAAGAATACTGAACTTCAGATTAGAAGTGTTGTATTGTTTTTTTTTAACCACTTCTTCATCCAAAAAGTAAGAAAGGTACCCCTTCATCTTGGAAGCTCATTTTAGCTCTCAAATCTTAGGATATGATGACTTCCAAATTGTTTTGTTCTCTGAGGCTAAATATATTAAAAACTTCAGTAATGAATTTAAATAATAATTTCTATACTATGCAAAAAGCCAACAAACATAGGGCTAGACTGATTCCATTTCCTGTATTGTAAATAGGATGAAGTGTATGTTCCATCAAAATCAAAACTAAAAAAGGAAAGTTCTGATTCAAAGTAAAACAATCCTCCTTTATTTCAAGCTAAAGAAGTTGGTAGATTGATTCGTCTTTCTGTGAAGCTATCATGAGACAAATAAACTTTGCATTTCTTGTATATACAACTTTTTATGCCATTTTTATGTTTTTTTAAGCACAGAGAAATTATTTAATATGTACCTTTCCCAATTCATGGACTTTCCACAGTAAAAGGTGGAAAAAATGGTTCTGTCATAAAACAGGTTGGAAAAGGGTTTATCTGTTTCATTTAACCCTTCTCCTAATCCATAATATTTTAACTATAAAACCTAGGTGCTAATACCATTGCCATCTTTACTTAATTCAGCAACATTCAAATATATGTTTCTTCTTCATCGGGAACAAACAATTAGTAACAAATGAAAGATATCATTACATCAAGTGCCCTTTTAGATCACCCCAATTAAAACTTTAGTTTAGCTGTATTTTAATTCTAAGATACCAAATTCTAATTTTCTGCTCTGATTGCTCTTGTTGACTTATCTTTGAAAGATGTACTCTCTGTGCAATGTCTAGAGATTATTTAGCAAGATGCCAATGTTGGCACCACTTAATGTGTTGATTGGTTATATTATCAGTAGCTGTTTAAAATAAATTACTATTAAACTATTATTGTCCTTGGCTGACAAAACACAATATTTTGGTGTTCTTTAAATAAGAAACAATCATTATGAATAAACATGGGGAATGATGTGAAACTGCAACACTGATTTGTGTAATTTTATATTACATATCATTGTAAAGTACAAAGTTGTTAAAAGCATATCGCATCTTGAAGCTATTTCCTTTTGTTACGTTTCTGCTAATGTAGCTAATGGTAATCCATTACCTATTCCTGCTGATTATGTCTGAAAAATATTAGCTTTTAGGATACAAGACCCTCTAGGGACTCCTTATAAGCTATATAAAATTAAGTTTCATTTTTAGATGTTAAATCAGTGCACATCAGTAGGAGTCCGATGTGAACAAAAATCTGCAGTAGAGCCAAGCTGATGCATATGCAAAGGGGTGTTATTGCCAGTGACAGACCTACTGCAAAAAAAGACTGAAAACTGATTGAATTGTAAGCTATTTTCAATGCAGCAGGGTGCTGGGAAAGCAATATTGAGTACTATTCATGATATCTACAAATCATTAGGACACTTCTTAGCCATCAGTGATAATAGTAATTTCAGATCTGTATAAACTCCTTGTATATTCTCCAGGTAGATCATCTGCAAAAAGATCACACTAAATGCTAGGTCTTATTTGGCTAGGCAGTGCCTAATCCTCTAGCTGGATATTAAGTCAATATGCTGCCAATGACAATGTGAAATACAGCACAAAGTAGGATGTTAACAAAACGGATATATCTCCCACAAGGGGAGGTAAGTTCTGGTGATTTGGAAGTTACATAATGATAATTATGCTGAAAATCCACATTCTTGATTTGTTTTTAATATAGTTTATGGCAGAGTGATAGGAAGAGAGACTATATTTGATTGGCCTCCAATTTGTCCTCTTTGGGTAAAGCATAAAGACAGTCATAAATATACAGATTTTCTTGTTTTCTAAGATGATTGATATTTTGGGGATTAATTATTTTCATCACATCCCAGAGATAGAATGCATTGTTCAGCTTTGTTTGGTTCATGTGTTTGTATCTTCTGAATATAATTGGCAACTTCACAATCATTTTGCCAATCTAGAAAATATTTGGTGGGTAAAAGGTTAGTCAGATTATTGGTATAAAGGCAGCTCTTAATGCAATTTTAAAATTATAATAGTATATGAATGAGAAGTTTGTGTATCTATTTAAAACAAGTCTTCATTAGAATTAGATATGAGAATTGTATGTGAAAAATGATCAGACTTTACAATCTGTATATAACTTATAAGAAATCTTCTTCCTAAAATCAAAGAATTGTTAGAGGCAGAAAGGTCTAAGATCATCTAAGCAAGGGATCTTAACCTTGTGGTCTGCAGACTAAGGAATCTAAGGATATATTTCAGGGTTTCTGAGAACCTAAAATGGGGGGAAATAGTACATCTTCATATTTACTAATTTTTCAAAAGAAATTTTGTTTTTTCTCTCAATTATTTAAGAACGTTATTTTAAGAATTATCTAAGAATGTTATTCTAAGAAGAATCTGGCAAAAGGTCCATGATATATGCCCCTCAAAAACGTTACGAACCCCTGATCTAGTCCATACCTTCAATTCATTTCAATTTTACATTCACCAGGTGTCTTCTATGTTCAATTCATTATGGTAAGTTTGTCATTTGACAAAGGAGGAATCAGAGATTCAGTGCTGGTAAGTGATTTGACCAAAGAACTTTGTGGATAAGCTGGGGCTAGAACACAAGCCAATGCTGTTAAGCTCCCTGAGGACAGGGGCGATTTTATTTTTGACTTTTTATTCCTATGCCTAACAGAGTAGCTTTAAACAAAAGAAGGCATTTAATAAATATTTGTTGTATTAAATTGAATTTCCACTTGCTGGTATACTACTCTTTTCTTAAGCATTAGATTTCCTAGGAAATAAAATGGAGAAGGAATATTCTGTGGATCTCCCACCCAATATATCTTTTAAATAGCAGAAGGGGAAAACAGAGACTCAAAAGCATCAAGCTGGGTTTTTCTTCATAAACTCTTGTAATAGGAGCAAATATATGTTCATCTTAAAGTAAATGTGAAGTTTTCCAATAGCTGCTACATGAGGGAATCATCAACTGGGAAACACTTTCATGCATTGCTTCCCATGTTAAGTCAGAAATATATAGGACAGGATGTTACTATATATTATTTTTTGGTCCAGGCATTGGGAAGGATGGAACTATACTTTCCACTACATTAAGCAATCATTGGAATATGGGTATTTGAGGTCACCTCTGAATACTTTTTACAGTCCTGCTCCTCCCACATAAAATATAAAAATAAAGGATATCGGGACTCTACAGACTTCCCTGTGCAGTTGGCTCGACAAACATAACTTGAAAATTATCTAACCATTTGAAATATCCCAGTTTAGAACTTTATAGTCTAGCTCCCATTATATTTAATTTCTCATGCTTCATTATTATTTAAATTAACATGTATATAGGAATTAACATTTTATAGTTATAACTTCATATACAGATATCATCAAGATAGATGTGAATTTAAACAAGAAAAAGTTCATCTAAATCCACAACTAAAATGTTTGAAAATGCTATCCATTAACTTTTTACTTCAATATTTTGATAATTATACTTCAGTATACTTAATTAGTCTCCTTTGTAATACTAAAGTTCATGCCTTTTTTAAAAAATCTAAAAAAAAGGTTTATAGATTGAATGAGGTAGAGTGGTATAATATTTAGAGTACAGAGTTAAAGGATCTACACTTGAATCCTACTTTTTATATTTACCTCCAATGTGATTTTGGACAACTTGCTTTTTTACATTCATTAGAAGTAGGCTTAACAAATTTAATCCAGATTTTTGGTAGCTTGGCTTTGCCAACAAGATAGTCAACCAAGCCTATTGCATAATTTTGTTCATTTAGTTGTTTTTTTTTAACCCTTACTGATTGTCTCAGAATCAATGCTGTGTACTGGTTCCAAGGCAAAAGAAAACTAAGCAATGGAGGTTAAGTGACTTGCCCAGGATCTCACAACTAGGAAGTGTCTATAGTCACATTTGAACCCATAGCCTTCCATTTCTATGTCTGGCTCTCAGTCTACTAAGTCATTAAGCTGTCCTCAGTTTTATTTAGTTTTAAGAACTAGTATTTATTTAGAGCATTAAGATTTACAAATCACTTACATATTGTATCATTTGATCTTCATAATAACCCTATGAATTAGGAACTACTATTCTGATCCCTATTTTATAGATGATAAAACTGAGAGAGAGAAAGCAATTGGACTTGGCCAAAGCTAGTAAGTTTCTGAGGCCAGATTTAAATTTAGGACTGAGTCCAAGTCCTTTGAAGTACCAGGTAAAATCTAACCTTATGCAAGAAATCTTCCCTGGTCATATTTACTCAGTACCTTCCACGTGAGGCCAATGTCTCATATATTCTATGTTATCCATTTATTTATCTATATATTTATACACATATGAATAAGCATATATAAACATATATGTGTGTATATATTTTGAGAGCAAAAACCTAATAAATGTACTTGTTTATTATTATTATTTTAATTTAGGGAGTTATGTTGTTTGGTTTCTCTATTTTTTCTTTTCTTTTGTATTCTCTACACTTAGTTCATAGAATGGTATATAATAAACACATAATAAATTATAGTTGAGACTAATTTCGCTAGCAGAATTAATTATGGTCTATAATGAGTAACACAGAAGTCCAGATTGGTATATATCAATTCCTGTTAATGTGGTAAGTTATGGCAGATAAAATTAGTAGGTATCACTTCCAATTCACTGAAACCAGAATTCTTACATCACTGAGTGAACTCATACTAAAAGGTAATATTTCTCAGTCTATCAAGTAAACTTTTCAAATGAAATAAATCTAATTTTTTGAAAATTAGATTTTTTTATGGAGTTGGTAGCTTTGTCCAGATTACTTATTTAATAATAGTTATTGATTAAATTAGAAGTTAAGGATCAGTTTAGTTGGAATTCTCTACTCCTTTTCATATAATCTTAAATATATATAACATATATAGAGATTCCCAGAAAAACCAAATCTAATTTAGAGTTCACATTTATAAAATTATTACCATAAAATTCAGTATTGATCATAGTGTCATCTTTAGCAGTATTCTACATGCAAATAAGTTTATAATTTTTTCTACATGAGAAATTCATTTGATAAATTACTTCCTCATTACAAAGATAGCAAAACTTATTTTGACCAAACAACTAGTAAATATCATTTTAGGAGATATGGCATTTAAACCTAAATCTTCTTGACTTCAAATCAGGCTCTCTATCCACTATAGCCTGCTGGTTCTTCATAGTGCTAATGGAATGCATTTAATGACTACTCTCACATTTGGTGTACATACATACTGATATTTTTATATGCATAAAAATACAAATACCTTAAATATTATAAATACTAAATGCCTTTCATTGTTTAGCTAGCTATTTGGTAGACTATTGCTTAATTTAGAATAAAATAGTTTAAGCTCTGAATAATTTTGCATTTATAAATAGGCTTTATTGCATTGAAGAATCTAAATGTACTTCATCTCAAATCTTGCTTTATTCATCACTAAAAACATGGTTCGCTCTCTTGCATGGAAAAAAGTTTAGAACAAGCATACAGTAAGTATGTTAAACGCTTTCACATAGAAAGCAAAGAACACCATTATATCTAATTGAAACTGCAAAGGAAATTGAGGTAGAGAGAATGTAATTACCCAAATTAGAATTTGGATAGTGAACACATTTATATAGTATGCCCAGTGGGCCAGCAGCACCATGTTTTAACTCTGAATCTGTACTCTACCTAGGACATTGTTGGATCTTAATAAATGGCATAAAGAATAAAAATGCACACATCTATGAGCTTTTGAAACTTCTCTGGGGCCACTGTTAGGGGAAAAATGCAATCCTTTAAAATATTTTTATACAGAAATCATCATCAGAAATATTACGCTAGGTTTTAACCCTATTGTGGTAGGCATACAAAATTCCAGATCACAAGACCTGTGTTCAAGTCTTTTATTCATTTGCATCAGGGAATGAAGAATCTTTCAAACCTACTCATCCAATAAATTTGTTGTAAAGAGAGCCCTCTTTAAATCTTAAAGTGCTCTGTCAGTGTGAAATTATTTTGATTATAATGATGATTACTGTTATTATCATTACCTTTAAACACACAGATATAGGAGGATTTATTCAGGCAAGAGATTTTAAAATGAAACATTCAATTTTAATTCTTCTTCTTCTTCTTCTTCTTCTTCTTCTTTTTTTTTTTTTTTTGCCAAAATGACTTCCTCTAAATTGTTTCCTTCAGGAATACTTTGATTTCTCATACTCCTTCTCATAGTTGAACTAAACTTGTAATTCCCAGGTTTTTGCAATTTTTAAAAATTTATCCTGACCAAAGAGTTTAATACTACAGTTGGAGGGGGTAGAGATATGCATTTGCTGCAGTTGGGAAAGGGTAAGATAACCAAATATTTTGATTAGTTAGAAAATTAAATACATTGCTATCTTCGATTTAAGTAAACTTATTCTTTTTGAAAAATGTGTGCCAACTAAAAACATTCTATGTTTACATATAATTAGAGGGTAACATGTCTCCCTCATCATTCCTATTAGGTTTTGTTTGATTTTGTTTGGGGGGAGGGGCAGAGAAGAGGAGGAGGGTGAAGGGGTAGTTCACCCTAAAGCCCCAGCCTTGACCCCCGTTTAGCTTGAGAGATATGATAATAACACAGTATGAGAAAGTCCATATGTAGAGAGAATATGCAGCTGGTTTAAATTGATGAAATCCAGAAAGGCTATAGTTTCTGAACCTGAAATTAAATTCCAACATGCTTTGTTGATGTGGGTTTAGTTAGTTGTATCCATATACCAACAGCTAGTTAAAGAAGGATAATTAAATGTTTTACATTTGAAGGGGAAAAGGGTGCTTGGTTTATAATTGTTTCCAAATCGATTAAAAATAAAAATGGAAACTACTTTTTTTAGATCTTTTTAATGCTAATTTAAAAGTCTGGGGGGAAAAATCTACTTTGAAAATTATAAGATAGAATTCAATAGGGGAAAAATTTACAGAACAGAAAATGATTTGTCTTTTTTTTAAATCAGATTAGAAAAAAATGTTAGTCAAAACAAATATGTGACTACAAATAACATTGGGTGGGGTTTATTTATTCATAGATTTATTTAATTTTTTTGTATGCTGAGATGTAAAACTCTACAATTTAAAACAGTCCTGGAAATTCTAATTACTTTAATATTAGAAATGCTACATTAATAGAGAAAGAGATATTTTACATTCTAAAGTGCTTCTGTGCTGTCCTTAGAGAGGTAAATAAAATTAATTATATTTCCATTGGGAGAAAATTTAGTGTAGTAGTATAAGCATAATGAAAAATCTCACTTTAGGAATGGAATGTTAAAGTTAAGACAAGGAATCCGCATCATCCTTTCCCACATACCCATTTTTTTTTAATGCTCCAGACACTAAGCAGTTTTGTAGCCCAAACCCCATCTGTTGACCACATGATCACTACATGTGTGGGCTAAAAAAATCATGCTTTCTTATATTCCAAACACTCTTCTTATCTTGGCCTCATGCTATATGTTATTGTAAATCCTGACTATTTTTGAGTCATTTTGTACTGTACATAAAATACACATCCTGAATACTGCATCGGAAATCTGTAGAAAGTTTGGTATTACTCTTTGAAGTTCATTCTTTAAAGAGAATGTTAGCTGAAACAAGATTATTTGAGAAAGAGGAGATCTTTGTGGAATCCTTTATATTAGACACATTTCAAAGAGCTAAACATATCATTTCCTCAGAGAAAGTCTAGCAGTTTAAAATAACTAAATATTTATTAGAAATGGTTTGCTCTTTTTTAGTAAATCAGACAAATTTAAACAGTTAGACTCATTCCATTAGCCTGTAATAAAAAGAGCATTTAGGCAGAATGATTTGAAAAATGCCCATGTCACTTTCATCTAAGTCTCTATTATGGTTTAATATACAATCTATATTTTATGTACTGTATCTGAGTGTTTCTAAACCCATTTGATTAGCGCAGCTCCTTTTAAAATCTAAATTGCTGCAAGAGGTTTCCATAAATTAGTTAATTCAAATAATCTCGTGAATGGATTAAGCTGGAATAGTTTATATTAATTTAGACAAATCTACAACCAAGTCTTTTATGTTCCTTTACATTGACTGGTAGAAAGGCCTACCTGGATGTTAGTCAGAAGGGTCTCGATGGAGGACAATCCATCAGGGAATAGAAAAGGAGATGGAAAACCTGGAGGTAGCGGTTGCCCATGCCCAGTAAGAGAAAGTTTGTCAAGGCTGTCTCTTGTGGTTGGTGTGGAGAGCGGGGTCTCATCTGTATGTGATTGAAACAAAAATATAGAACAAGTTACGCTTGTCTGTTTTTATTAGACCTCAGTAATGGCTTCCCTAGTGGTTTCCAGAACATTTATTGCAAATTGGTTCCTGCTATCAGGAGAAAATGCTTTCTGCTGAATTTTCTTTAATGAAAAAGCTGTGGAGATACAACAAGATAACATTAATGAGTAACTTTATAAGCCTTTTAAATGCAGTCTCTAATGAGACTGAGTTTACAGTGCCATAGAATCTTTTTAAAACAAATATTATCTCACATATACTTGTGATAATATATTCAGGCTGTCTTTATGGGCACCTTCCCAATTATCTCATTTTAGTGTGTTTTCTATTTGGATTGACAATAGAATATTTTCTGGCATTACATATACTTGATATAAGAAGAGTCTTTTATATTAGTAAATATCCAATGCAATTAACACTTTCCTTCAGTGACAGATTCAAATATTACCTTAAAGAATCTATAAGTAGTATAAAACTAGAATTTCCTTCATAATTTTAACTGAAAAATAAAATCAATAGTCAAGATTAAAGAGACCTACTTAAAATTATAATTACAGTCATGAACAAGTAAAATTCTTCCAAACATAAACACCTTTTTTCATCACTGACTCAACTTTATAGCGAAATATCCAGTCATGTTTTTCTTTTATACCATCAGAGTTGGGGGGAGCAAAAAAAAGACAATAAATTATATGGAATTCCAAAAGCATAATATAGAAAATAGAGGACAACTTCTAATTCAATATTCCTTAATAATTTGGTCTATTTAATCGCTTTAAGAAGGCATAGATGAAATATTTTAGATTGAGAATCTGCTTAGTTATAATGGTAGAACATTTTAATACTTACTAAGTCAACTTGGTTGAAGATTCATGTGTGAAAGATAAAAAGTTCTGAGAGTTTCCCGTGCAATAAATACTTACATTTTACTAAAGATGATTTTTCAAATAAATATTTTCTATTTCAACCCAGAAAAATGAATCTTGGCAATGCATTTGCAAACTACTAATAGTATTATACATTTCATGTCAGTAATACAAAAATTCAGTTTCTTTCTTTATTCCCTTTATGCCATGGTACTACTAATATAAGTTAAATCCATTGCTCATGTCTCTTCTTTTTCCATTTACTAACTGTTCAACTTTAAAAATAAAAGAAAATAATAACCAGGAACAAGTGGTAAAGAAGGAGACTATGAAGCAGAAAAGGCTAGTATACATGCCATATCCTCTCTTTTAGCATTTCCTATATACTACATACATATATACCATAGCCTTCCCCCACTGGTACTTCTCTCCCTCATCTCCTACCATGATGACTCATGATTAGAAGCAACAAGTTTTTCATGATGGAAAAAGTAAAGTAACAGAAGTGGGATTGACTATTTCCCTTTTATCATATTATCACACTTTTAATCTAAATGAAAGATATCTGGGAAGAAGGTTAAGGTGATAAAGGGTAGTGTAAATAGTAAAGGCAGTGCAGTGGTTGATGTGATTCAGGAGATCTTGAATGCTATTTACCTAAATGTTATAAATTACTCATTTATGGCAAAGTGATTAGCTCCTTCTCACATCCTTTTCCCCAAAAGCATTTGCTAAAAAAAGTTTGCTAAAAATTAGTGTTTAAGAAAAGAACAATAGTTTTAGATCACTTTCTCCATTAAGTGTTAGCAAACCAAATGATTAAGAAAATGTGGTTTGATTTTCTATGAGCAATAATCTTATTTTCAATTTAACCACAAGCATACATCATTCCCTCCTGTCCTCAGCAGGCCACAAACTTTTTACTTAGGCATTTGTTATCCCAAAAGTTTAACTAATATCACAGGCATCCTCATTCATTCAATAAATATTCAAGTACTTATCACATACATAATAGCATTGCAATGGGTACTATGGGAAATACAGGGATATATAGAAGACACAGTCCTTGCCCTCAAACAGTTTAAGATCTGGTTTATAAAATAGAACACTTTCTTATGAAACAAATAAAGTGAAAAAAGCTAAATATAAATGTAAAATTAAATGAATTTTAAAAAAGCTTTATATAAGATATTGCTGGGTGGTAAATATTTGAGTGACCAGTAAATATGGCTAATACGTGTTATGAATTCATCTTTTTAATGAACCAATCAGTGAATATTCACTGAGTACCTACTGCATGTATAGCACTATATCAGATATTAGAGTGTTGCAAATAATTGATTAAGAGACAGAATTCATGGTTTCAGTGGTATAGGGGACCATTGGGAAAGAAAACTCCCTCCATAGATGCAGGTCAACAAAGACTCTTGACAGTTTTAAAGAATCTGGAGTATTAAGAAATTCATTGATTTGCTCAGGGTCAAACAACTAGGTTATGTCAGAGGTAGGTCATGAAACAAGGTTTTCATAGCACTGAGAACAAATTTCTAACTATTATGCCCTGATGTTTCTCCATAAATAGAAAAGAACCCATTTTTATAGAGTAGTAGGGTTTACAAAATACTTTTTTCATAATAAGCCTGTTGAAATAAGCAGTACATGTATTGTCATGCCCATTTTCCATATAAGGAAATTGAGTTATAGCTAGATTATAATGTGGTCTGGACTGTTGTTGCATTGGTAGCCAGAGCTGAAATTTAAGCTCAGGTCTCCTGATTTTTGATTGAGGAATCTTTCCCTGATTCCATCTTGGATCTCTGTATGTGCATAAATGTGTGTGTGTGTGTGTGTTTGTGTGTGATACACAATCTCTTTCCTTAACTAACTTGTGATGGAGACAAAACAGAGGTATATAACTGATACATAGGATTATTTTCCTATATGGCTTACGGAAACAAGTTATTTTTCAGATAAGTGAGAGAAAAATACAGAAGAGGGAGTGTTTACTCTGTACTGGAGAGGTCAGAAAATGTTTTAGGAAGAAGAGTGGTTAGAGCTGAGTGTTGAAAGAGAAGATTTAAACAGATGGAAAAAGAAAAGTAGTATGTCAAGAAGTGAAAGAGTTGCAAAAATTTGAGAAAATCCTAGAGATAGCATTAAAAGGCATATTTCATAGACAGTGAAGAGATCACTTTGGTAAGAAGATAAATTTAATATTGGAAAGAAATGAGAGATCTCGTTGGAAAACTATATTGGAAATCCAAATTGGTAGTCCTTACCAAGCTAATGATTTGTTTTAAAAATAGCAACAGGGGAAGCTGAGTGGCCCAGTGGATTGAGAGCCAGGCCTAGAGACGGGAGGTCCTAGGTTCAAATCTGGCCTCAGACACTTCCTAGCTGTGTGACTCTGGGCCAGTCACTCAACCCTCATGTTTAGCCCTCATCACTCTTCTGCCTTGAAGCCAATACAAAGTATTGACTCCAAGACAGAAGGTAAGGGTTTAAAAAAAAATAGCGACAACTTTATTTTGTTGCAATATTGTAACTAATAATTTTCATACTTAAAGCAAATTTCATGAAATTTACCTGGGTCAAATTTCATGAAACTGGCCCTCAAATATTGTGATAGCAACTATTGAAAGGAGGAGAAATAAAGTTGACAGGTAGTTTCTTATTTTAACTGTTCTTGCTCAATTAGTGCTAAGCTCAGTTGTTAATATCCTATAGAATGACTAAGTGCTGTCAGTGCCCTGGGACAAAGTTCAGTCATCTTTCCCTAACTATGGCTATACTCATTGGCAGTGGTGTGTGTTGAAGTTATATAAGCATATGAGTATCAGGATGAAAGCCGTGTTCTAGCTCAATAAATATTTATTTTTTGTAAGTAGAAAAGAATCTCTTAGTGGTATTAGGGAGAAATTAGACAAAGAGAAGACTAGAAATAAAGACCGATTAGGTGGCAATTAAAATACTCA
Source organism: Gracilinanus agilis (assembly GCF_016433145.1). Taxonomy (NCBI): domain Eukaryota; kingdom Metazoa; phylum Chordata; class Mammalia; order Didelphimorphia; family Didelphidae; genus Gracilinanus; species Gracilinanus agilis. Next base: position 563,710,771 of record NC_058132.1, on the reverse strand, counting down.
AGACATGAGATAATAGAATAATTCCTGAAGAAATAAAATGTCATTCTGAAGCAATATTTCAAAGCAAGAATCATGATATTATGTAGCATAAAGGTACCTAAGAGATTTGGTCCAAATTTTTTCATTTTATAGAAAAAAATGGGACCCAAATATTTTACAAAAGATGAAACTAGAACATGGAGGAGTTGTGACTTGTCCCATGCCTCTTAGCTTGGTCCTTATATTCCTTTTGCAACTACATCATCATTCCTTTCATTGAAAAAGAAATGATACTTGGCTTAGTGAAAAGATTTGGTGATCTATAGTGACCTGCAAGATCAGGTGACCTCCATAAAATTAATGGCAACAACAACAAAAACACAAGAAGTCAAGAGGAAGAACTAGTTTAGAGAGGCTGTAGCAGGGCTTTGGTAGGAGGTAGAAGGAGAGTTTTGGTTTCAGATTTGTCACATTTAGAGTTAATAGCTGAACATTAAAGTAAAAAAGTTCAATGATATCTAAAATTTCAGGAATGATGCTCAAGTTAATAGCCTGGGGGAAGAGACTTGTGGGTTATTTGCATAGACAGAAAATAGCAGAGGCCTTGAAGTTGTGTTTGTATGAGAGGTGAGGGAGTATTCTGGTAAATGCCTAATAACCAATTCTCCAGGGGAAAATGAACACTAAACACCCTTTTAAATTTAATCTGCAATATTAACACTTTATCAGTTTCTTACATCTGGACAGTCATCAAACTAAAAAACTTAAGCTCAGATTTGTAGGATTTGCTAACTTCTGAGGTGTAAACACTAAGGCGCAAGTAGTTCAGAATTCATGGAAAATTTAATACTGGATATATAGACACAAGCATGAAACAAAACCTAAAAGAATTTACATTTTAGAAGAATCTTTGAATCTTGGAAACTTCCAGCAAGCCTAAATTCTTATGCAATACAACATCATTCAGATTTTATAGCACAAAAAATGGGCAATGGCCTAGGACCAGAAGACTGGATTGACTTTGAGTAAGTAATTCATCTTCTCTGGGACTTCTACATGCAAGCTTGGGAACTGCATTCCATTATCTTTAAGAACACTTCTATTTTCTTACTATGTTCTTTGTTTGCCAATAGTCCTATAAGCAGGGGGCTCCTTAGAGCTTGAAAGAGGAATTGTCAGTCTCAGGTTATAGGTAGAAATTTTAAAGTTTCATTAATTACCAATTCTGAATAATCAAAAATCCAGATAATGTTATATATAGAGTAACAAGTAAAAATTTCAAACTAAATCATTGGCTATGATCTGTTCTCATGTCTTATTTGAATTAACCACTAAGGGCATATAAATTATCCTTTTTTAAAGAACAATTATAAATTACAAAATATCCCTGTTACCTGAAACACAGCCACTAATAGGAAATCGAACAAAAAAGACTCCTTGGAGTCTTAAGATAAATAAATCAGAAGTGATTATTATTATATTATCATGAAGGCTGCTGCTTAGAAGTCTATTAGGTACTTTTGAAAGCTACATTTAATTGTTTAGGAGGATTACAATATCATTTTTTAAAATAACCCTTATCGTCTGTCTTAGAATTAATATTGTATATTGGTTCTAAGGCAGACAAGTGGTAGGGGCTAGGCAAAAGGGGTTAAGTGACTTGTCCAGGGTCACACAGCTAGGAAGTGTCTGAGGTCACATTTGAACCCAGGACCTCCCATCTCTAGGCCTGGCTCTCAATCCACTGAGCTACCCAGCTACACCCCTACCATATCATTTTTAAAAAATTATTTAGTCAGTGGTCTCAAAGAGCCATTTTAATGACCTCATCATTGTCATGAGACACTGGGAAAGACAGTTTCCTCCTCTGAGAAATAAATTATAATAAGTAACACTATTATTATTTACTTCCCTTGGCTATTGTGAAGATAACTGACAGAATTTTAAGGTTTGCAAAGTCCTTTTTATATACATCATCTCATTAAAGCTTTCCCAACAACTTTGTAAACTATATATTATTATTATTGTCATTATTATTCTTGTTATCATTATTATCCTACATTAAAGGTAAGGAAATTACAGTTCATCAAGGTTTTAGCCCATGGTCATATAAGCAATAACTATCAGAAATAGTATAAGACTAAAAAGCAGCATTTTTAGGACACTTGGATTCAAGAAGTTCAATTGTTCAGTTGTTTTTTAGTCTTGTGTTTTTCAGTCTCTTTATGACCCCATTTGGAGTTTCAAGAAAGGAATTAATAAGACCAAAGGTAAAATTCTCCTTCAGATATTTACTAATTTTATGAGCCATGGCCAAGTCACTTCAGGTCTCTATACCTCAGTTTCCCCATCTGATAAATGAGGGCTCTGGATTGGATAGCCTCAACGCTTCCAACCTTGTGTTTATTCCTCTCCAGGCTGCATTCCTCACTCTTCAGATTTTTTCTATCATGCCCCAAAGCAAAGTACCTTCACCTCTCTTCCCCTCCATTTTCAGTTTCTTTTATGTGTTGTCTAGCTTTATTAGATCATAACATCCTTAAGGGCAGGGAAGGCCTTTCTGCTTACATTTACATTCTTAGTGCTTAGAAAATAGCTTGGCACATAATAAGCATTCAGTGGTTGTTGTTTGTTGCTTGTTGCCTAGACTTCAAGCTCTAAGTGAACTATTCTATTAATCTCAGTCTCCTGAGGACAAGTCCAGAGATCAAAATAGATCATGTAAGGAAAGGATACTAAAAATTTGATATAACTGAGAAAGTATTACTGTAGTGGCTTAAAGGTAACGGTTTAAAAAAAACACAGAACTTACCTTCCATCTTAGAATTAAAACTATGTATTGGCTCCAAGGCAGAGGATTTGTAAGGGCTAGACAATGGGGGTTAAGTGACTTGCCCAGGGTCACACAGCTAGGAAATGAGTCTGAGGCCACATTTGAAACCAGGACGTCCTGTCTCTACACCTTGCTCTCAATCCAGTGAGTCATCAAGCTGTCCCTCTGTCCAAATCCTCTTGTTAATTGCTCTTGTTCCATGATTGGTAATATCCTTTGTCAGTTCTCAAATGTAGCTCTGTCCCTGTGACCCTCCCCTTCGAAGATCTGCAATGGTTCATTATCATCTACAGAATCAAATATAAAGCCTTGTATTTGGCATTTAAAAGCTTCATAAGCTGTCCCTTCCTACATTTCCAACATTTATATGCTTTATACTTTATTTTATCCCTTTAGAGATAAAATAATAAATATAGACTAAGATTTAAGAACAAGCATACACGTATTTTAGTTTATCTGACTAAGGAGTTTGATTTTTTTTTAGTTTGATATTTTTTAAAATTAAGATAATGTTGCTATACAATCTTATGAGTTTTTATAAGAGATTGAAGCAGGATTTATTTTCTTGAAGTCCTTTAAAATTCTGAAATTGGGGGAGGTTTAAATATTTGATGCAATATTTGATGACTAGTGCTTTGCTACCTAGATTAACAAATTCTTTGTGGTCATCATCTTTTTGGTCCATCTGAACAAATAAAGTCGTAAGACATGCCAGCCTCATCAAAACTGATTTGGTTGTTGAGAAATTATTTTCTTAAAGACAGACACATGACATGGACTAACATAATCAATGAGATGAAGCCTAGCGCAACTAGAAGACTCCAAAGGAATTGAGGACTTCCCACTTTTAGGAAAATTCATAAAGAGACAATCTTGAGCAGAGTAAGCAAATGTCCACATGGCATGTTTTTAGACACATCAAAAGATCACTTAGTTCCCATACTAATTGATCCTATTGATACTACTGATCTACATACTATTGATCTACACAATAACAGAACGTGACTTCTCATTGCAAAGTAATTGCAATAATGTCATAAAGAACTTTATGAGAATAATAATAACAGCAGCTAACATTTATTTAGTACTTACTCTATGTTGTGCTTAAGTACTTTAAATTCTCATTTGATCTTCAGAACAACCCTTGAAGTTCAGTGCTTTTATTATATTCATTTTACAAATGAAGAAACTGAGGCAAACAGAAAGCAAGTGACTTGCCCAGAATCATACAATAATACTTGTTTAATGAGAAATTTGAATTCAACTTCTCCATCTTCCAGGTACCAAGGGAACTCGGTGGATAGAGTGTTGCACTTGAGGTCAGGAAATCCCATCTTCCTGAGTTCAATTCTGACCTCAGATATTTACTAACTCTTTGACCATGGACAAGCCACTTAAAATTATTTGCCTCAGTCTCCACATCTATAAGATGTGGTAGAGAAGGAAATGGCAAACCAATCTGTTATCTTGACTAAAAAAATCCCAAATGATTTCATGAAGAATAAGACATGACCGAAACAAGTGAACAACAATAATTCTAGACTCCAAATTCTAGATTCAGCTCTCCATCCATCGTACCACCTAGTTGTTGTGTATAAATGTAATTTTGGAAGGAATGTCATTAACATTCATTATTACATTATCATCAAAGCACAGAATTATCTCTCAGTTCCCTGGTACATAAAAAAGTCCTAACTGAATTTGGCATATGATCTGTATTTTTTAATGGAGAGATTGTGAGGAAAGCTCCAAAGATGTTGCCTAGGAAGTCCCTAAGTAGCCATAAAGTCCCTGAATGCCCAAGTGGTGAATATTCTTCTAAAGAGGTAAAGAAATTGTAGAAAGTAAAAGTGGGTAGAGGGAATATAGTGCTAAAGACAAATTACTTTGAAATTTTGTCCACAGGTCAATGCAAAAACTTACCTTGTAATTGTTATGTTTATGTTTGAATTTATTAGGCATTTGCATAACAAGAAAAGATTGTTTGAACAAGCAATTTAATAAGTACCATGCTGGGGATTCAGAGTACAAAGATAAAACCAAAAACAATCTCTTCCCTCAAGTAGCTTATAACATTATAAGAGGAATCAATGTGACATAAAGAAAAGCAGATACAAAAAAAATAGAGCAAATACAAAGTAAGAGGAAAAGGCTACCAAGAGTAGCACTTCTATAAGAAGCCACTCTTGATTAGAACTGAGGCTCATCAGTGTATAAAGCTCTTAGTTTCAGGAGCTAAAACATCAAGACATCCTTTCCTCACAGAGTCCTGCTACCAGTCCCTTTTGCATATTTGGATAAATCTAAACCATATTCTCCTCTGAGTCCCATTTCTGTCCCCAGCAACAATCTTTGGCCACAGAACAAAGTGAGGAGTTACTAAGACTCTACGAGTTGGACCACCCTTCCCTCTCAACTCTACTTGGCAAACTGTGATGCTTATCAAGTGACAGATGTACTGACTACATGGTCCTCATTCCATCTGAGCATTTGGGGTCACTTTTACTATTGTTTGTCCTTTAAAGTCATTAATGTGCATTGGACAGCTTGAGGAGCATATGCAGCCTAACAAAGTCAACTTAATCTACCTTTTTTGGCTTTCCAAAGCCCTGGCAGATTTCTAACTCATTGCTGACAAAGAGGGCATCCATTGGAAGCTGCAAACTTGATTCTGTTTCCTGGCCTGATGTTCTGTAGATCTGCACAGTAGGGCCATTAAGTGTTCTAATGGCACAACGGAAACAAACTCAACATGTGTTTTGAGATGACTGACTCAGGACATGCACACCAGTGCTTTATATAGAAACTGGTTTTGTTTCCTTAAGGGACTGTTTGTCTGTTAGTGATAACATCATTAAAAATAAATGAAAGGGGGCTGATAAAATGCATCCCAAAAGCAGAAACCTAATTAGAGGTGATATGCCTGCTATGAGGCTTTCTTCAGGCTTCAGGAATAGAACAAGGTTAGCTCTTTCTCCTTTTATAAGGCCCAAAGAAGGCCTCACAGTAAAATATCACTTCTGATCTAATTTTATATTTCTGTGTACTTTAATAATCTACTTTACAGCCTGTGCCTGCTCATAGAAAGTGAACTAGTTTGGGGGCCAGAGATAACTTCTTTATCATGTTACACAGCAGAGAAAGAAAATCTGATGGTTCAGCTCTGATTAAAAAAAAAAAGCCTCTGTTCTTATAAAGTATATTGTTTATGTGGCCAGAGAGACAGAATTGGCAACTGAAATAATGCACATGTATACGTTTCGCAGGCAACAAAGACCATTTTAAAAAAGTATATTAATTGTAAATACTACTTTTCAAAGTGGGGGGGGGGAGAAGATTTTTTAAGACGTGTTTTTTTTTTATTATTTCATGGATGGTGGAAAAAGCAGGAAACTGCAGTCCCTTGATAACTCTGCAGTTATTGTGTTATGACCTTGGCCAATTTACTTAAATTTACATTTGCCAAAAATACATTTCTAAAATGTACTTTGAGGAGGTTGGGGGAAAAGTGTCACATAAATCCAGGAGGTGTGTATGTGTATGTTTTCCCAAATTATTTTTACTCTAATTTACTATAAAGAGAAAGTAAAGGGGACTAAGAAGGATAATTGCTGTTACGACAGATTTTCACCCCATAGATCTCTCTGGGAATCCTCATAGAGTTCAATAGCTTGAAAATCTGGTCTATTGTCATCACTCTTGCTTGGCTCGGTTTGGTCCTATAACACCAACTAAAATCATGTGAGAATCGTGACTAGGAAAGCTCTTTTGCCTAGGGTTAGGAGGACCTATTGCCAAATAAATAAAACAGAACATTTCACTATTCCTTTTACCAGAATCTAACCAAAACATGAAATATATTTTAAAAAATTAGGAGATTTAACATTAAGCTAGATCTAGCTTACTTTTAATAAATTTTAATAACGATCTCATTGGCATACAGTGGCATCGGAGATACTCTTATAAGCCTATAGGGAAAATATATGGGATTCTAAAAAGAACTTCTCTACTTTATTTCCCCTTGTGCATTCAAGCAAATTATAGAAATAAGCTATGCTATCCAAAATTATATCTCCTAGTTATAAGGAAAATTTCAAGGTAGCCAGGAATATACTAATTGACTAAAGATATGAGCCCCAGATAAACTTACGATACTACAATGACCAAGAAAATTGTGCATTTGTGTGTGTGTGTACATGTCTGTCTGTTTGTCTGTCTGTCTATAGAGAAAGATGAACAAAAAGATTGTACTGACACTTAGGGAGTATGGGGTAATAAAATAAGATGGAAAAGAGGTAGTGATATATGATTCATATTTTTGCTTCTTTCTATCTCTCCCAAGAAAAAATGGTAGTGTTTATTAAAAGTAAAACTGAGTTGAAATTTTTCATAAGGACATTATGTATCTTCTACCTTCAATGAGTTCAAACCATGAAAACTAGACAAAATACATTTCATACATGTGACTCTTTGAAAGCAAACACTATCTTTGTATTAGTAGTATTTATCACAGTATCTGACACATAGTAGGTTCTTAAATTATTACTGATTGATTGATCATGAAAATGAAAGAAAGGATGAATGTCATACCTAAGTGACCAAGTTGGCAATCTCTAAAAAAATTATAGAGGATGAAACAGATCTGAATATTGACAAATGTTGTTATAAAAAAAGAAATGATTGATTATTCAAAATACTGGCTATTGAATTTGACTTTTATTCTGGGGGAAATTATTCAACGTATTAATAAAAGGGCCAAATGTGAATAGCTGCAAAGAGAAATTGTGATCAGTAAAAGGTCATATCACTTCATCATGAAGAGATCACATCATATTTCTTTCTTTTTCTCTTATAAAAGAACTACTTGATCATTAGAAGATGGCAATATTAGACTTAAATAAGCACCATCACAAAAATAATCATAATGATAATTTACATAATCAATTTAAATAACTATAATAAAACTATATTAATAACTTACTTTGATATACCACTAGATTTGCAATATGCCTCACACACATTACTTCATCAGATTCTACAGACAACACTGTGAGGTAAGTCCTGTTATTATTCACATTATACAAATGAAACTAAATTAGGGAAATGTTAATTGACTTGTTTGAGGTCACTTAAGGATTGTGTGATAAGATAAATATAGAATGCCTAAACAGAATATCAATACAAAGAATTTCATGATATTCTTATTGTCATGATGGAGAGACTGACATAATTTAAGACTTTTTTAGTAATCAATTTTTTTTCAAGGATTCATCGAAATATCAATGTCACCTAAAAACAAGTCTTCTAGGGGAGTGTTTTAGGGATTATTATTTGGCAGGAATAGAATATCAAAAATATTGAGACAAATAAAAGAAAGAAAATAGAGTCATTAAAGTAAATTATTCATATCTATGTATGTCCGTGTAGGGATAGCCTAGTTGGTACAGTGGATATAGCACTGAGACTGGAATCAAGAAGAGCTGGGTTCAAATGCAGCTGTAGATACTTAGCTGTATGACCCTGGTCAAGTCATTTAACCCTGTTTGCCTCAATTTCCTCATCTGTAAAAGGAAATGGCAAACCACTCTGATATCATTGCTAAGAAAACTTCGACTAAGGTCACAAAAGTTAGCTAGGACTGAAAATAACTGAGCAGCAATTATACATATGTATGCATACATAATTGTGATATTTATGTGTCTGTGCATATGTGTAATATAAACATACTATATATACGCACATAAAAATGAGAATTCCTGAGTATACACATACATATTACAAAGAAAAGAACAGAAAAAAGTCCAGAGAAAAATATCAGGAAACTTCCATCCCTTGATAACTATGCCCTTATTGTTTTGCAGATAGATAGAGAGGTAGAGACAGGTAGAGAGAGACAGAGAGGGGGAGAGACAGGGGGGAGGGAGAAAGAGAGAGAGAGAGAGA